>NC_090934.1:427786221-428098192 GCF_040938575.1 Ambystoma mexicanum | reverse complement strand
AACAGTCTGCAGGGTTTTTTGGTGCCATCCATCGGCTTTTTCCCTGTCTTTTGGGGCTTGGCTCCTCGGGGCCCCCCTCAAGACAGGTCCCATTCCCTGTCGAGGTGGCCTCCGAGGGAGCCATGCCTTACTTGCATGATAGGAAGTCAAAGGAGAAACCATCTAAGGAACATCCCAAGGTACTACGGAAGAAGCCATCCAGTGTCCAAGAAAGCCAAGAAGAATCTTCAGGTGAGGAGCAGGGGGTGGAAGGTGATCAACGTGACAACTTCACAGATAGGTGTCCCAGAATCTATTGTCTCAGCCTGGAGCACAGACATAAGTCTGATGAGCCTGTGTTATGCAGCTTTCTGGCAAGAAAAGTTTTCCAAAGGTAGCAATTTACATGCATATGTCCTAGAATCTATTGTTTCTCCTTCTTTCGGGGGTTAGGCCACTCCTGTTTTCAGTCAAATGTCCCTTGAGCCATGGCAGAAAAACCTGTTTGGGCAGATTTCACCAGTGTAGCCAATGCCATTATTTCTTGATTTTATTTTATTTTGTTTTGCATCAGAAGCAAGCCTGTTGAATAAAACAAACATCCCATATGTGTATCCCAGCACAAACCCATTTACATTGCTATGTCATGACAGAGCCTTATCCAACATACACTTTTAAAACAGGTATTTTTCTTATTTGCAAAAGTACACTTAAACATGTAATGCAGCCTGCTGGCATGTTCCCTTCAAAAGGTTCCATCTGAATTTCCCAGATTGTTCTGCAGCCCCAGTCAGTTTGTTTTTTGCAGAAATCTGTTTAAGACGATCCAGTGAAATTGACGTAGGCCCAAAGAGCCACAGAGGCCGATTCATGGAATAATTAGCGCGGCGCAAGTGGGCAAAAACGTGCGAATCGCAGTGGAATAGCGAAAATCGCAGTGCAAGTGCGAAAATCGCACGAAAAGCAGCGCACGTCGATTCATGGAAGGCCGTGCGCGAGAAAACCAGCGGATGTGCGATAAAAAAGTGCGCGGCGCACGTTGGCGCACGTTGGCGCACAGGCCATCTAACAGCGTGCGCCAGGTCACAGCGAAAATCGCACAGGCCACAGCGAAATTCGCACATAGCGCGCCGCACGCAATAAAAGTAGGCGGAACACGGGCGTAACACTCGGAATGGGGAACAACTTGCCAAAACGTGGGCGTCACGGGGGAAGTACAGGGCACAAGTGCGCGGAACGCCCACACGCTCGCCTACAACACGTATTCATGGAATAGAATAGGGGAAAAAAGCGCACGCTCAAACCAGCGCACAGGCACAAACACGACCGCCACAAGAAAGGAGGCGGTAGCGTCTCTGCGGCTGTAAGAAATGTGCGCCAAAAGGTGCGCCAACAAATAGCACCTATATACTGCCATGATGAATGTCCCATACTGTGGCCCTCCAGGAAAAATGACGTGCAAAGGGGTACCCACAAACACGGACACCCGCTGACAAAAAATACGTGTGCATGTATACCGGGGTGCGCGGGAAGTGTCACACGCGATTTGCAGGGTACGTGCATCACAGGGGTTCGCGTGAAGTTCCTCACGCGATCGGGCCTGGGGGAGCGGGCTACGTGTATTACAGGGGTTCGCGTGAAGTTCCTCACGCGATCGGGCCTGGGGGAGCGGGCTACGTGTATTACAGGGGTTCGCGTGAAGTTCCTCACGCGATCGGGCCTGGGGGAGCGGGCTACGTGTATTACAGGGGTTCGCGTGAAGTTCCTCACGCGATCGGGCCTGGGGGAGCGGGCTACGTGTATTACAGGGGTTCGCTTGAAGTTCCTCACGCGATCGGGCCTGGGGGAGCGGGCTACGTGTATTACAGGGGTTCGCGTGAAGTTCCTCACGCGATCGGGCCTGGGGGAGCGTGCTACGTGTATTTCAGGGGTTCGCGTGAAGTTTCACACGCGATCGGGCCTGGGGGAGCGGGCTACGTGTATTACAGGGGTTCGCGGGAAGTTCCACACGCGAATAGCCTGGGCGCGTGAATTTGAGGGGTGCGCGGGAAGTTCCACACGCGAATAGCCTGGGCGCGTGTATTTCAGGGGTGCGCGGGAAGTTCCACACGCGAATAGCCTGGGCGCGTGTATTTCAGGGGTGCGCGGGGAGTTCCACACGCGAATAGCCTAGGCGCGTGTATTTCAGGGGTGCGCGGGAAGTTCCACACGCGAATAGCCTGGGCGCGTGAATTTGAGGGGTGCGCGGGAAGTTCCACACGCGAATAGCCTGGGCGCGTGTATTTCAGGGGTGCGCGGGAAGTTCCACACGCGAATAGCCTGGGCGCGTGTATTTCAGGGGTGCGCGGGAAGTTCCACACGCGAATAGCCTGGGCGCGTGTATTTCAGGGGTGCGCGGGGAGTTCCACACGCGAATAGCCTGGGCGCGTGTATTTCAGGGGTGCGCGGGAAGTTCCACACGCGAATAGCCTGGGCGCGTGTATTTCAGGGGTGCGCGGGAAGTTTTACACGCGAATAGCCTGGGCGCATGTATTTCAGGGGTGCGCGGGAAGTTCCACACGCGAATAGCCTGGGCGCATGTATTTCAGGGGTGCGCGGGAAGTTCCACACGCGAATAGCCTGGGCGCGTGTATTTCAGGGGTGCGCGGGAAGTTTGACACGCGAATAGCCTGGGCGCGTGTATTTCAGGGGTGCGCGGGAAGTTTTACACGCGATTTCTGCACGGTACGTGTATTTCAGGGGTGCCGGGGAGTCCCACATGTGATTTGACAGTGTGGGTCCTCCCAGGTGTACCCTGTACACCCTCCACGGCCCCTGCAGGCAGCCCACACCACAGGGGACTACCCTGCATCCCTGGTCATGTCCCGCAGGCAGCCCACCCAACATGGGCATGCCCCCCAGCAAAGGCACATGTCTCCTTGAACTAATGAACACCAACACATGTCCCCTTGCACCCCCACCCCCCAGCACTGTGGGGCACCTGCCAGCAGGCCCCCACCCATGTCCAACTCATGTCCCCCACCACCCCCACCCCCCAGCACTGTGGGGCACCTGCCAGTAGGCCCCCACCCATGTCCAACTCATGTCTCCCACCACCCCCACCCCCCAGCCACCAGGGTCACCCTCCACCAGGCCCCCACCCATGTCCCCTATCACCCCCATCCCCCAGCCACCAGGGTCACCCTCCACCAGGGCCCCACTCATGTCTCCCACCACCCCCACACCCCAGCAGTGCAGGGTCACCCTCCACCAGGCCCCCACTCATGTCTCCCACCACCCCCACACCCCAGCCACCAGGGTCACCCTCCAACAGGCCCCCACTCATGTCACCCACCACCCCCATCCCCCAGCCACCAGGGTCACCCTCCACCAGGGCCCCACTCATGTCTCCCACCACCCCCACACCCCAGCGGTGCAGGGGCACCCTCCACCAGGCCCCCACTCATGTCTCCCACCACCCCCACACCCCAGCAGTGCAGGGGCACCCTCCACCAGGCCCCCACTCATGTCTCCCACCACCCCCACACCCCAGCCACCAGGGTCACCCTCCAACAGGCCCCCACTCATGTCACCCACCACCCCCAGCCACCAGGGTCACCCTCCACCAGGGCCCCACTCATGTCTCCCACCACCCCCACACCCCAGCGGTGCAGGGGCACCCTCCACCAGGCCCCCACTCATGTCTCCCACCACCCCCACACCCCAGCAGTGCAGGGGCACCCTCCACCAGGCCCCCACTCATGTCACCCACCACCCCCACCCCCCAGCCACCAGGGTCACCCTCCACCAGGGCCCCACTCATGTCTCCCACCACCCCCACACCCCAGCAGTGCAGGGGCACCCTCCACCAGGCCCCACTCATGTCTACCACCACCCCCACCCCCCAGCCACCAGGGTCACCCTCCACCAGGGCCCCACTCATGTCTCCCACCACCCCCACACCCCAGCAGTGCAGGGTCACCCTCCACCAGGCCCCCACTCATGTCTCCCACCACCCCCACACCCCAGCCACCAGGGTCACCCTCCAACAGGCCCCCACTCATGTCACCCACCACCCCCATCCCCCAGCCACCAGGGTCACCCTCCACCAGGGCCCCACTCATGTCTCCCACCACCCCCACACCCCAGCGGTGCAGGGGCACCCTCCACCAGGCCCCCACTCATGTCTCCCACCACCCCCACACCCCAGCAGTGCAGGGGCACCCTCCACCAGGCCCCCACTCATGTCTCCCACCACTCCCACACCCCAGGCACCAGGGTCACCCTCCAACAGGCCCCCACTCATGTCACCCACCACCCCCATCCCCCAGCCACCAGGGTCACCCTCCACCAGGGCCCCACTCATGTCTCCCACCACCCCCACACCCCAGCGGTGCAGGGGCACCCTCCACCAGGCCCCCACTCATGTCTCCCACCACCCCCACACCCCAGCAGTGCAGGGGCACCCTCCACCAGGCCCCCACTCATGTCACCCACCACCCCCACCCCCCAGCCACCAGGGTCACCCTCCACCAGGGCCCCACTCATGTCTCCCACCACCCCCACACCCCAGCAGTGCAGGGGCACCCTCCACCAGGCCCAACTCATGTCTACCACCACCCCCACCCCCCAGCCACCAGGGTCACCCTCCACCAGGGCCCCACTCATGTCTCCCACCACCCCCACACCCCAGCAGTGCAGGGGCACCCTCCACCAGGGCCCCACTCATGTCTCCCACCACCCCCACACCCCAGCAGTGCAGGGTCACCCTCCACCAGGCCCCCACTCATGTCTCCCACCACCCCCACACCCCAGTGGTGCAGGGGCACCCTCCACCAGGCCCCCACTCATGTCTCCCACCACCCCCACACCCCAGCAGTGCAGGGTCACCCTCCACCAGGCCCCCACTCATGTCTCCCACCACCCCCACACCCCAGCGGTGCAGGGGAACCCTCCACCAGGCCCCCACTCATGTCTCCCACCACCCCCACACCCCAGCAGTGCAGGGGCAACCTCCACCAGGCACCCACACATGTCCCCCTGGCCCCAGGTCCTGACGATACACAATCATGGCAGTAATGGGCAGCATACCCAGCACTAACACCCAGGCAAGGATAGCATCCACCCACATAGTGAATGCAATTACATGATACAACCCCAATGGCAACAATGTAAATGGACACATGCCCGACACACACACATACACAATGGGTGCAAGTGAACGTCAAAACACATATCATGACATGTATGAAACCAATGAGAAAATAACACAAGTGAAAGTAAAAATAAAAAATGTATTATAGATTCAAAATAAGTAAACAAATCAAACATACAACTATGTGGATAAGCAAATAAATGGTCCATGTCCGAGAACAAAAGTCATAATCAAAAAAACAAAGGAAAAAAAAAAATAAATGTCGTCCAAAGCAATATCATGTAGTATGAAAAAAAAGGAAAAACCATTTCCTCATGGTGAACACAATAAGAAATGAAAAAGAAGTATCTACAAAAAGCAAACTATATACAGGAATGTTCCAGGGTCCATGAGCCCAACACCATAAATGAAACCTACTACTACCTAATCTAAAAAATATATACAAAAAAGTGGCCATTGTCCGAGCGGTCCAAAATAATAAAACAAAATAAAGGAAACCTAACACTAACTAACTAAATAACTATATACAAAGGCAGCGGGCAAGTCCTGCGGCTCACTTGTTGATGTTGCTGGCCAGGGCATCATCGAACTCCATGTCGATGTCCTGGAGGCGGGACTCTGTCCTGGCCCCGAGGTCTCGCAGGGATAACCCCATGTTCAGCTCAAACTCCCTGCGAGCTTCCTCGAGGCACTCAGCCCGCCTCAATGCCCGACGCATGGAGAACTCCGCCCTGACCATGGCGGGCCGCTCCTCTTCCGCCCGCTGCCGCTCCGCACCTATCCGCTGGACCAACTCCTCCCACACGGAAGACACCACCATCCCAGGGTTGCCCTGCCCTCCGGCCGATGGCTGCCCCACTGATCTTGATGGCCCCGAGCCATTATGCCTCCCACGTCGAGCCCGCTGCTGCCTCCGACGCCACTGCCTCTGCCAGCACGACGGCATCCAGGCTGATGGAAACCACCGACGCCGTCGTGCACGTGCCCTGCCTGATGATGCTGTCACATCTTCCATCTGCTGGGGTCCAGTTGCAGTGTTGTCCACCCCTGCTGGACCTCCGACTCCCAACTGTGGCAGGGATGGGATCCCCACCGAGCTGGCTGCATTGGTCGGGGCAGGTCCACAGGGGGCCCTGGTGGCATCTGGCCCGGAAGACGGCAAGGAGAACGACTGGTGGATAGCCTGCACAGAGGAGGAGAGGGCCGCCACATTGGCCAACACATGCAGGAAACCCCCGAACATGGCCGATCCCAATTGGGCCACGTCGGCACGGTGCACTTCGTGATGACGTGCGTGCTCCTCCCGGGAAGCACGCACGGCATCACGAATCACAGCCGTGCGCATCGCGACCCCAATCAGGACCTTCTCCACACAGCCAGGGGTTCCCACGTCCGCAGGTGGAGGGGAGTCAGGTGACATGGACATCCCCACTACCTGCGGACGGGCCTGGGACGGGGCATCCCTGCTGGTGCATGGTGGTGCACTCACAGGGTCAGGGACAGCGACATGCACAGGCCCCTCCACGGTGACCTGTGTTGCCTCCTGCCCCTGGCCCTGGACTGCACCACTTGCACCAGCAGGGATGCCCCCACCAGGCCCCATGTGTGCCCCAGTGGCGGCCTCCTCCTCCTCTGTGCAAACCACCAACCTGGATGGCTCCTCACCGTCTCCCGCCGTAGCAGGCCCCTGTGGGGGCTCACCCACCCCTTCCGCTGCAGCCGTGGGTGCATCCCCGCCGCCTTGCTCCACAGCGCCGTCTCCGCCCTCTTCTTCAGTAGCCGCTGCGTAGAGGGAGACAAAGAACACAAGCATCAGGGTACTGCACAATGGTCCCCTAGACAGGAAGCAATAGCAGATGAGCACCACTGTCAAAGTACACTTCCATCATGTCCCTCCACAACACATGGGTCAGTCCAGGCAAAACACACACAGTAACAGGCATGCTGCATGCCATGGATATTTCCATGCATGTCCAATGGACTCTTGAAACATTCAATGATATGCAACTCACATGCATCATGGCTCATGCATATCACATGCACACACTTCACCTCAGTCACATCCATCTGGCCCCAAACACACCAAACACAGCCAAAACAAGGGTAAGTTGGCTGCTTCACTGAATCGGTGCATTGTCACACACATGTGTCATGCATCCATGGCATGCACAAGTCACAGACACGCAGGTCAGGCACACAGACATGGCTACCATATATGTACCTGGCATCAGCACCCATCCCTCACCCCCACCCATGTCCAGGTACAGAGACTGGCATGCTCTCATGTTCAAAATCTGCATAGGGCTCCCCATGCCGCATTTGGACACATGCAACAACCACGTGGGTCACACATCACTGGTCGCACATGCATTACCATGATGTCCCTGCACACATACATGCATACATGGCCTATGGCACACATACAGGCAAGTATCATAGAACCAGCACACCGCAACATGCCCTGTCTCACACAGTAATGCTTGGACACTTACCGCTCAACTCCAGACGGGCCTCCCTCTCAAGGATCTGGGCGTGGAGCGCTGGGCGTACGCGTTCCAGGACCCTCTTCTGGATGGAACTCATGTGGCCCCGGCCCCCCTCCACAAGGCGCCGGGCCTTCACAAGGGTCCTGGACCTCAAGTCCTCCCAGCGCTTCTTGATCTTCTGGACGTTGCGGGTTGCCACCCCCTCCGCGTTGATGGCAACCACACAGTCGGCCCAGATCCTCTCCCGTCCTTCCTTGCTGGCGCGGGACGATCCAAAGAGGGCATCATACTGCCCCAGGACATGCTCCACCAGGACACCAACTTCGGTGGCAGTGAAGCTGGTGCCCCTCTGCCCCTCTGGCCTGGGGTTGCCACTGGTGCCAGATGTGGAAGTGCCCGACATGGCAACCCCAGAGGCAGGTGTGGGTGGGCAACTGGGTCCTGGGGCTGGGCTGTGGAGCGATGTAATCCCAGTTGGGAGTCTTCAGTTCCAGCAGGGGTGGACACAGCAACTGGACCCCTGCAGATGGCTGATGTGCAGGCACCAAATGGCAGGGCACAGTGGCAGCAGGCAGGCAGGCAGGCAGCAGCAGATGGCACGTGGGAGGCTGCTCGGGGCACTGGGGGGCAGTAACTCGGCCTTCTGGGCAGGAGCGTGGTCTTCCGTGTGTTTTCGGGTGGCCAGCTTGATACGGAGTGATTTGGCACGTGAAAATCCTGCACGTCAGCGTGAAATCCGAGGAAAGGCCCTTAGCGCGTAAGCGCGTCAGCACGCATACGCGATTCTATTGGACCAGAGTCCCTCAGCGCGTAAGCGCGTCTGTGACGTGACCCGCACGGGTGTTCCCCACTCAGCACGTGATGACGGAGCACACGTGAAAATACTGCACGTCCGAGTGTCATCGCGTGTAATTGGACAAAAGTGCGCTTACACGCGATTGGCCTATGTACGTGTATTTCAGGGGTGCGCGGGCACTTACACACGCAAGTACGTCAGCGCACCTGTATCCCGTGGTGCGTGTGAATTTCCACACGCTATTGGACTGGGAACGAGATTCCAGGGGTGCGGGGGTCACGCGCAAAGCATTAATTTGCGCACTTATCAAATGACAAGCCAGATGCCAGGATGAACATACCGTTCCTAGCAGCAGTGGCAGTGGGCTACCAAAGGAGGAGGAGGAGGAGAGTCAGGGCCAGAATATTCACACCCAGAACCAGCCTGTTCGGGATGCCTGATGACCAGGTGTATGGAAGGTACAGGTTTCCACCACACATTATACTGGACCTGGTGAGTGAGTGGGAGGATGCCCTCACATCACCCACCCTGTGCTCCCAAGCACTCAGCCCCCTGGAGAAGGTCCTCAATGTACTGCACTTCTTAGCCACTGGATCATTTCAGCGGACAAGTGCCATAGTGGGTGGGGTGTCACAGGCCACCCAGTCACGCTGCCTACACCAGGTCTTGGACATCATCACTGCACGCCCATCAGTCCGCAGGCACATATACCTGCCCAGAACACCTGCAGAAAGGCATGCTGCGGGCCAGGATTTTTACGGTGTGGCACGATTCCCCAAAGTGCTAGGTGCCATCGACTGCACCCATGTGGCTCTACGTCCCCCCAGAGCCCTGAGCACGCTCCCACCTGCCATCTGCTGCTGCCTGACTGCCTGCTGGCCACGTGCCCTGCCATTTGCTGCCTGCACATCAGCCAGGGGTGCTGTTGCTGTGACCACCCCTGCTGGAACCAAAGGCTTCCGACTGTCACCCCACAGGCCAGCACCAGGACCCAGTTGCCCACCCACTCCTGTCTCTGGGGTTGCCATGTCGGGCACTACGACATCTGGCACCAGTGGCAACCCCCGGCCAAGGAGGCAGAGGGGCACCAGCTTCAGTGCCAGGGAAGTTGTTGTCCTGTTGGAGCATGTCGTGGGGCAGTATGATGCCCTCTTCGGAAGGTTGCGCGCCGATGGACGTCGTGACTGCCATCAACGCGGAGGAGGTGGCAGTCCGCGACTACTAATGTGTCAGGAAGCGCTGGGAGGACTTCAGGTCCAGCACCCTCAACAAGGCCCGGCGCCTCATGATGGCAGCAGATGCTAAGGGGCGGGCGGGGCCACTTGTCGGAAGATCAGATGAGGGTCCAGGAACGCATATCCCCTGCGCTCCACATCCATGTCCTTGAGAAGCAGACCCGTCTGGAGTCGAGCGGTAAGTGTACATGCATACTGATAGTAAGTTGTGCGTGTGGTGGTGTGCCAGGAGTGTGCAGGTTGAACATGTATTTTTATGTGGCCAAGTAGGGGGGGTGTACAGGGCTGTGAGGGTGACACATGCGAGGGGTCTCATGTGTGACACATGGATGGTGCTTGTGTGTGTGGGCTTGCATGGCACAGGATGTGGAGGAATGATTGTCAGGTGTGACATGGATGTCGATGGAGACACTGCGACAGTTGGCGGAGGTGTACACATGCATGCAGGTTTGGTGTTGTGTGTGCATGTGTAGTGTACTCCCTATGTTGCATGTGATGTGTGGATGACCTTTGGCTGCACATGCTGTTGTATGTGAATGGATGGTGCTGGCTGTTGCATCATGGCTGTGGTATGGCTCATGTGTGCAAGTTGAAATGACATGTGTGTTGGGGATTGTGATGCCATGTCTGAGGTTTACCTATGCCACTCCTGTATAACTGTCATGTGTGTATGAGTCCATTTTACAGTGCCCTGATGCCTGTGTTTTCTTTCTCCCTGTCTGCACCGTCAACTGATGAAGAGGACGGAGCAGGTGCTGTGGAGCACAGCGGCAGGGGTCGCACCACCAGCCGGAGACGCAAGGGCCAGATCCCCTCCCAAGTTGTGATCTCGTCGGGGAGTGAGGAGTCTGGTGCCGCGTCCCAGGCCGCAGCTGGCAAGGGGAGGTCCAAGAGGCGGAGGTCGGAGTTGGACTCCTCAGCAGCAGAAGAGGCAGCTGGGACCCCACAGGGCCCAACGAGGGAAGATGGCACGGAGTCATCCAGGTTGGTGGGGTGTATGGTGGTGGGTGCCCCTGGTGACTGGGGGGGTGGGGGTGATAGGGGACATGAGTGGGGGCCTGGTGGGGGCTGCCCCTGGTGACTGGGGGGGTGGGGGTGATAGGGGACATGAGTGGGGGCCTGGTGGGGGCTGCCCCTGGTGACTGGGGGGGTGGGGGTGATAGGGGACATGAGTGGGGGCCTGGTGGGGGCTGCCCCTGGTGACTGCGGGGGTGGGGGTGATAGGGGACATGAGTGGGGGCCTGGTGGAGGCTGCCCCTGCACTGCTGGTGCTGGGGGGTGGGGGGTGGGAGACATGAGTGGGGGCCTGGTGGAGGCTGCCCCTGCACTGCTGGGGGGTGGGGTGGTGGGAGACATGGGTGCGGGCCTGGTGGTGGGTGCCCCTGCACTGCTGGGGGGTGGGGGTGATAGGGGAGATGAGTGGGGGCCTGGTGGGGGCTGCCCCTGGTGACTGGGGGGGTGGGGGTGATAGGGGACATGAGTGGGGGCCTGGTGGAGGCTGCCCCTGCACTGCTGGGGGGTGGGGTGGTGGGAGACATGGGTGCGGGCCTGGTGGTGGGTGCCCCTGCACTGCTGGGGGGTGGGGGTGATAGGGGACATGAGTGGGGGCCTGGTGGGGGCTGCCCCTGGTGACTGGGGGGGTGGGGGTGATAGGGGACATGAGTGGGGGCCTGGTGGAGGCTGCCCCTGCACTGCTGGGGGGTGGGGGTGATAGGGGACATGAGTGGGGGCCTGGTGGTGGGTGCCCCTGCACTGCTGGGGGGTGGGGGTGGTGGGAGACATGGGTGGGGGCCTGGCGGAGGCTGCCCCTGCACTGCTGGGGGGTGGGGTGGTGGGAGACATGGGTGCGGGCCTGGTGGTGGGTGCCCCTGGTGGCTGGGGGGTGGGGGTGGTGGGAGAAATGAGTGGGGGCCTGGTGGGGGCTGCCCCTGGTGACTGGGGGGGTGGGGGTGATAGGGGACATGAGTGGGGGCCTGGTGGAGGCTGCCCCTGCACTGCTGGGGGGTGGGGTGGTGGGAGACATGGGTGCGGGCCTGGTGGTGGGTGCCCCTGGTGGCTGGGGGGTGGGGGTGGTGGGAGACATGAGTGGGGGCCTGGTGGAGGCTGCCCCTGGTGACTGGGGGTGGGGGTGGTGGGAGACATGGGTGGGGGCCTGGTGGAGGGTGCCCCTGGATGGTGGGGGGTGGGGCTGGTGGGTGACATGAGCAGGTGTGCAGGGTAGTCCCCTGTTTTGTGGGCTGCCTGCAGGGGCCGTGGAGGGTGTACAGGGAACACCTGTGAGGACCCACCCAGCCTAATCGCGTGTGTAACTTCCCACGCACCCCTGTAATACACGTACCAAGCCAAATCGCATGTGAGAATTCCCGCGCACCCCTGAAATACACGTACCCTGCTGAAGTCGCGTGTAAAACTTCCCGCGCACCCCTGAAATGCATGCGCCCAGGCTATTCGCGTGTGGAACTTCCCGCGCACCCCTGAAATACACGCGCCCAGGCTATTCGTGAGTGGAACTTCCCGCGCACCCCTGAAATACACGCGCCCAGGCTATTCGCGAGTGGGACTTCCCGCGCACCCCTGAAATACACGTAGCACGCTGGGAGACATGTGTGGGGGCCTGGTGGAGGGTGCCCCTGGTGGCGGGGGGGTGGGGGTGATAGGGGACATGAGTGTGGGCCTGGTGGAGGATGCCCCTGCACTGCTGGGGGGTGGGGGTGGTGGGTGACATGGGTTGGGGCCTGCTGGCAGGTGCCCCACAGTGCTGGGGGGTGGGGGTGGTGGGAGACATGAGTCGGGCATGAGTGGGGGCCTGGTGGAGGCTGCCCCTGCACTGCTGGGGGGTGGGGGTGGTAGGAGACATGGGTGGGGGCCTGGTGGTGGGTGCCCCTGGTGGCTGGGGGGTGGGGGTGCAGGGGGACTTGAGCAGGTGTGCAGGGTAGTCCCCTGTTTTGTGGGCTGCCTGCAGGGGCCGTGGAGGGTGTACAGGGAACACCTGTGAGGACCCACCCAGCCTAATCGCGTGTGATAATTCCCACGCACCCCTGTGATACACGTACCCAGCAAATTGCCGTGTGATAATTCCCACGCACCCCTGTAATTCACGTACCCTGCCAAATCGCATGTGATAATTCCTGCGTACCCCTGTATTACACGTGCCCTGGCTAATCGCATGTAAGACTTCCCGCGTACCCCTGTAATACACGTTCCCTGGACAATCGCGTGTTGAACTTCCCGCGTACCCCTGTAATACACGTTCCCTGGAAAATCGCGTGTTGAACTTCCCGCGTACCCCTGTAATTCACGTTCCCTGGACTATCGCGTGTTGAACTTCCCGCGTACCCCTGTAATACACGTTCCCTGGACTATCGCGTGTTGAACTTCCCGCGTACCCCTGTAATACACGTTCCCTGGACTATCGCGTGTTGAACTTCCCGCGCACCCCTGAAATACACGTACCCTGGCACCCTGGCTAATCGCGTGTATAACTTCACGCGTACCCCTGATATGCACGTTACCCGCTTTGCGTTCCTTGTTTGGCAGCCCTGTAAACTGGTCCATGGTTAGCGCAGCCCTTTGCGATGATTTAGCGATTTTGATGGCTTTTCCTTGCGCGAGGGCGTTCTTGGGGGCGTTACTGGCGCTGCTGCAGGGTCGCTGCGATACTCTGCGCCACGGCTGGTTTGGGAGCCTAAAATCCATGAATACGCTGTGCGCGGAAATCGGTTTTAGCGCACGTGCCTGGCGCAGACAATCGCACGCGGACACTCTGCGCCAGCCGCTTGCGACACTTTTCTGCGAAATTCTATGAATTACCCTGACAGTCTCTTTTGCAGCATTGATTTTTGACATTTTGTAACTCAAAAGTCAAGCGTTTTCCAGTGCGGCTGAAAGTAAGCTTCTTTTGATTTCTCAGATTTGGCCTGACATGCCCTGGCATTCAGGGATAAGGCTCTCTTCTGCTGGAGCACATTCTGGATATGAGTGGGCATGGCAGGGTCTCACTGATAAGTAGTGTGATGATGAACAGATGAAAATAGCGTCAGGGCAGCATCCTTTTTCATGTAAAATATTCCCTTTTCAAAGGAAAGCAGCAGAGCAGCGCTGCTTTTCAATTCACTTCTTTTGGTGCACACAAGAACACACATTGGCACCTTTCTCAGTGTGCTTCCTGTTCCAACTCGCCCAATAGGTGTTTGGCAAGATGGTGCAGCCATCCTTTTGTAGCTGCAAAATGCAGTTTTGAAGCAATGGTGCTCCAAGGAGCCAGCGCAGCCATTTTGCTGTTGACTGCTGAATTGGCGCTTGATCATGAATATGAATTTTGCTGAGTAGGTCAATTTACCCCACAAATTCCTCCCAACGACTCTTAGGGAACTTTTTTTGAGGAAGAGTAGGGCAAAAGTGGGTTCATTTGTAGGGCAAAGTGGGGTGCATCAGGTGGAGTCCTTCCGTCAGGGAGCAGTACGTCGCAATCCTCCCACTGTCTCTCGCTGGAGTGTGGAGTGACACCCACAGCTCCCCTTCGGTCTTTCTTTGTGGTGTAGAGCTACACCCCCAGATTTTTCTTTGATCTTTCCTTTCCAGGTACCCAGGGAGGTCCTGCTTGGTCTATGGATGGGCGGAACCAGTACAAATATATTAAATAAATAAGAACCGGTTACTACATTTTCCCACTGACTGCCTTCCAAGAAGGTTGACAGCAGTGGGACAC
The DNA here is from genome assembly GCF_040938575.1 of Ambystoma mexicanum. Lineage (NCBI taxonomy): Eukaryota > Metazoa > Chordata > Amphibia > Caudata > Ambystomatidae > Ambystoma > Ambystoma mexicanum. The sequence continues at coordinate 428,083,854 of NC_090934.1, read as the reverse complement.
ACATGCATTGCAATAATGACAGTACTTTGATGATAAAGACAAATGATCGCTCACAAGACATAGATAACTATTGATTTGAGTAGAATTTTTGAGAATCCCTTTCGTCCTGACAATGAAGAAAAATACTCAATGTTAAATAATTATACCTATAACCCTACCTGTTCCCTTCTGGTTCTTCTTTTTCTTGTTCTTATGCTTCAGTTGTCTCCTCTATTTGATTTTCTCTTGGCTCCTCAATTTGCTGCAAAGTGTGCCTAGGGTGACAACTTTTTAACCGATTAATATGGACCCATTTCTCTTCTGCCAACTGTCCTTGGGGGTGCAGATTCTATAGGCGGCAGGTTTTATCTACAATTTCAAAAGGACCGCGCCAGCTTGGTAAAAATGTCCTCTCCTTGGTCTGGTTCCTTTGGAAATTGTACAAGTAGTTCCTGTCTCCTACTTGGTATTCCTTTTTGCTTGTTTTAAAATCATATTGAGTCTTCATCCCCTCTGCAGATTTTGTTTTAAAATCTTATTGAGTCTTCATCCCCCCTGCAGATTTTTCCAGATTCCGCTGAGCATACGCAAAAGCATGTTGAAGGTGTTTCCCCAGATTCTCAACATACTCATGTGTTGTGGAGGTGTTTATCAGTGTCTGCTCTTGTATTCTATAGAGCAGATCCTGAGGTAGCACCATCCTTCACCCAGTCATTAGCTCAAATGGAGACATCTTGGTTGCAGAGGAAGGTGTAGATCTGATGGCCCTCAGGACAAGCGGTAATCGTATGCCCCAACTTGTCCCAGAGTCTGCCATAAACTTTTTTAGAATGCTCACCATTGTTTTGTTGTACCTCTCAACTCCCCCACTAGAGGACCGCAGGTATGCAATGTGAAGTTTCCTTTTTACCCCAAGTATCTCCCACATCTTTCATCACTTCGCTGGTGAAATGACTACCTCGGTCTGAATCAATCCTTTGGGGTAGGCCAAAACGCAAGAAGATGTGGTTGATCATCAGGGCAGCTGCTGTTTCTGCCTTGTAATTTGGGGACGGGAGACATTCCACCCATTTGGTAAACAAGCATGTTACTGTTAACATGTACTTGTTCCCCCTAGAGGACCGAATCATGAGCCAGATGAAATATACTTGTAAGTCTGACCAAGGCAGTGTTATCCCTCTCTTCTGGAGGGGAGCCTGGTCTGTGTGTGAGTGAAATTGGCTGAAAGTGTGCACACACAAGACACCCCTTCAAATATTGGTAGAGGTCCTGCCCCATGTGTGGCGAGTATGTGACCTCCCGCAAGATTTCTAGAGTAGTGTGAAACCCCCGATGACCAGCTGTGGCCGCGTCATGGGCATAATTTAACATCAGGCTTCGGAATGATGTAGGGACCACCCACTGGTCACCACCAGATATGGATCTCCTTACCAACAAACCTTGGATTCAAAAATTTTGGGACACTTCATCAACACCCTGAGGTCCTCTTTCCCAATGTAATCGGTATCCGTCAGAGGAAAGTTCTCAGGGTCCTCAGTGTGTTGATAAAATTTCCCAGTGATTGGATCCCCTTTTTGTGCCATGAATAAATCAGCGTCTGGGGTCTCCTTACTCCACTGGGCAGTTGAGAGTTCATTGTGAGCATTTGTCTGGGACCTAGTGACAGCAGTGACCTGGATTTCCCACAACAGGGACTCAATATCAAGGAGATCACCTGGATAGCTTCAGTTTTGGCCAGCTGATCATCTGAGTCGTTTCCAGTTTTGTCTGGCACCTCTATTCTGGAATGACCCTTAATCTTTTTCCAATAAATGATCATCCCACTAGAGGTGACCAGATCATCAATATTTTGTATTAGCTTGCCATGTTTCAGCGGTTTGTTATTAGCACATAGTATGCCTCTGGTTTTCCAATTAACCAGGTGCTCCATGAGCCTATCCCGGACATAATCTGAGTCAGTGATTATGACCAGTTCGTGGAGTTGGTGTTGGACGGCAGTGAGGATGGCCCGATGAACTGGAATTATTCTCATTTCCAGCCCGGATTCTGTCACTTTGGAGGTATTGCAGAGGCTTGTGTGGAGTCTCCACTATGATGTGTTCCCCCTGGATGAACGGGCAGTAATTCTTCAATGCCCACACCGTTGCCAGGAGTGCCTTCTCACAATCGTTGAATTTTTCCTCCACAGAGGATAAAGTCTTACTTGCATAGGAGATGACTTTATTGAACTTATCATGCTTTGGATATAATACTGCTGTCAAGCATGTATTCGAGAACCCTGTCTCCAAGAAGACCTCCTTGTTTTTGACAGTGTAAGCTAGACAAGGCGCTTGTGAGAGACTTCTTTTGAGTTGCTTTACTGCCTCGGCTTGTTCTGGACCCCACTCCTACTTGACCCCCCTCTTCAACAGATGGATCAGGGGTCTTGTTATTTCTGCGTAATCCTCAATGAACTTCCTACTGTAATTAGTCAGTCCAAGGAGGCTTTTTAGCTCATGCAGAGTTGTGGGGTCTCTTAGTTTTAGGAGTGCTTCCACTTTCTTCTCCTGGGGACAGAGACCCTCAGGAGTTATTTCATGTCCCAAGAAGTTGACACGGGTCCTGCACCACTGTGCCTTTTGGAAAGACAGTTTTGCTCCGGCAACCCTCAACTGTGTCAGAACATAACGGATTTCCGCTATGTGTTCCTCCACAGTTGAGCTTTTTATCAGGACATCATCCACATGGGCCGGGTTACCCCTTTCACCCAAGTCGGACATGGCCTTATGTAGGAAGATGTTGAATTTGTTGCCGGAGTTGATGTATCTGAAGGTAGTCCGGGTCCATGTGTACTGCTGCCCCCCGAAGGTAAAGGCCGGCTTGTATTGGTCCTCCCTACTTACGGGCACGGTCCAGTACCCATTGGTCAGGTCAATGGCAGTGTATACCTTTGACCCCTGGATCTGCGGCCAGTCCTTGTTCAATGTAGGAGAGGCCATCTGGACATGTGGACCCATTAATTCAGCTCCCTAAGGTCTGCGCAGAGTATCCATTGGCCATTTGGTTTTAAAATTCCCAGCACCGGATTATTAAAGGTGCTGTGGACTGGGCGAATTATCCCACGGGACTCAAAGTTTTTGATGATTTCTGTCAGTGTCACAACCACTCTCTGATTTCCCAGAATCACTGTTCCAACTTTCCTCACCTGTGTCAGATGAGTCAGTGGAGAAGACTTTCTGTAGGTCCTTATGCCAGGTGCGGGGATCTTCCACGGTTTTTTCTTGGGAGCAGTGGCTTGCCACGGAAAGAAGCCACAATCACAATTTCCGTGTTGTGATGGAGACCCCCTTCCGGGACAGCCGGAAGGGGAAAAAGCCAAGAGGCAAAAAAAAAAACAGAGATGAATTTGAGTCCAGTCCGTTAGTAGCCTTGTGGAAATGATGAAGGTAAAGCGGAAGGAAAAACGGAATCTCCTTGTTGTCCCTAGACAAGGTCCAACGGTAGGAGAGCAGGAGCAAACCAGGTACCAATTGTAAGTGAACTGAAGACGAAGGCAGAAAGAATGGGAACAAATGGAAGCCTTAGCAAAAGGGGAGAAGGCAAAAAGGTACAGGCAGGGAAATAAATGTAAGCAATGGAAATAAGAAAGAGAAAAGGAAAGCCTAACAGAACGGAAAAAAGAAAGGGGAGAGAAGGGTAGCAACAGCAAGGTGGTGCTGTAAGAGAGAGTTTGCGCTGGCAAATGAAAGAAAGCACTTCAAAGAGTAGCCGCTAAGCATTGAGGTGGCAGTCAGAAAGACATTGCAGTTGCAATGCACCGGGGCCGCCGGAAAGAAGTTTATAAATCCAGCAGCTCCGATCACTGAGAAAGAAACTCTAGACCGCTGCCATAAACAACGTGCACAATGTGAAGGCACATTTAATGGCGGTGGCCCTTCGTCCATTTCGTCCAAAGTTTCCACCCTCCAGTGTACATGACAGTCAGGGACTCCATGGATGGGAGAGGCAAGCGATATTGCTTCACAAACACAGGAATCATTCCAGGGTCTGTGGGAATCGTTGGTGCATGGATTTCGGTGCAACCACAGTCGTACAAGTCCACAACAAAGATCTTGAAAATCAACACCTGTTTCAACTTTTGCTTTTGCTCCGGAGTCTCACAGGCATCAGCCAGGTTGACCCACTCTTCAACCATTTGCCTGAAGCCTGGAAAGACTTCGGGTTTTGCTATCTCAGCGTCCTCCTCCAGCTGGGTGGAGAGGTCTCTGGTTAGAGTGTTGACTTGGACAGAGGGTTTCAGGTAGGAGAGGAAGTCATTGTGGACCGGAATATCACCTTATCCTGCCTGATGTCACAAGTCACCTCTTCCTCCCTGTAAGGGCAGGGAACTTTGAGCTGGTTTCTCATCACCTTTGACTATAGAATTGGGGTTTTCAGATTGTGAATGAGTATAAAATTTCAAAGTATTTCCTTCCAGTGTGGAATGCCACTTAAAACTGGAAGGAAGGTTGATTTTCAGGAATGGAGAGGAGTTCCCATCACCAGTTTGTTGTCCTACAGCAATTACTGTCACATCAGGTATTTGATTATTCTGGAAATGAAACTCAATATGATCAGATTTTTGTTCAACCATGTGCCATTTAAACTAACATGGTTGACATTCTGTTTTAATTTCATTGGCCTGTTAGCCTGAGTCCAGAGGACCTTGTTCACACAGTCTATTAGGGGGACAACCTCCGCAGGATGTAATGACAGTAGACAGGGTGTTCCCTCTGGAGTCCCGACTATGACCGGGTGTTTCACCTTGTGTTGCCCAATTTTTATTTCTAAATCTGCAGTCCCCTCGACAGGAATTTAATTCCCACTGAAGGTCTGGAGTTGTCCAGGAAGAGGAGTGAGAGGGATCTGATATCTCTCCCCCCTTCCTGAATTTAGCTGTTCAAAGGCCCTTTTTGACAGAAGAGTGACATGGGATCCAGTGTCCACCAGTGCTGAAATTGCACATTGCCCTTATTCTCTGATGTACATCAGTGTTTTGGGAGTCTCTTATATATGCCACTCTTTGTACGTATAACTGAGCCTTAGTCGTGCATTATTTTTATTTTGTTGGCCTGTATTTCTCCTTTGGATGTCCTATATACTTTGTTGTTTGTTGTTGTTACCAGCACAATTTGGTTTGTATATATGGTGTTTGTTTTGTGCCCATAAGCCTTTGGGTACCTCGGTGCACATTATAAATAATTAAACATAAACATAAACTTGAACGGGGGCATACCATCTCCCCTCCTTCTCCTCAAGAGGGCAAAGGTAATGAGCATTTCGTGCAAGCTGATTGGTCAATTTCTTTATTTTGGACTCTGACACAGTGGCATTTTGGACTATTTTCTGTGCCGGAGTCTGGGAATCTGTAATGAAAACTTGGCATCCTGAAATAGTGGAGATTTTGGAATCCCCTGTTTCTCTTAGCTCTGTGGTGCCCCCACTTACCGGGTGGCAGTCACTACAACCGATTTGTAGGGAGGATCCCTCCATTACTATTTTATTTCTCAGGATGACCATTCTGGGGTTCAGGGATGGGTGACTCTGAATCAGCCAACACACCCATCCAGTCTTCATTCAGATCTCTTGGGGCCAATTTTGGGAGGAATTCCCCCATCCCTGAAGGAGAAGATTGTTTTCCCAGTATCCTCTAAGGATTCTTCCCCTTCAAACTGGAGGACACTAACTTCCTCCACAAAATGGGCCTTTTTACTGTCATTATTTCTCCTACCCACCCTCTGTTCCCTGGGTTGCATGTTTTCGGGAGCAAGAGATTTATGTTCCGGTTTCTGCATGTCCAGGGGCTTTTCACAGGTGAGGAAGGAAGCTTTATCTATGGCTTTAAACCCCTTGCCCCCGTGCCTCCTCCTCTGGAACTGGTGAGTTATCAGGGTTCTCTCCCCATCATTGTTCTGGGGTGCCAGATCCTTGGTTGGTGGGATTATGAGCCGCCATGTTCATCTGAGGGTTCTGTTGAGCCTTCAACATGCGAACGAGATCCTGTGTGAGGTTCTGAACCTGGCGCTCCAGTTGGGACACCGTTCAGGCTGGTACGGGGGTCTCTGTCCATATCAAGGTGGTTCGCAGGAAGGGTAACTATCCCTTCTCCCAGAGTACCCTGGATACTGTGGATTTTGGTAACCATCCACCCTTGGCCTCCTCTCTCCCGGATTGGGTTGTCTCGGCTCCTGAAAGCGGGGAAAGAAAGGAGGGTTGTCCTGCAGGTTGGGGTTTTGTGGATACCGGGCAAAGAAACTTAACCCAGCATTTGGGGGATTACTGCCCTTCTGGGGGAAGCTTGGGGGGAAGTTTCCCGAGGCAGTCCTTACCTGATTGGATCCACCCCCTTGGGCTGGGGGAGTCCATACATACTCCAAGATCAGTTGGTTGCCCTTGTATCTGGGACTTATATAATCAGGAGAATTCTGGGTCCCATTGGTGGGATTGCCTCCCTGACCGCCACCTGTTTGTGATTGGCCTGAAGGCCTTCTTGGCCTCTGGTTTTGCTGGTTTGCGATTTGTGCATATTTAGGCTCCCCCATTTCTAGGTCCAAAATGGGGACAGCCTTCACCTCCGCCACCTTAGCAGCAGCAGCGGTGTTGGCTGGTTTGGGGTTTTTGGTCTGGTTTTTATTTTCGGGTAGCCTGCTCTATTACCCAGCCCAGAGATCTTTTATCATGGAAATCCCTCACCAGCTGGGTCATGATATATTTTGGGAGCGCATGAAAGTAGGAAGTGACAAATTCTCTGCTATCTGTGCGCACCCTCCTAGTGGTTTGTGCAAAGGCATGTTTTAGCTCCTGCACAAATTCTCGTGGGCCCTGATCTTCTCCACACTGTAGATTGTAGGCCACTTTGCAAGCCTCTTGGGGGTTTCTATGGGTGGAAAAGTGATTCAAGATGGCCGCCTTATAGGTGGACCATCTTGAATGTTTTTGGTCTTCCAGTCCAGCAAAGAAGCTGGAGTATTCTTGAGAGAATGTCCATTTGGCATATATAATCCATACAGTTCTGGCTATCTCTTATGTGAAATGTGTCCATCATTTGTTCATAGAGTTCAGATTATTTTGCATTTTTATTGTACAGTGTCATTAAATTCCTGATGGCCTTTATCTGCCTAATAGGGTCTTTCACCAGAACTCTTTTTGGGTTATCTGCCGTCTTTTGCATGTCACCGGAGTCCATTCGCCCTCAGATGCGCTGCTGTTTGAGGTCCCCTTATGATCATCTGGGTGCTCCCTAATTCTGTGAGCTTGAGAGGGGCTTGCAGAATGGTCGGGCCTAGTTTCTTCTCCTTTGTGGTGCACAGGAGAGTAGTCTTCTGACTCTGCCTTGCTTCCAGGGTTGGCAGAGTATCCCCCCCACTGCCCTGATTAGGTGGATGTCTTCAGGATACTCTTTCTGGGCCTCTTTTCCTGTTGTTCTTGTGCAAATCGAACCAACTGGTCCCTTTGGAGGTAGTGATTCTGCAGATCGAATTCTCTGACTTTCTCCTCATAGGAGGTTTCTGGGTCAGAGACATTAGCCATTAAATTTTTGTATCTATCCAGGGATGCCCTTCTATTAATTTCTGAGGGGCGTTGACCTGTCAGCTCCATCATGCTAGGCCTATTTAATTCTGATGGTCTCATGGTTTCTAGCTCATGTGAACCGGTAGCCATGCAGTCAGCAGTGCATAACGTATTACATGGGTTGGAGTCCCTTAGTGCAGAGGTCATCATACTATGATCAGGGGTAGCCCAGTCCCTCTCTACCTGTTCGGGGTCCCTCCAGTTGGGATTAGATCTAGGATACTCTTTCTCCAACCTCGCTAGTTTTTCCTTTTCAACCCCAATCTCTTGATAATAGGCAAATATATGAGCATTTTGCTTGGCTATCAGGGTCCTACTGGCCTCTATGACCTGCTCTTGAGCTGCCACTTGCTTGTGGAGCCCATCTTTCTCTTCACAGAGGGCCTCATTATCTCTTTGTGCCTCCTGTATAGTCTGAGAACACTGTGCCAATTTTTGTTGCAGGAGACTCGCCTCCTGAGTTTGTGCATTTTTAGTATGGGTGTTCTCTTCCAGAGCACCTTCTACCTGTCGGGTGTGCTCCAATAACTTTCCATATTCTGTTTTGAGTTAATTTAGTTTCTGGAGGCCCAACTCACTTTCCTGTAAATCTGTTTTTAAATTGCTTACTTCCTGACATAGGGAATCTTTCTCCTGATTTAAGGTGCCCCTCTGTTCAGCGAGGCCATCCCTTTCTTGCTTGATGGCATTTCGTTTTTGGCGCTCTTGATCAAAGTTTGTCTGGGGGTGAAGCTCTCTATTTATTAATTCCTTACTCTCCCCTTCCAATTTGTCAACCTGTTGTTGTAAAGCAATTACATGCTCTGAATAGGTTACATGCTCTGAATAGGCTCTGTTATATTTTATTTGTTGTTTTAATTTCAGTTGACCCTCTTCCAAAGAGTCAACCTTTTCTTGACACTCCATTCTTAAGGCATTTAAGTGGGCCTCTTGGTCTACGTTATTTTGCTGTTGGAGAACCAAGTCCTCTTTTAGCTTTTTTATATAATTTCCAGATTCTGCCTCAGAATCTTGGCTCTTTTGCAATTTTGTTCTGCTAATTTTAGTTCAGTCTGGATTTGAGCTAAATGTTCGGATTGATTTTGCGCAAGAGTTCTATTTTCCTCATGCTTTTCCGACATCACTCCCATATGGAGATACATGTAGGGCGTGATTCTGACAAATTTAATCTGCTCCTCTTTAATTTTTGGAGTCATGTATAACTCGCTCAAAGCTTGATGTAATAAGCCACCGTCCTGCCACATGTCCATGTCTATGGCGGCGACCTGTTGCATCATTTCTTCTAGCCAGATGTTTTCATCTTGTTCTGGCCATTCCCCCCTGACAAATAATTTGTGCAGAAGATCCTCCCTAGCTATATTGATCTCTACTGTGGCCATTTTGGAAAGTGTTCTTTCTTTATTAATGTATTTATGCAAGGGTAATCTGTATTCTGTTGCTTTTTGTCTAGTTTTTGGGGTTGATTTAGCTTTAATTTTATACACAGGCCTGGTACTTAGGATTTTTGTTTTGGGTAGGTGCTTCTACAGCGTAACACAGTGTTCCAACCACATAAAATATCACTATCTTGAAGGTTAGCCTGCTGTGTTAAGCTGTCACGGATGAATAAACAAACCCAATCCCGGCTACGAGCCCCCAATTTGTGAAGGATTCTAACCGGGCGTCACACACAGGACCAGGACCTTCACCCTCAGCCTTATATGTAGCGCCCAATTAGAATGCTTTTTCTTTAATGTCAACTAATTCAAATTGAGCCGATACCCGACCCGTCTCGCACCCCCTTTTACAAATACCCCGGGTCACAATGGACCATGAACCAGGCCGGTGGGTGGTAACACATATTAATTTATTTATTTTAATTTCAAAGAAAATCACACCATTTTTATATTGAGCAGCAATCACCAATGGGGTGATAATTACAATGAAAACCACTGAAATACTCTTGGGTAAACTTCTACAAGAACATATCCAAAGCACAAATGAATAGGAGCACTTTTTCAATTAGGATAGATAGCTCCAGAGTTACGATTTCCCCCTGCAATGTTCCCTCAACCCACAATTAATCTAATTCGTAGTGGATAGAAAGAAGCAGCAGGTAGTCAGGGATATGTGGCAATGGCCTAAAATGACACTTGGATTTTAACAAATAATTAATCATATGTGTAATTAAATAGTGATGTACATATGTTTTATCACAGTCTCAGGGATGTCATATCACTAGCAACTATAATTAATGCTATCACCCAAGGCATACAGTTTACAAAGCAGGTTGAAATTGAAAACACAGTGCAGTGAAATCACGCATGGAACAGTTGCATTTTTTCTAGTTTGCAGTTTTAAATGTCAAAAATGGTTTTTCAGAAAATCTGGTGAAATACTCTGAATTGGAATGCGGTTTTTGGGCTGGGGGATAGAGGCAAATCACCGGGACAATATAGAAGTGAAAGGATGGCTATGGCTGAAGAAATGAATGAGATTTTCAAGGTGGAATAAAGTTCGCTTTTAGGAAACTAAAGCAGTTAAAAACAAAAATCGGTTTGGAAAGAAAGGAAAAGTTTTACTTACACAAGCACACAAGATTTAATGGCTAGAAAAGAGGAATGCCACCTGTGAATATAAAAGTTATGCTGCAGTTGTAACCCTTCACGCAGTGTACCCCTTTTCTTTAGGGAAAATTAATTTATTTAATCAAAATATTACTAAGGAGTTACAAGATGGGGTGAATGAAAGAATGGCACTAACACTAGAAAAACAAGGACAGGGTGCACAGAGAATTAGAACTGTTTAGACAAGTTATCAGGGTTTGGCTAGGATTACTTAGAAAATAGGGCAAAGACAAAGGGGTCAAGATGGGGTATGCTATGTGTTGTTATGGTATGGGGTAATACTCCTAATCAGCGCTGGAGTTTGGAATTTGGGACGGCCAACTGAATTCTGTACTCAAAAGGTTCTAGTCACCAGATAGCGGGCTCTCCTGGCAAAAGACAGCTGGGATGGAGCTGCTGAGTCTGTACTCGGCTACATATGCTCTGTGTATCTGATCAATCTATACATGCCTGGGCTCTGTTTAGGGCTGGCTGATCTTGATAAGAGTGGACTTACTCTGCATGGGTCTTGGATGACTGGGCAAGGCTGGATTCTCTGTATGTAACAGATGTATCTGTAGAAGGCTAGACTCCCCACTAAATGTAGCTGATGAGTGTTTGAAAGCCTTGGCTCACTCAGTTTTTTTAATTACATTTGTTTTTGTTGTATTTGGTTTATTAAATCCTTTCACAATTTTCCATAAAACTTTACAGACAACAAACATACATGTATCAGGTAAAATCATTTCATCATCATGTCCTACCCCATGTCAATCCTATTAATCGATGACATTCCAACACATCAAACCCGATGTTCAATATTTGTTCCATAAATGTAATAGCTGCAAAAATGAGACTCTGGTTATCGCCAATTAGCAACAACTCCCACCATTCCTCTGCTGATAAGGTGGTTACGTCTTTAACCAGATCTGCTAAGTGTCGGTTTCTTATCTCGGATAGAGATCCGCAGACCACCATCAAATGATATGATGATTCAATGGTGTCCCCCAACCCACAGAATCTACGAGTTGAAGTTGCAAGTGGACTCTGTTTCCTGACATATTGTACTTCTCTTGTTGGTAAGATGTTTAGACGGAGTCTCACAAACCTATCCCAACTGAGGAGATGGAATGTAAATAGATATGCCGGCATCTGGTTAACCGCCCTTACTTACTTCGAAAAGATCAGTCCAAAGAAAAATTGTAATTAGATCTTAATGCATGTGTATCAATCCAATCGTGAAGTTTTATTTTTGCCTTAACTTTGTCTGGATTTGTTATCAGGACCTCTATTGATACACTTAGGTGCTTCAACCAATCTCTGCATTTCTTTTGCCATTTTTCCAACAACCAAATCTGGTTCGCTCTAACAGAATTTCTCAAAAAATCTCAAAAGGAGGGAGATAATCAGACATGACACATTTTTTGAAGAGGGAGATGCACTTCCATTGCACGTAGATTCCATAGATTGAAGCCCTAGCTCATACCGAATCATAGCGACTGGTAAGCCCTTGGGTAGCATCAAGACTCTCCTCCAAAACCAACCTTTAAGTATCCCCCACCCTTCCCAGGACCGGTTTATCATTTCTTAGGCACCACATGTTAGGACCAGAACCACTTTCTGTTTGTAAAAAACTACCATCGAGTTAGTTGCAAATTTCCCATAGAATTTATGGTGGGCACAAGCCTTGTGCAGCTAGTCTTTTCATTTTAGTTATAAGACTTAGATACCAGGTTCTCTCGCTTACAGTCTGGTTAACCAAATTTACGAGGTATATAGTCGAGTCCACCACGGGTAATCTCGTCCCTTCCAAATGCCGGGTGTTTTTAAAATATATATTTTTTAAAGTTCCTTCACAGGCTGATGTTAAGATCAAAATGCTGGATTTTTTTGGGTGTTCACTCTTAAGCTGTTATCAGTTATGTACACCAGTAATTGAGATAATCTACGCTGGAGACCAACTGGAATTTGGTCGGTGAACACCAGGTTGTCAGCATATGCGATTGAGGGAATGGGGAAGCACTGAAGCTTCGGGGGGGGGGGGGGGGAGCAGAGATAGAATTCTGTGACTCAAAAAAGTCAGAAATATTTTTTTTTTTTTTTTTTTTTATTGAAACTTCAGCTATAAGATCCCAACTTAAAAAAGTCGGTCAAGCATAACTTTTGTTACACAAAAAGGAGAGAACCAATACGCCTAAGAACGTCTTGTAGCGAGACATCTAGATGCATTAACAGATAACATTATATCATGCTTCCACATGGTATCTAAATTATGTTCAGACCATAAAAAGAGAAGGGCCTAATCATAGAAATATCAGGTCCAGGTATCAGACGGACAGAACTTTGGTAGGTAATTAAATGACTAAAGCTTAAAAAACTCAATTCAAAGTCTATGAATGCAAATGCCAGAAAAAAAAAGGTGTTAGTTAATTAATTAGTTAATTAAGCCTCAGAACACAAGAGAAGAGAGTCCAAAAAGTTGACAACAGCACATGTTTGTTGGATGTCATGTCCAGAAATCACATGGCCCCACCAGTTTGCCATGTCATCATCAAGTGGGGCATATTTCCCAAGATGGCATTGTCGCTGAGTATTTACCCCTGCGCATGCCGTCACCAGGTGTTGTGACGATTGTATTGCGTTAGAGCAAAATTGACAGATGTTATCTGCAATATCCTTGTTCCTGCGTTGCCACAGCATTTCTTTAGTCTGAATGGCATTTAGCCTGAACTTTAAAAAAAATTCGCGGAATTGTGGACCAGGACATTTTACTAAATATCTACATGGTTTGTTCAGTAATATAAAGGTTAAAGAGTATTGGGGTAAGGGGTTATCCTTGATTTAACCCTTTGCAAGTGTCAATTTTCCTAGTCACTGCCCCCTGTCTTGACAGCCTACCTTCGATTGAAGTACAAGTATAAAGAGCTCTGATAGCGTCTACAAAATCGGGCAGCCAGCCCCAGCTGAATAATTTGGCCCACATCCTCTCCCTGCCGACACTGTTGAATTCCTGCTTGAGGTTGATAAAGGTCAAGTAATATCTAGACCTGGTCTTGATTGCATTCATCTTCAACAGGTTCAACAGTAAGATGTTTAGAGTGGTGCCCACACCCTTAACAAAGCCGGATTGTCTAGGATCTTGATGACCAGAATTTCTGGCCCAGGTGTTTAGATCATGCAATAAAATTGAGGCGAAGATCTTGCCCATGTTGTCCAGGAGGGCTATGGGCTGATAGTTCCTAGGATCGTCCCTGTTTCCTTTTCAAAAATAACTCTTGTTGCCGATCTACAGGAACCAGGAATAGTGTGTGTGGTAACAACCTGTTTAAGGATTATAAAATTAACCCCGCTCCAAGGCATCACAGCCTCCTTCAGCATAAAGTTAGTGAAACCGTCAGGCCCGGGGACCCGGGAAGAGTTCAGTCCTTTAATCCTGGCTGCAATGTCCTCCAGATCGAACTCAAAGTTCCATGAGTTAGCCAGCGGATGCTTTTTTTGGAACTGTGCTATGGACACCGGTCTTAAAAAGAGCCGTAAAGTGAAAAATCTATGCTGCCTCAAATACTAGGGTTAATTGCAATGCAGATTGAAAATTGCCATTGTTGTTTATCAGATCGCAGAGGGACCTGGTATTAGATATGCATAATGTTTTCAGCATTTCAGCATGGATTCCGCATCGTGCTGTGCTATTAACCCCCTACTTGCTATCTACCAGTTTCTATACTTTTGTTTACATTTTTTGATCACAGACTCCCAACCATCACACCTCCCACTATTAAGTTTCCTTAAATCCGAGCAAGAAGTTTCCTGGCCTCCACCACCAAAAGTTTGTAAACATGCAGGGGATTAAATTCAGCCTTCTCCTGGAAGATGTAATCTTTTAGGATCCATGCATATTCAACCTTTGGGTTAGTTCCCGCCAAGTACCTGCCCAACTTAACTGTGAGGGCTGGGACTTTTCGGGCCTAATCCTGAGCCGATTCCTCCCTGCTTGATCCGCACCACTGGTTGTAAAAGCGTTTTTGGGGAGGTGGCGGATCCTGCACATCTCAGATCCAACATATCATGGTCACTGGTTTCCTTGGTCTCACAATAAACAGGACCACAGTGCACAAAACGTTAGATGAAACAAAACAGTAGTCTAAGCAGGCCTGCTGGTTGACCCTGAACCAGGTACATAAAGCTGGGGAATCTGCCTTTGTTTGCCCATTCAACATGTGGAGCCCCCTAGTGGAGATCTCTTCGGACCATCGAGTGGCCCTCTTTAACAAGGTATTTTTAGGGGCCAATCTCCACTGCCTGTCGAAGAGTTTGATGTTTAAATCGCCACCTGCAATGATGTAAGAATTGTTGTGCGCGATGTAATGAGCTCGGTTACAGAGTCAATGAAGGCGTCTTCACCACACACAGCAGTGTTCCAATACAAATTAAAAATCACAAAGGTTGTTATAGCAGGACACTGACACTCTGATTTTTCTAGAACCAACAGTTGCACAAAGATGGTAGGATTGTAATAGTCCCGAACCCCAAATTCCCCTCCTGGTTTTTATGAGGGTCAGTAGCCTCGAGTAAGGCCTACCCACCAAACCTTTCTTAGCTGGGTTTAGATAGCATTCAAAACCATCATCGCTCTTAACCAGCTCTTTTGAAGACACAGAACATCAAACTGTCCCAAATTCAGATCTTTGTGGTTGAATAAGTGAACAAAGCCTCTGGAGTTCCGGGAGCCTATTCATAGTCGTGGGCGGTAAGGGAGCTTCCTGGCTCTAATGGTCACTTGAAGAGGCCAGAGCACCTGCTAACCATGACCAATTTTGTTTGTCCATGTTAGACGTAATTGGGTCAAAAGCTTAATTCACCTTCCGACCTAAGTTGGGAGGGAGCTTTGCACCTTCAATCCTCACTCTCAAGGGCAGATGCTTGGTTGACTCTCTTTGCCCTACTCTCTTGACTTTGGTGACATTCTTGGGATTAACATTTGCATGTTTCTCAGCAATGATGCAGCCTCAATCATGGGTTTGCATGGTGGCCTCTAAGCTGGTCCCAGTAGCGTCAACATATTCAGTTAGTTCGAAGCCTAGAGGTAACAAGTCACATCCTGCTTCCATTATGGTTGATTTAATCAGTAGTGAGTTTAGATGTAAGATAACCTAGTCCATTATTTTGTTGTTGACACACTGCACCACCCCGATGTCCTCTCTGTTGATATATTTCAGTTTTGGTATTGGGTGTAGCAATTTCAGGACATTATTCCTGTTGAGGATTAGGTTGTCGTTTGCAGATAGTATTCGTTCCAGCATGATCAGGTTCTCATGCCTTAAAGCTCCATTATGATACGATATGATAGAATTGCTGAGATGTTGGCAGAGTCTCCAGGTTTATGAGACTTGTAGAGGGGATGATCACACATTGACGCCTGCGACTTTGTACACAAAGCCAATCTTTTTTGTTTGAGAGCCTGAAAAGGATCGGCTTTCAGATCAGCGTTTTCAGTTGCTCCTAAATTGACAGGGGAAAACCCCAATAACTGTCCGCCAGGAGCCAGTAGACAGCCGTCTAGAACCAAAGGCCAAGTGATCACAGAAGTCCGATCATCCCACATCGTCATCGTATACACTGATGTTTCTCTAATAGGGCCGTCACCCCTATGTCATTCAGATTTGATATGACACGTACATCTGTGGGTTGCTCAGAAGGAAGAGGGAGTCACGCCGCAGGCATTTCAGCAGGGGGAGTCATAACTTGGCCGTCCCCTTTCATCCTTTGGTCAATTGAAGATCTCTTGGGGGGGGACTCTTCCCATTTCTTAAGAAGGCTCTCGAGCCATTAGACTTGGGTCAGTGTGGGTTTATTTTTTTATTTTTTAGTTTGTTGGTGAGTGTGTTTGACTTTGGGCTTCACTAGTTCCAATTGAGACGTTTTTTCAAATATTGAAAAAGGTTTAATGGACGCTATTTGTGGGCTTTCAATTTATTGTGGAGGGGCACTCATCTTGACAGAGCCCAAAGCCCGGCCCGATGAAGTCGAGCATTTCATCATATATAGAAGGTGGGTCACCTGACCATTTCTCATCCACAACAAGCATAGTCAGCACGTCAGAGGTTGATTCAATAGCTACTATGGAAGAATCCAAATGTATTGCAGCTGCTGGTTTGACTGGCCTAGAAGTCCACGTACCTACAGATATAACTTGACGCAGGTCATCCGCAGGCTCAGTCCCCTTTGGGCGGAATGCAGTTGTACATTTGTGATGGGATCTCATCCATTTACAATCCTCTAGAAGGGCCGCCATCAATGTGTTTTTATCAAACTCCTCACGCCTAGCAAAGTCGCACAATCTGTTTTGCCAGGTCAGTGACATTTCTGTTTCTTTATCGAGCCTGTTGTGGCAATGAACACATTCCATCCCCTGTAGGTGAGCTTTCAAACTGGAATAAGTTAGAAAGACGTCTTCCTGGCACCTTCGGAGTCCCTGACGGGGACTCTAGGACACGAAGAACTGTTGAAAAGGCAAAATCCGAGCGGCCACTTGCACTGTTCTTTTTGAGGCTTTCGATTTGTGTATACAGTTCCTCAATGTCACGGGACAACCGCGTCACAGGACAACCGCACTGTGGGAGCCGAATGTTGGGTTTCATAAGCAGGAAGCACAGGAAGTCAGATTAAAGACAGTCAGTTACTGGCAAGGACCCCACTGATGAACTCAGGGTGGAGCAGTGCGGAGAGGCCGGGATTTCTGTTTTTTCAGAGACCAGCATAGGACCAGTAAAGACTGCCGTGGGAACTTTTGGGGGCAAGTCTTGCATAAGGACCATAGTGTTTAGAGGGTGGTAATAGTTGGACAAGTCCGGGTATTGCCACTTTCCTCCCGCAAGGTAGCATCAACACCCTCCCCCCCTTTCTTCTACGTTTTCCAGTTCGAAGGTTGGGCACGGCTTGCCCGCGTTCATACACATAGGCAGTTTTCAGTAAGATTGATGAGAGGGGTGTGCGCTGTGGTTGCCAACTCACTTGCAACATTGGGGGTCGTGTAGTAGGTAGGGAAGGAGCACTCACCTTAGAAGGCGTTAGTAGGCTCGTCGGTAAGACCTCCTGGAGTTGCTTGCTGGTGCGAGGATTTTCTGACAACATCCCAGATTGCAAAATAAACATGACTCCTCAACCATAGTGGGGGGCTAAGGGGGCTATTGCCCCTGATCTTTTGGTTCTAGCCCCGGATAGAATTCCAGGAGCTACAACCAAAAGGCTAGCTAGCCCCCAGTCCCAACAGTTCCAACATCAGCATAGCCCCGGGTCTTTTCCAGACCTAGCAACACCCCTGAGCCGAGCACCAGCTCCAGCTCAGTCGACACAGGAGACGCGAGACACACTGCACACACATTGCGCATGCTCCGTGTTGCCGGTGGGTATTTTAAGAATAGGACCGTCTCCAAACAGGGATTGAAATGGAAGGCAGACTCCTTGCAGCCAAGCTGAAAATCCAAAAGGGTGTCTGGCAAGTTAGCAAGCACGAGACACACTGCACACACACACTGTGCACTGCCGCTGGGTATTTGAAGAATAGGCCAGCTGCCAAACAGGAAGAGAAATGGAATTCAGACTCCTTGCAGCCAAGCTAGAAATCCAAAAGGGTGTCTGGCAAGTTAGCAAGCAAGAGAGACACTGCACACTCACTCACTGTTTTGTTTGCTGAGCAGGTCTGGTGCAGGATCCTGCCGTTGAAGTGACTCCCTAGCAGGTGCTGTGATGCACTGCAACAGGTGTCTGATCTTGGTCTTCCACTGTCACCACCACTACCTGTGTCCATATTCTTGTAATGACAACATGCCGGACTCATTTTATGAGGGTCGCCATCAGCCCATTCTGTTGTCTTCTTATGCCTCGTTCTTTCCATTGTGATACTCGCCCCTCCATCTTACTTTGCAAGACACATATTGCCAATCACTTAACGCTCAACGCAACTCTACTTCTCCCCTTTCAGAACATCCCCACTCTCCCCTACACACCCTACCCATGCCATCTACCACCATTCCCCGTGCACCTTACTTGTAACCCCAGGGGCGTGTCCCCCTATGTATGGGTCTCTCTGGCTTCACAGCAAGGTTTGTGCTTTATAAATAGCATACATATCTGTAGACCCATTTTCAGGAGAGCAGAATAAAACTACAAGCCACAGAATCCAGTGTCGGAATTCCTGAAAAGCAAGCGTTGTCTGAAGTGAACACTTATGACAAGGGGAACCTCTTTGAGTGAAAGAGACAGGGGTGGGGCACGAGTTCTGATTCTACTGGATCTGTTGGGTGCCATGTATACAATATAACCTTACAGACCACCCTTAGAAAACACACAAAGGGCTCCTGGAAGTTTGAAATCACACATTCCCTAAAATTCGACTTTTCAAACAAAGGGCCTCATTATTCCAAGGTTGGCGGGGCGGTAATTCCCCCTTCCACCATTGCCCTTCCCCATTCCCATTTTTGCCCCATAGGGCATAATGGGAATGGGGAAGGTGCTAATTACGGTACCGCAAATTTGCGGTGCCGTAATTAGCACCAAGGTCCCTTAGCGGGTTGGTTTTTAACGCCTGCTGGCGTTAAAGTACCAACCCGCTAAGGGACCTCGTAGTAAGGCAGTAAGGGTTAACGGTCACCGGTACCATTACCGGTGACCGTTAACCCTTACCGCCTTCTGTGTAATGAGGCCCAAAGTCTCTGATGCTAATTTCATTAGTAAGCCGTTTTATTTTCTATTTGAAACCGTGTATTGGTTTTATAAAGGATGTGTACACCCAGGGGCATAATGGTACTGGCACTAATGGAGAAAGGATACAAAAGTGAAAAAAACAGAGAATATGTACGTTTTCAAGGAATCGCTGAAATACCAGCTATCTGGAAGAGGTCTGAGTGCGAACAGAAGCAAACTCCAGAGTTGGAAGGCCAGTAGAGAAAAGACTGATCCACCCCTGCTTTTTCCTACTGTATGTGGACTCCTAACAAGTGTCCATGATGAAGACTAATGGTGCAAGTAATCAAGAACAGGGCTTGCAACCTGCTTGCAACTCCCCAGATGTTTTGGACTCTTGACTCCATAATCCCGCACCATTGTCTAATTGGCTTGGGCTGTTGGGGGTTGGAGTCCAAAACATCTGGCGAGCGGTTGCTGACCCATAACCTACAGGGGTCTGCAACCTTTGGCTCTCCAGATGTTTTGGACTACAATTCCCATTCGATCTTGCCAGCATAGTCAGTGGTGGGTGATCAAGGGAGCTATAGTCGAGAACATTAGGAGAGCCACAGGTTGCAGACCCCTGATCTAGAAGAAAGTGCAGCTTTTACAATACAAAGCACTATGCGGAACACAGGGCCTTAGAAAGGATACACTTTTGTACAGTCCGACAGTGAAGATGACACAGCAGGGCGTGCCATGGTGCCGTGCGAGCTCCAGTGCGAAGACCTGGATTTGACAATCTGAATTGCTTGAAGAAGTTTGATCTGATAAACTGGACAAGCCAAGTACAAAGATTTACTCTATTGCAGTCTGTTGAACATGATGGGCCTTAACCGAGATTTGATTCACTGGAGGGGAGGTGCCTTGGTGTTAAAATCAAGAGTTGGTCACGGCAGTGACCTGAAGTTCCAGTGAAAAGATCGGCGTCAAAGTTAAAAGTTATATTTTGTTTTTTTCTTAAGGTCGTGGGCTATTAGAACCTATAATCCCTCAAACGTTGTGCCTCCAAGCAATGAAACTTCACTTTTATATGTTCAGCATGTTAGGAAATATTTCTTAATTGTGGGTAATTTTCCTTCCATGTGGCAACCCCTAAACCTTTTGCTGTTGTTTTCACCAGGATCAAGACTTTGCCAGAGAAGTGCAGCCTTCTGCCGCACTCCTCTGGGCTTTCGCTCCATTCTTACGGGGAAACTGACATGCCCTTAAGACAGTCAGTACCGGAAAACGTTGTTTTCCGTAGTTCTTTTATCATGTTGCAGCTTTCGTGCAACGTGACACAAGAGGGCCCTGTAAGCAAAGTTACTGCTCTCTTGGGTCTCTAGTCTACTACAGGCCCTAGATACTCTCTTGGGATTGTTAACAAACGGTGCAAGTGAATCACGGACGGGACTGGTGGTGGCGATCGTTTCTTTGTGTTTTTGAGCTCCTTTTGGCGTTTAAGCGCGTTTCTCGCGCTTAGCCCAAAATGGTGGCCTGGCTCCCACTCCCAAAATGGCCAGACCACGAGGCTCGTTGTCCTGTCCGCTGACCGTCTTGCCCCCTTCACCTTCCCCAGCTCGAGCCGACCCGGGGCCTTCCTTATTTGGGCATGTACTTTCCTGCGAAACACAGATGCTTTCGCGGGCTTCTACAGGCCTTGTGTGTGCCTCCAGGATGTGGGCTGGGATGTCTGGTCCCAATACACATCCTGGGGATGTCTGGTCCCAATACACATCCTGGGTGCCAGAGAGTCTAGGGTGGTGTGAATGCCTGGGACCTCCGTGGTCCGTGATAGGTCCACGTATGGTGTGAGTGTTTTGTGAGCAGATCTCCCATTGGGTCCCCTCTGTTTTGGCACGAAGGGAACCGTGGATATGAGGGGGCTGGAAACACCACTACCATGTCGATCTCCTGAGTTCTCACGAGCGAAGGAATACAGGAGCCAAGTATCCTGCAACCACGAGGCTGAACCGAGGAATCGCTGGTGACCCGCTGAAGGACTGCTCCTCTGCACTGCTGTCGCTTGGTGAAACCCTTTCTACCTCTGATCGAACGAGAAGGCCTGTACTGGTACTTCGACCCTTGGAATAGTGGGAACAACTATTCTCGGCATCTTCACCATCTCCTGCACGTAAGCCTTCGGAAGTGTCTCTGGGCCATCCAGCAGACTGACCAGCCTACCCAGGAGTCTTGCTCTGTAACCGCCGTCAGGTTGTGTTGTATTACGAGTCCTTGTCACTCTCACACGATTCGTACACTTGGCATTCCCGGGTCTGAAGTGAGTAGTGTACATTTGGCCGAAATACACACGGCCGCTCCGTTGCCCTGCTGTGGTAACAAACTGTGCGGGTTCACTGCGTTTGGGACGTCCCCAACTCAACTTCTGCTGCTGCGGAATCTACACGACGCCGAGACGTCCCCTGCTCGTATCTGAACCTGCCAGCACTGAAACTGACACGGAGAAGCCTGGGTCTGCTTGCATCGGGGACCGGTGAGTAGCATCACTAGGAACTGGTCACCCTCCTGCAGGAGCCCATAGCTTTTCCCCTCTGTGTCTAACAGCACGCCTTTCCGTACTCGCGCTCTGCTTCTGCCCACAGTGGAGGCTGTGCTTGAGTCGCGGAGCTCTGTTCATCTTCATTTGTTCACCGACCTAACTGCCTGATACCCTCGAAAAGACTCCCCTTTTTGCCCGTCGACACCAGCGTGTGCAGGTACTTTTGAGCACAAGGCTCCACTCTTTGTAGGGCTTGGACTTCCTTTTAGTTAGGTGCCTCTGAAGGCGGACTGGGTCTAATTATTATTCGCACTGCCTGTTTTCCTCCCCATCTAGGTGGTCTACACATTTCGTGCGTCTAACGCGTTAGACTCGTTTGTATTTGTATATATATTGGGCCTCATTACAACCCTGGCGTTGGACCATGGTGCTACTAGCACCATGGTCCATGCCGGATTCCGCCATGGTGGATGGTGGATTTACCGCCCCATTCCAAGGCTGGCGGGGCGGTAAATCCCCATTCACCATGGCCCCTTCCCCATTCCCATTTTTGGCCCATAGGGCTCTATGGGAATGGGGAAGGCGCTAATTACGGCACCGTAAATTACGGTGCCGTAATTAGCACCAAGGTCCCTTAGCGGGTTGGATTTTAACGCCTGCAAAAAGCAGGCGTTAAAGTGTGAATCGGGCGTTAAGGGTTTAACGGCGCCGCAGCCATTTACGGTGCCGTTAACCCCTTAACGGCAGGGTTGTAATGAGGCCCATTGTATTGGTTTGGTATGTGTTGGTTTACTTGAGTTTTATTGTGATTTCTTGCTACGGTCAATGTTACAAAGGCCTTGTAATAAATGTGTATATATTTTTAATATAACACCTGCTTGGAATAATTTGTAAGTGTCCTTGCTTTGTGTGCTCATTGCCGGCTTTCCGTCACCCTCACCCCTCTTGAGACCTAGTCTTGACCGCCGCGATCACTACCCTGATTGGTCTGGCTTATCCAGAGGTTACCCTGTTCCAAGAAACTAGGCTGGCCTTCTGAACCTCTGCCCCTCCAGGACAGAGTTCTGAAATCCATCTTAACACAGCATCAGAGAGTGACTTTAGCTAAACTGATGTTTGCAATAAAATCATTACAAAATTGGAACTGACATATTTAGTAAATAGTTCAAGCTTTTAGTAAGAGACAGTCTTTTTTGTTAGTCTTTTACACATGGTGAAATCTGGCTATTTAACAGCCATATTGTGATTTAGGAATTTGAGAAAGTGGAAGTGAAGTTGTAAATTGAAATGTTACATGATTTACTTGGATTCATTGTCACTTTTCCTTTCTTTCATGAGGATGTAACTATCAGGCCACAGATGTTGACTTGTGCACATAATGAGGCCAACTATGTGTAGTTCTGTTCTGTGTAGTTCTGTGTAGTTCTGGAAAGGGCTCTCCACAACTTTGGAAACTTAAAGAAGGTACATTTTGATAGGGTCACACAGCAGCTTCGGACTGATCCACATGACGGTGACCAAAGGCGGGCCACTTAAAGGACTCAGTGCACTGTGCAGTTGGCATTTTTAAGCAATGTCACCCGGGCAATAAGCTTTAACATGCACAATTTTCCAGACATTTTCCTGTTCAGTGGGCCCCCAGCAGCTACTCGAATAAAGGTTGTCGATTCCTGTATTGACATTCGTGAAAGTGTGGGCACTATGGTGCCCGGCGCACATTTTTGTCACAGTCCAACCCCATAAACGCAAGCACATGCCCGCACATCTCTTCTCTACACTTCAGCTAGGCAATTAATGACTCTCCAGCGCTCAAACCCACTAAAACGTCGAGTGCAGAGGTAGCCTGCCATATGCCTTCAACGATGCAGCATATGGTCACTTTCAGCCCCTCCTGTAGCTCTACACCTTTGGGAGCAAGATATCTTGTGGTGCGGGTTTGTAGAATAATGACACATACATTTTCAATAATCCTAGTGGCGGTGGTTCTAGCAACAATCGAGGCAGCTTCAGGCCAGTTCCTTTAATTGGGGTGGCTTGGGTTTGACCGAACGAGGAGACGGAAAGTGATTCCTTTATTCCCTGAAGGGGAGAGGTTACAATAATGAATAAAAATAGAAGTAGGGCTATGTGCATTCTACCTCTCTCCTTCCATATTGAACAGTGTTGGTGGGTGTGGTATCCCCCTATTACTTTGCCAGACCCTCACTTGGTCATGCTTTTACTTTGTCTGCATCTTCACATTGTGAATGTAGTAATGTATGTGGTTAGGGATCGCGTAAGGTTAGGTTTGGGGTCAAGTGGGAGCCGGGGGGAAGAATATGGGTAGAAAAGAAGGGGGCATACGTCCCCCTCACCCTCCACAATGACAAAGTAAGTGATGGCGAAGTGAATGCTGGCAAAGTAAATACCTACATCTTTGGGTGCCTGTGTCAGCAGATGGCTCTCTCAATATGAAAGGACTACAATGAGGAAGACCCGGACTTAATGAAGATTACGAGTGGGGATAATAGGTATTTTGCATCTATTTCTACAAGGGCCCTGAAGCAATTGCAGAGCTTTGTGGATAAAGAGACAGTTGTCATACACAAGGCATTGGCAAGGAGCGGAAACATGCTGAGCCACAAAGCAGTGCTCAGTGATGTGCTGGTAATGCCCAGAGATGGTCCAAACCTGCCTATCACTGCGCCTTGCCCGGAGCATCTCTGCTCCTGCAGCTCTCCCTCCCACTGATTCCCTGGAGATCAGCTGGCGTCGTGTCTGCGAGCTCGGGTTTCTAAAGGGGGGGGGGGGGGTGGGGGGGGGGGGGGGGGGGGGGGTGTGTGTGTGTGTGTGTGTGTGTGTGTGTGTGTGTGTGTGTGTGTGTGTGTGTGTGTGTGTGTGTGTGTGTGTGTGTGTGTGTGTGTGTGTGTGTGTGTGTGTGTGTGTGTGTGTGTGTGTGTGTGTGTGTGTGTGTGTGTGTGTGTGTGTGTGTGTGTGTGTGTGTGTGTGTGTGTGTGTGTGTGTGTGTGTGTGTGTGTGTGTGTGTGTGTGTGTGTGTGTGTGTGTGTGTGTGTGTGTGTGTGTGTGTGTGTGTGTGTGTGTGTGTGTGTGTGTGTGTGTGGGGGGGGGGACTTTCCATGTGGGAGCTGTTAGCAGACAGAGCCAGATGTATAAGGGATATGAGACGGCAGATACAAACTCCTCTCCTTTCTCCCATAAGATGAGGAACTACTAAACCTATGGGACATAACATCTGTTTGCACTTATCCTATAACAGTAAATACATAAAACATCACTCAGAAACCTGTTTTGTGTTGCCAATAAAAAGGCTGTGGCTTTTTTTTATACGTGATACTAATCAGCATAACTGAGTATTATGGATATTCCTAGACGAAAAGGTGTGCCATGTCTCTTAGTTCTGTACTTTTGGGCACTTGGGCCAGGAACTGGAAGTTGCCCTTCCTTGCTCACACGGTGCCAGGTCTGTGTATTTGGGACCTGTAAATTGGCTGGTGCAGCACTCCTGTGCCTGATGGCAGTTTCCTTCCAGGCCCATGCCGCCATCTCTGTTCCACTACTTTCAGACGTCTGTTGTCCTGTGCTTGCCTGAATGTACCTTTTCCAAGGGTGGGTGGGATCTGAGCAAAAGAAAGGTGTTCTGCGAACGCAGAATACTGATGCACTCCAAACAGAATATTATTTCTGCAGATCTATTGCAGCAGCCCAGGCTACGTAGCAAGAACATGCATATGTCGGCTGGCTCTGGGCACCAACTGGCCGGCCGGCGCTGACAGCCACCTCACACCTAGGTGTGTGGCTTTCTGCCACCCCCTCCTTATTGTCTAGTTATTTTCTTCCCCTTTGAAGAGGGGAAGAGACACTGGGGGTTTCGGTGCGGGCGCCCCCGCCCATTAGCACCTTTTGGTTCCCCTCCCCAGCCCATTGTGTCAGGCTCTGCCTGAGAGGCAGCATCAGGAGAGAAAAGGGATGGGGGGAAGGGGGCGGCGTACCTTTCTGTCACCTTCTCCCTCCTTACCCTTGAGTGTCCTGGGGGTCAGCTCCCCTGGCTTAAGGGCCTGTGCCCTTTAGCTACATGGGGCTCCCTCATTCTGCTGCACCGGACACATGCATTCTCAGAGCACATCTGAAGTCAAATTAACGTATCACACAACTGCTAATTCTACACTTGCAGCCACCCTTCACCCACATGCTTACTCTTCCTTTGCACCCTGAGCTCATCAGCTGCATCCTGCCCACATCCACCTGCTAATCCCACACTCGTTCCCAAGCTTCAGATCTGTTACCTTAACACATGGAAGGAGCATGAAGGTAATAAATCCCATTCCGGCTATACACGCATTTGCCCCATATATACTGTGCCTCTACACCTGTTGTGCCCCAAGCCTTCTGTATTAACCCCTGTCTTTCTGCTTGCTCTCCATGCAGACCTAAGGCTATACACCCACTGTGACGAATGAACTTCCAGGGCACCAGTAGTCCAGGGATGAATATCGGTTTCTAAACCATCAATCAGCCCCACACCTCTAGTACATCAGAAAGGATCCTAACAGATTGGAAACACAAGAAAAATATAAAACTCCTTGTTCAATCTTGGTAATGTGGACGGAACGACAGGTTTATCTCCAAAAGGTCATGGATCATTGGTGCAACACAGCAAAAATATGATTACCCAATGTTAAAAGGTTGTATAAACATATCTACTTAATTATTATCACAACAGATAGTTCTAGCAACATTACAAAATACAACCCACCCTGTAAAGGAATGCAGCGGACAGACAGCTTCAAAGAAGGAAAATTGATGCACTGTGGATACTGACAGGAGAGTAGTCTGTAGAGCAAATAATTGCAACAGTTCAAAGATAATTGGTTTCAGCACAAAGGGGCAATGGGTTGTAAAAATGCCACTAGGGGCCTTCGGGAGAAGCAACAGGGGGACAGAACCACAGTGTATCTTGTGCTGTAGGAGTTGTTAGTGCTCAACAGGGTTAAGTCGGTTTCAGGGCGTTTTGCAGATTCAGCGACAGAGTTCAAGATGGGAGACAGCTGCGGGTATCAGGTGGCAACCAGTTCGGTGAGCGAGGCGGGGCGGACGGCTGCATACTGGACTACATGGGAGCTCAGGGTCAGGAATCATTGTCTCAGTGCTGGTCGAAATTTTTGAAGCACTGGACGAGTCTTCTCGGATGGCTTTAGCAACTGCAGTGTAACAACAGTCAGTGGTGCAGTCGGTTGCAGTCGGTTGTAGTCGGTTGCAGCTCGAAGGGTTTGACTGGCTCGAAATGTCATTTAAGGTGGACATCGGTAGATGCTCGTTGAGGCACTTCTCCTGGCTTCTTCACAGGGCTCATGTCATCCTTTAAGGCAGATGGCCCAAAACTGAGGACAGTGTTGTAGACGGCTGCATTGTCCTTGGTTTGATTCAGAGACACTCTGACACTTCCCACCTAGGAAGCTTGCTGCAGAGCCTAGCGGGTCATGCTGTGTGCTGGCTGGGTACCAGTTCTGGAGCTGCTGGAGAGTCCTCTGGATTTGGTATCTCCCTCTGTTCCATTGGAGACGTTTAGGGGAGGGATTGTGCTTCCCTCTTGGAGGCCCTGGCCTTCCTTCACTGACGTAAGATGTAAGGCAGACTGTACCTTCAGCCAGGGTACAATGATGAGTTCTCCCTTCTGATTCTGGTGAAGCCTTCAGATCTTCCAAAAGAGGGTCTTGGCCCTCTATTGAAGCTAAATGGACCCCAGGGATTGGTGTCGGCTAAGCCTACCCTAATGAACCAATACTGGGTCCTCACCAACAATCTCCTGTATGTATAAGTTCATAACCAGAGTGCTTTGCAACAGAAAAGATAAAGGGGTGAAAACATGTAATACTAAGTCCCACCCATCTTCCTGCCTGTTGTGGATCAAAGGGTCCCTCTGGTTAATGGAGCTGTCTGTGGTCTCCCTTGAAGTTGCGGCAAGACGAGACTTTATAGCTCTGTCAAACCACATACTCGTTATTTCAGAATGGAGTCCACCTGATGGGAAGACTACTGTAAACACGCAGTCCCAGACACGACAATTCACTGTCAATCGATACTGAGGGCGGGAGCTTGCATCAGGTTGACACAGTTTCATCTGAAAGCTTTTTGGGGTTTCCTGTCTCCTTTGTTAGCCTCTGCAGTCAGGCCCCATGTGGGCCTGTTTGAATTATTCTGTGATTAGTATGCAAATTGCAGCCACCAGCTACAGTACTCAACACAAGGACAGGGTGGATCCATGGAGGCTTTGTTAGTTAATTAGGCTGGCCTTGGCAGAGTGAAGCCCCCCCCGCCCTTGTGGCGATGCATGATTAGTAATGCGAATTGCTGCCACCAGCTACTGTACTCAACATGAGGACAGGGCAGATCCATGGAGCCTTTGTTAGTTAATTAGGCTGGTCTTGGCAGAGTGAAGGTCCCCCTCCCCCTTGTGGAGATGCATCATGTACTCCTCCTGTCAGATCCCAACTAAATATGACAGGAGGGACTGCGCCTGGAGGCTGTGTCCACCCAGAGTACACAGGTCTTCGCGTATGTCGTGCAGTGAGCATATGAAAATGTGTGCGTTTTAGCCCCAGACATTTTCCGGAAGTTGATCTACAATCATTCAATTTCATTTAAAATTTCAAAAAAGCCCAGGCAAGCACACACCCACCGTGCGGATGGTCGAATTCATCACCCACATTTTCACCCTTGTTTGGCACCATGCCCCCTGCTTCTGCCACATAATCCAGATTCCCCTCGCCTCACACACAGGCACGCATGCATACATGCTTCCCAAAGCAATCGTCAAACCCCCCAGACAATGGGCCTCATTCCAAGTGGGGCGGTAAGGGATAACGGGCACCAGTAAGGAGACCGGTGCCAGTAATCCCTTACCGCCCTACTACGAGTTCCCTTAGCGGGTGTCTCCTTTAACGCCTGGTTTTACCAGGCGTTATGGACGGGACACGCTAAGGGACTTCAGAGCTAATAACGGTACCGCAAATCCCTATCGGGACTCAAATAGGAATGGGGAATATTTTTTTCAATGGGGACTTACCGGTCCCACAAAGGTCGGACTACACCGGTAAGTCCCCATTGAACGAGACCGGTGCCGGTACCGTTATTGGAGGCAGTCATGGCGCAAATAGCGCCATGACTACCTCCAATCTCGGAATGAGGCCCAATGTCCTCATTTATACACACTTCTTCGTGCATTCCACCAACAAGAAGCAAATGCACCATGTGCGCACTGCTTGTGCTGTCACACTATCTCCTCCCACAATTTTGCTCAGATAGGTCCCTGGAAGCATACGTAGGTGTAAAATTAGATCAGAGAAATGGGGTTCTTTCTGGCTTCTGCACCAGTGCACCGAATGGACTTGCATATTAAGAGCCTGTCCACATTTGTAATCCAGCGTGTAGCCATGTGTATTCGTGCCAGGAAAGTGTCTGCAAAGCCTGAGCTGGCTTTTGTTATATGGTGGGTTGATCTATGGTGAGGGCAGCTTTTAGAGAAGCAGGTGGGTGGATCCTGAGGGGTCACAGGCATTCTAAATGATTCGTCAGTGGCGGCTGGTGAATATTTTGTGTGGAGGTGCATTTATATTTCCTCTGAAAGAGTGTCAGCATCGGGAGGGAGCTCGAGGTGGTGCAGGAGTTGGGGTTGATGGGTGAGGGGAGGGGTTCTTCCCCCTAGAGAATGTTTCAAACAATCTGTGGAAATTGTGCATTTTCCTGCGCAGTTTTTAAAACAAGGGATAAAGTCCTTGTAATTTACGATGCCTGCAGTAGGGTAACACGGGAAAAAACTGTTGAAACCTGCATGCATGCACGTCCTTTCCATGCAGGGCTCTTCTTCAGTCTTCTCTCGCGTCCGCCCCAGACGTGTCAGCAGGATTGTGGAAGCAAGGTTATGGTGGAGGAAGTAGTAACACCTATTTACCACGCTGGATCAGAACTTGGTTGACTAGCAACCTGAACTGCACCGTATAGAACCTGTGTGCAGATTCGTCTCAGAAAAGGTTTATTGGCTTTAGCGGCAAATGTTGTTGTTAAACCACAGTGATTGAAAGTGGCTTGGCCCAGCGGGTGACAAGTGGGTGCACCAGGATGTGGAGGAGCAGGTCAAGTGGGTGCCACCTTGACCTCCCACTGTCTCTGTTCATAGCTCTCAACTCCCCCGCTTTTGGCAGGTGTCACCTGCCCTGCAAGCAGCTGAATCACCCGCCATGTCCTTCATACACCACCCATTCACTTCTATGGGCTCTCACACGTCAAAATGAAAATCGGGTGTTTTCACCCGCCTTGGTGACACAAAAGGTTGGGAGCCATGTCTGTTACAAGGAATGTACCTCCCCGCTTGGTAGAGCAAGAGAGGGACTAAATTGGATTCCCCCATCAGTCGATTGAATAGTTACAATCTCTCAAACCAGCTTAATGCAGTTCCTATTCAGTGAGTCTAGCAAAGTGAGAAAGTTACATTTTGACTGCAGAATGAAAAATGTTTTTACTTTCCAGAATTGCAAAATGTTGAATTCATTTTCCAATTAAATTTCTGGTGCAATCAATTGAAAAGAATTTGCAAAAAATCGGCAGGATTTTCTTTTTCAGCAAAATAAGTGGTCAGTTGCACGTAGTTTCTGACAAAATCTCCAGCAACAGTCCTTTTGGTGACTTTTTTGCTGTAAATTGACAGGTGCTGAAAATAGCAAAACCTATTTGTATTGGCCTTATTTTCAGCATATGTACTTTTTGTTTTTAATAATGTCTCAGTTTTGCCAATTTCTTGAAATGTGACATTATGTGCACAGTGCCATGAAATTGCCAAAAGCACAGTTGCCTAATTTGGCTCACCCCTATGTGAGTCCTCTTTTTAAGTGCACTGGCTGGGAATTTATGTGAGGGTTGAGCCCTTCAATACACAAGGTGGTTTCTCTGCAGCCATCTTGGACACCAGAAAAGTTTTCTCTGAGATTTGGGTAGACTGATTCCAACGCCTTCTGGTTAATGCACACCTCATTTTTACAGCGACTAGATTGGCTAAGTAGGAAATTATGCACCAATCACAAAGCCCCATGCCCACATAAATGCTAGCTGTTCACCACTATGTACCATATCTAATTGCATACTCCTGTTCTGTTGAGATCTTTATTAGTTGTTAGAGTTTTATGTCGCAACCATACAATTATAAAATATAATCTCGATATTTCAACCACCTAAAAAAAAGTTTCGCTTACCATATTCTTTCAAATTCTAGACTTTATGAAATATTAATATTTCAAAACATTTCAAAATTGCCATAATTTGCACTGAATATTCTGTCCCTGAAAATGATATCATAAAACGAGTGTCTTGGGTAGTCCTAATACCATGGTTAACAAATAATGAGTTTAAATATTGTTCGCTGACCTCATAAAGAGTATAGCATACAAATAAAACCTGTTTGAGATCCTGAACTGCCTGATGGCAAAGGGGCAGATTTGTTTACTGTACTTGATATGTTTTAAGCACCTGCTGCCACCATGGTTTTTAGTTGACCTAGCTTGAACATTCTAAACAATCTGTGGGCATCTCTATGATGCCAGCATGCTTCATAGCATTGTAAAAGTGAAGGCTTTGCTGTCTGGCTGGCATCCCCCAGATGATGAAATCCTTAGCAAACTGCATAATCAGGATTGAAGTTTAGCACATATATATTTTAATAAGAAAGACGAGGACCGAGTAACTCTGGTGCAACCTCGTCTAAAGAAAGTGTATCCAACGTCCAGCTATCCCTGTCAAGAGCTCTATTTCAACATTTGGGTTCAGGTTCGAATTACGTCTTAAGGATGACATAGTCTCATGATGGATGACAACCGTAAAAGATATCCCAACAAGATCTTTTATGTAAGCATTCATAATACAGGATGGCATACCATTGATTAACACAAAACAGGATTGTACTAACTTTTATACCAAAAACTGTTCAAATAGATTTGACGTCACTAGCACTCTGGGCTTCCATAAATTGCTTTATTGCATTCTTTAATGTGTTTGCTATTCTCTGCTTTTGTCCACGTTAACCTATAATCAAAACGTATGCCGATATATTTTCTGTGACTTGCCTAAATTTACTGGATGATAAAAACTAGGTATAATTATATTTACAATAGCAGTTTGCTAATATTGTTACCTTGTTTTTTTTCCATAATTTAATATTAATTCATTTATTGTATGGTGTTTATCAAATGAATTTGAAGTTCTTTGGAGTCTTGTCTAAAATGATGGTATTGTTGGTATATAGAAGTACCTGGATCGAACTTGCAGCACATTTAGATGGAAAGGCTCTTATTCTCTTATGTGCCTACGTCATATCTGCTAAATAGAGGACAAATAGTTCAGGAGCAAGAATGCAATTTTGCCTCGTGCCGTCATATCGTTCATTTTCCGCATTAGATGCCTAGATGAGTTTATTTGCATTGCAGATGCTAAAATATTCAGAAAAAAAACGGGAGCCAGAAAGAAAGGAGGCCAAAGGGAGAAACCTGACCAGCATGGTGGCTGAGGTCTTGGGTAGAAGAGCTCTAAGCAGAGTAGTTGGCCACTTTCTCCTTTTTGTGTTTGCGTGCAGAGGGGACCTGGCCCAGCAGTTCGCGCTGGGTTGCTCCCATTCATGGCAGTACCTGAGTGGTATATTATATATACTAACCCACCAGTAGCCCTAGTCCTCAATACAATACTAGCCAGTGGCCACAGACTTTGGCTGTGCCGACTGTATATTCTATCATACTAATGGGCACTTGCTACAGCCTTTAGCCATGGCCTCTAACAGCTTTCAACGTTGCCCGCTGTATATTTTAAAACAGTGACAGGCTACTAGGCATGGCTTTTAACCATGCACATTGGCATTTTTGATCACTAACCGACCACTTACTATGGCCTTTGGTGCTGGCCAGTGACCCCAGCCTTTATCATGGCCAAGTCCATGGCCTAAATTGTTATTAAGGTAATCAAAGTTTTCATGAGCTAACTTATAAATGATATTATGTCTAATTCCATTATTGATGTAATCAGTTATATGCAATGTAATTAGTGTTGTCACCAGTAATGGCATCAGTGATGTGATTTGTAATGTCTTCAGTGTTCTCATACAACTTGTCATCTGTGATGTCATCATTGTGGTCATAGGCTGCGCAACAGGGGGCATGAAGTTACGGTGGCTTTCGCTGAGTTTCAGGGGTTTTGTTGCATTAAGTTCTCACCTTAATGTCCCTGCAACTAAAGTTTTTTCCTTGAATTTCAAGGGTTTTGTTATTCCATATATAATTGACATTATTAATACAGACAATTGGGCAAATGAAAACGATGTATCATGTGTCGAAAATAAAATTAAAATAAATTGTTCAACCACATCCCTCCCAATAAACCAGTTGTTAAACTTTGTTTGCAAATGTACTTAACTTTTTAAGGTGTTTGCATTTATATGTACTGTTGATGAATAGAAAGGTATTAAAGTGGTACAGCAACTGTGTACATAGACTACATGCAATATATCTTCAAATAAATGTTTACAAGACTACTGCCAATAAATACATATGCAGATGTTTTAAAAACATTCTTTTTATCCGTTTTATAGCTGCAGCTATACAAAATGCATGCAAGGCTAAATGCAGCAATGAGTGGTGGGTCTACTCGCGGGATAACCACAGCTATAATAAAATACAGAAGGATATGTCATATTTATTTAACACATACTGTTTTGAAAGGATCAATTAAAGGTCTTTGATCCATATTTACAGTATGTTTTTATTGTTTCTTTTTATAACTGAAAATGTGGCCCTGAAAACGACCGTTTTGGGAGATAAGGAAAAAAGAGGTAGGGACTGGGAAGGGAAAACTGTAGGATTGTTACATTTAACCAATGGGTAAAAAAAAGATTTTTTTTCTTCTAATTTTATATTTTGTAAATGTTTTTGGGGTTTTATTTTCTACACGATGGGGTGAATAAAAATGGACACTTAAAAATATACCTAGCATTGGAATGTTCTGAAAGAACCTTGCCCCACGTGTCAAGGGTGCCAACTCCCACCTCGATCAACCTGTGACACGTTTTGCACATCACAATAAAATTAGAAATATCGGGTGCAGGCAGGATGGATTGAAGTTGGGTGTTAGGTGGTGGAAAATAGCTGTTAATAAATTGGAAGTCTGTGGCACAGATGACAAACTCTGCTGTGCTGATCTTGCTCCACAAGCTTTGACCTCATGTTTCACATGAGCCTTCCTATAGGCTTCATCCCAATGAACAAGGACAAGATGTTGAATTAACGTGGATGTCCCCAAACTTTGCAATGGTTTGTGTGACGGTCCCCCACGCAAAACCTTAATGCAGAAATTACACATGGACTCCTCAATCTCCTTTTTGCTGTGTTGGTCCTTTACACAGAAATATTGCCAACTGTCAGTTACGTTTTTTTGTGCACAATGCTTCTTCCGTGGTGGTAAAGCTGAACTTTGTGGGGTAAGTCACACATATATATGTGTGAAAATAACAGAGAAACCCACCGAAGCAGACTAACCGCACTCCAGGTCCCAGAATACCATGAAAAAATGCGAATGAAAAAAGCACGCCCAAGTCAAAATGGCTTGTAACGTGTTTATTGATGAAGCACAGCATGCAGGGATGAGAGGATAAAAGATATGGGTTTCATGCTCCCAGAGCGCTTGTTCACAGTGTATACACACACATATATATAATGTATCACCAGTATACGGAGAGGGGGCAGGAGCCCTTTCCTCCCTGCTGCGGATCTCGATGCAACTGACCCTCCTCTCATGCTGCTGGAGCAGCTGAGTCTGCTTTGATGCTGGAGCAGCGGAGCCTACATAGATCCCCGCTCTTTCTTCATTAAAAGTGAGCACATCGGTGCCACCAAGAAGCATCCTGCCACACTTTCTCTGATTGCCACTTCATTTCCCCACTGAATATATGAGGCGGCAGCCTGTTTTCAAGATGGCCACCCACCTGCACTGTGAGCCTGGCGCCGCAATTCTAGGCAACGCCGCCTGATCTTATTCGACGCACATCCGCCGGCGAGGCAGAAGCCAGCCCACCACATTGAAGGCCCGCTAAGCCAAGGCCCTGTTTTGCGCCTGTTTGCGCACTGGTGCGAGCCGCGGGCCACCACCCCTTGGGCCAAGATTGGTGAAGGTAAGTCACCCGCATTGACTGTCCTGCTCACTGACCCGAGCCCATCTATATAACTTCCTACACTCTGTTGGCCAACTGTTGCCCTATTGATTAATTTGTGTGCCGCACACCTCTGCCTTTAGTGAGAGTGATTGAGAGAACACCGCCGCTACAACCCCCACTTCCATTCACAGCTCAATAACGTTTTTCTTGGCATTTGCCTACTTTAACACCTTCCCTTCTGATGAGAGCATTGCACGCTAACAGGACGGCACCAACGGCCTAGATAAAAACTATATCACTATCTAGATAAAACTTGTGCAGGCCTCGAAGCTGCACTCCAAACTATCCGCAACCTACTGGCCCTTTACTGCCTGAAAGTGACCACTCCACCTTCACCGCCATTAGTACCTCCGTCTCTCATGTGTTTTTTGTATATGTTACTACCCAGCTTTTATGTATGGATTTTACTGCTACTAAAATATGATTGAACGTTTAGATTGCGACTAACAGTATCACCATTAGCCAACCTGATCCATACATTTCTAATGATATATTGTAGACTTGTGCCACTTCTAGTCACTCCATAGGTGGAGCCTCACTCTAGCCCATAATTGTGCTCGCCATCCACGTATAATCAACTATCATGACACGTCCATCAGTCCTATCGCAGTAACGGCTACATCCTTGATTTATGCTACCTATTGCTACACGCCAGACTTGCATATCTCCACTTGGTAATCCGAGCTCCACTCTGTGGTGCTTTCCTACCTCTCTAGAATGAC
Source organism: Ambystoma mexicanum (assembly GCF_040938575.1). Lineage (NCBI taxonomy): Eukaryota > Metazoa > Chordata > Amphibia > Caudata > Ambystomatidae > Ambystoma > Ambystoma mexicanum. The sequence continues at coordinate 428,048,535 of NC_090934.1, read as the reverse complement.
CAGAAATTGCAAACTGCTACTGTAACTGTGTCAAAAGTGAAATGCCATAATATTGTAACTGTGTAAAATGCTTACCTTTAGAACATGCCGTAACGCCACTCCCAGAGTGAGCCTACAGATCCCACTCCTTATCTTAAGTGCCCTAGGCTCCATGGCCATGCTTGCCCCCCATAGAGCCAGATCACTGACCTATACATCCATTGCACAACCATGCCCAAACTGTATCCTACAGACAAATATGTAAAACCTACTTCCTCCCTCCCTCCTCTGAAAATCATCAAAGAGATCAAGCCTACCCCATTCTTACCACCCTTGAGGCTGATATATACCAATGATCTGTCTAACCATCCCTCACCCTCACTAGCGCCTATTGACTACATCATGTCATGGGATACCTTCCAAGATATTAGTTCCAACACCTCTGACACCAGCCCTAAACCTCCAATTCTGAATATCCCATGCCCATTGTGAGTAAGGAACACCAGACTCGGCTCTCGTTTAGGTAGATCATACAATCTACCGACCACCACCTTACCTACCAACAGCCCACCACTATGCCTTACGAAGCTCTGGCCTAAAAACCTTAAATCTGCCACTAAAAGTAGACACAGACCTATATCACCTAAACCTTTGCTAATAATACCAGCCCACCTATAACTGGAGAACTAATCAATGCAAGATCATTAGTTGCTCACACAACCGAAATTGCTGATCTGATTCTCGACAGAAAATTGGAGTTCCTTGCAATAATCGAGACTTGGCTACACGCAGCAGCAGGCCCATCCCTCCTTATTGCTACCCCGGACAGTTACACAGTTCTCAGATCAGATAGAGAATCAGCTAGAGGTGGGGGCATTGCCTTTATCGTTAAAGCCTCCTTGGGCCTTAGAGCTATCCCTCATGACCTTACTTCATTGTGTGAATTATTGACCGTGAAACTGCCACTCTCTGCTTCAAGGACTCTAACAATGCATTTAATCTACAGACCTCCGGTCCCATAGATTCTTTTCAAGAAGATTTTAAAAGCGTGATCTCAGCCAATTCCAAACCTTCATCGCAAATCCTTCTACTAGGTGACTTTAATTTAGGATTTAATGATCCATCCGACCGCTCAGCACTGCTCCTCGCCAACTCCCTTACTGAGCTATGTCTCACTGAAAGTTCTCCTACGCACACATGACAAATGAAGAACCCTCGGCTGGGTAGTGAATCTTAATTGCACAACCAATATAACCGCTGTTGAGCCTGTATCCTGGACGGACCACTGCCTACTGACATTCAATCTACTAGATTGCACACCCCCTTTGAAAACTAACGTAACAACTCATCCCATGTCAACTAGAAACAAGAAAAACATTATGGTCGCAAACCTTAGGCCATTTCTTGAACCTCTGTCAGAACCATTAATACCTACTGACCCGGAGGAATTAGTAGAATTGTACAATAAAACTATCAACAATGCTCTAGACTCTATCGCACCTTTAAAAATGTGTACGAGTAAACCGACTGCTCACTTGAACACATGGTTCACCCTCAAACTTAAAGACCTAAGAAAAGCAACAAAAAAAATATGAAACTATCTGGAAAAATAACCCATCTACCATTAACAAAGAGGCCCTCCTAAAAATCACTGCTAACTATAAAGATGAGATTCTCGCAGCTAAACGTGACACATATAATGAACAGATTGACAACGCCAGTTCTAGTACAAGAGAACTCGAATAACCCACCCCCTCTCCTCCCACAGATCTCTGCTCCAAGGACAAAATATGGTGCACTAAAATCCAGGAGGCCTTGGCCAACAAAATTACGCTGCCCCAAAAGAAAATCATTGACAAAAAAAATTAACCTGCCACCTCAAGATAATACCCAAAAACAAAATCTCAATATTCCTACCTCGACTCTTTAAATTTACACCAGTATCGACCCAAGAGGTGTTAAGTATCATAGCTTCCCTCAAACCATATAACTGCCAAGGGGATTCATGTCCAGCCTGTGTCATTCAGGATGCAGCAAGCATACTCGCTCCCTTTTTCACATTGCTTTTTAATGCTCCCTTCAACACATGCACAGTACTGAATAACTTGAAAAATTCATGGGTGCTTCCTCTGTTAAAAAAAACATCACTCGACCCCAATATACCCACACATATTAGACCCATCACCACTGTCCCTTTTTTGTTGCAGATTATAGACAAAGCAGACTATAATCAAATACAAAACTTCCTGGAGTCCAACAAACTACTTAATCTCCGTCAATCATGCTTCAGGCCACAACATAACACTGAAACAGCCTTGATTGACCTTAAAATACAAATAGACGACCTTAAAGATAAAGGAAAATCATCCCTCTTGCTCCTACTGGACCTCGGCTGCCTTTGATTTGGTTGACCACAAGATCCTATGCAAACGCCTCGCCACAACCGCACACTTCTCACCAGAAGCTACAGCATGGATGAAGTCCTTCTTAAGTAATAGGTCGATGAGAGGGTTCTCAGCATCGGCCGCAGTAAACCCTATCCCCATTTCATGTGGAGTCCCCCAGGGATTGTGTGTATCACCCACTATGTACAATGCATTCACCAAACCATTGTTTGATGACCTGGGTCATCTGGGTGTCACCTACATGAACTATGCAAATGACACCCAGAACCTTATCCCATTGACAGGTGACTATGAAAAGGACTTAGACCTGATAAACAGAATATACCTTATCATTCAGGCATGGATGGCCACACATGGTCTCTGTAGAAGTAAAAGTAACAGAGGATGCCAGGAAAACCTCTCTGCTATGGCCTATCCTCCGAAAAAACCTTAATATATATCTTCAAACAAAAAGACCACAGCATAAGTGTTTCTATTGGCTCACTCTGGATATCTGTATACCTCTATATGTCTAGTACCTTGAGGCTACATCTACTCAAATATCATCTTTTCATATACCAAGATAATTTTGATAAGGTGCAAAATAATTCAATTTACACCAGTTCTAGTAGTAATGAACTATAATCATTTTATTAATTTATACTCAGTTAAACAATTCTAAAATACAATTTATTAGATATCACAATATTATAAGTTTACAATTTTATAAAGTGCTTAAATGAACTTTGGTCTTAAAAATCCCAACATCTAACATTCCTTCAAGACTCATGGTCTCTGCCTGAATGACGAGAAAACAGAGGTTCTCCTCCTAGCCACCCCCACCAACATTACCAAACTAGTTGACCAATACCAATCTTTTAATATTGATTGAATCATCATTAATGTCCTCAGCGAGGTAAAAACATTGGTCTTTTACCTAGATTCCTCATTAAACATGTGCAAACAGGTGAGCGTAACAGCTTCCGCAACTGCATACACCTGTAAGCTCATCAGGGCCTGTAAACATTTCATATCCTCCAAAAGTTGCATTACTCTGGCCAGAGCCTTAGTCTTATCCAAAATCGACTACTGCAATGCGCTCTACCTGGGGGCTAATAAACACATCACTAAGAAACTGCAAATCCTGTAAAATAATGCTCTCAGTACAGCCTTGAGCATTCCTCGCAGACAACACATCTCTACTATAAGAAGGGATAACAATTGGCTCTCCATCAAGAAAACAATTCAACTAAAAACAGCATCATTAACCTATAAATGCCTCAACAATTCAGCCCCACAGTATCTCACTGATACATTCTCTATAAAACACTGTGCCTGACTCACCATATCAGCCAATACAGGGTGCCTACAAATCCCAAGATATAAACTTAAAAAAGCAGGCGGTAGTAGCTTTCCGGTTTTAGCTGCCCAACTTTGGAACTCTCTCCCCTCTACTTTGAGAACCAACCAATTCTTCCACAGCTTTAGAAAAAATATGAAGAACTGGCTCATTACTAATGACACCTCTTATTAGCTTCTCCAGCCCTCCCCCCTCTGAACTTCGTTCAGCATTTGCGAATACCTCACATATCTTGTTGCCCCCTACCTGTACAATGTAGCATCTGTTATACATTCTGGGAACTACCCCTACATGTAAAGAACTACATTGCTCTGTTTATGCCCGACTGTATATTGTGTATATTGTGTACATATGTTATATATTCTATATATTCTGTACTGCCTATTTTATTTTTGCTCTGTGTAACTATGAAACTGCATTTTCTTGTATTGCGCCCAGATACCTAAGGGTGAGGCGCGCACTATAAATAAAACAAACAAACAAACGTAATATATCATTCTTAGAAAATACTCTTTTGGGTACAAACAGCGTACTTTTTTTGCACATTTAGGCCTATAGCCGTGAGTACAGACCAAGGATCCCATGGCTACGACCCTCCCCAGTCAATGCTGTTGTTAACCGCACCTCAGATATTCAACAGCCCATTGGGCAATACCGTAGCCGTGGTTATTCATCTATGTTTTAAAAAAATGTATACTTCTATCTGTAAAGAAAAAAACTCTCCTAATTGAAGAACACACTTTAAGAAACGCAATTTAATGCACAAGTTTTCATGACCCTCATATTTTGTATTTGTGCATACAACACTATTCTCTTTCCACATACTAATCATTGGGGGGAAAAACACAACTTGGATTAGAAAAACCCATACAATAGTATAAAGAAGTATTCAAACTGTCCCTACAATAAATGAACAGCAATATATAAACTGGGTAAGAATAAACAGGAGGAAATATACTAGGTAGCTGCAATAGAATAAATGAGGTAGGGTAAGTAAACTTGGACAGAAAAAGAATATAGGGGGGATAAGTAAACTTGGAGACTGAGCTGCTGTGAGTGGCTTCAGCTTTACCTCAATGAAAATAAACAAGGTACACAAAAAACACTTGCTGACAGTTGACAATATTACCAGGTGAAGGACCAATACAGCAAAAAGGAGATCAAGAAAGTGATGTACAGATCCAAGATGGCCGCCGAGGGGAGAGCCATGTGTCGAGAGCACTCTCACCCCCCTGGGCCTACGACAATGAAGAAATAACATTAAAGCACTCCCCGGGCAGGGATACCCTAGCGGTAATGGTGAAGACGGCGTGGGGGAAGAAGTGAGAGGCAACCGGGATCTGTTCTGCCTCGCAGAGCTCCTGCGAGATCCAACCACTGCGGAGTACAGCGTGTGTGGGGCGGGTGGAGATTCCCGTTCGCCTGGCTGAGCAGGCAAGGGAAGCCCTGGTGGAGGATCCAGCGGCTGGCATCAAACAATCGTTGGGCTGCCGGCGCTTATGCGGGAGGGCGGTGGAGCAGAGCAGGGGGCGATTAGCACTCCATCCCGGTGGTGCCGGGGCTAGGAGATGGGGACCGTGAGAGCAGCAGAATGGCCGGAGCGGTGGAGGAGGACCTGCCGCAGCTCATCGCGAGAGGGGTGAGCAGCAAGGTGGGGCATGGTTGGCTGGCAAAGTGCTGCGGTTGAGTAGAGGTGGGCATCATCAAAGTGCTGAGAATGCCGGCCCCAATGGAGATCATAGCCTTGGGGAAAGAGGCAGGTGCTGATCTCACCCTTCCACTCCTGAGGAAGACGGCAGATACTGTGAGAGGACTCACAAGGGCCTCGGCGAGAGGAGAGGGCGGGTGCAGGGGGAGAAGCTGGAGGCCGGATTTACCAACCTAAAACCCTCTGTAGGGAGCTTGAGATGGGTGGAGAGGCCGCCCCCCCCCACATGAGACAAGGCCTGTAAGAGGGTCCAGGGGCCCAGTGGAGGAAACGCAGAGAGTGTGGGATGCCGAATAGTCCGTGAGGAGGGGCACCATCCAGAGAAGTGCAAGTGGAGAGCAAGGCTACTGCCCCTGGACCCACTTGATTGCTCTGGGAGGTGCTCCCTCATGCAACAGCTACCACAGCAACCTAGAGGAAGCTGGGTTTTCAGGGGATGCAAGGAGAGGAGGCCTGGCACCAGACCATGCCAGACCGTGTGGCCCCCCCCCCAGAGCCGAGGGGCAACTTGGTGAAGAGATAAAGGAACACTCACATGGCTATTGACGGGGCACCTCTCACTGTGCTCCCAGTAGAAAGGAGCAGGCATGTACCTGGTGGAGGAGGGCCGGCGATGGACGGGCCAGACCTAAGAGGAAAGGGGCTTGGTGGCGAGGAAGGGCCCTGAGGCCCCCTCGGCTGGTCAACGCAATGCGATGTGTCAAAGTAACGGCACCCAAGTCTGGAAAAAAATCGCAAGAAGGAAACCTACAGAGACTCTGGGGCAGGGATGAGAATGCCCCATTCGGAGAGGATCAGGGGCCCTCAGCCCAGAAGGAACTAGGTGCAACTCGGGGCCCCCCACAGGACAAGAATGCGGTAGTCACACAAGAGGTTCTCCACCAGTATTTTGAGGACTTTGGAGAGAAGATTGCAGATACCATTCAGTCACAGTTGAGTCAAACATCCGGGGAACTGTCCCACGCCCTGCAGGAGGTAAAGGGGGAGATGATGCCTGAAAAAAGTATGAACTGGCGGAACAGCTCGCTAGAGCCACGCAGACTCTGGAGACCCAGAGCGAGGACCTCGAGTATCGCTCGAGGAGGGTCAACATAAGGATCAAAGGCCTAGGAGAAATGGTGGCAGACAAGGACCTTCGGCTGATGGCACAACAGGTGTTGGCAGATCTTCTAGGAGAGAAAGATTGGTCTGTGATAGATCTGGATAGGAACCATAGAGTGGGACCTAGGAGGGGAGAACCTGGGGCCAGAGCCAGGGATGTCGGTGTCGCTTTCCATTAGTACGGCCAAAAGGAGAGAGTCCTGGAGGCAACTAGGAAAGCTAAAGTGATAAAATACAATGGGTCGGCAACTCAGCTGTACCATGACCTGGCCCAGACCACCCTGACTAAGTTTAGACTGATGGGGCAAGTGGTGCGAGCCCTGACACGAGCAGAAAGTTGGTACAAGTAGACCTTCCGTTTCGTGCTGTTCTTTGAGTGGGAGGGGAAGCAGCACTGCATTACCACAAGTTAGGAGGGGTTGAAGATTCTACGGATGGAGGAAGAAGGTCTTCCAAGGAGCGAGCAAAGAATTAGAGATGATGCAATCAAACGGCAGAGCTGGGAATGGACATTGTCTTCAAGGAAAAGAGCCAAGCAAAGGACTCTCTGAGGCCTGGGGGTGCTTTCACCTGGAGAAAGCGGTAGTGGAGCAATATCCTAGCAGAAGCCTGATCAGGAGACTCTGCCATGCTGAGACTGTAGTGGGGGGGTCAAGGTAGCTGGGGTTCACTGCCCGGGGGTGGCTGGCAAGGTTGGGCACTTGGGGTGTAGGGGGTGGTCTTATCTTGGTTCTGTTATGGGTCCAGGGCGACCCGTATGTTTCTACTCTGGGAGGTTAATGGGGTTCAGCTCCCTGGCAGGGAAATCAGGGGGGGCTAGAGGCTGGCTGAGCCCGACCAGAGTGAGTGGCTGGGGCAAGGAGTGGGTGTTGTGGGAGGGGAGGGGTTGGGGTTATTTGGCCGTGGTGGTGACGGCTGTTAATTTTGGAGACATGGGATCCGAATCACCACAGTTTAAATGCACATCTTTAAGATAATGACCCTTAATGTTAGGGGTCTTAACTCACCGGGGAAAAGGAAGAAGGTGGGACAATTCCTGAGAAGGGAAAAGGCAGACTGGGTTGCGCTCCAGAAGACACACGTTCGGAAGGCGGATAGACAAAATACAGCTGGAGGGGTATACTCATTTGTTGCAGGCCAACAAGTGGAAACGAGGGGAAGTGCTCCTGGCCCTCCGTGCGCAACCAGACTTGCAGGTGATGGAGACAAAAGCAGACCCCAAGGGAAGATACATCATGATCAGTATTATCTGGGACAGGGAGCGGTACACACCAGCGTCTATTTATGCCCCCAATGCTGGGCAGGAGTAATTCCTGAGTACGATACTGGGAGTACTCAAAAGGTTTGCAAAGGGTAGGATAGTGCTCACGGGAGATATTAATTTGGCGTGGGACCCAGACAAAGAAAGAAGCGCAAGAATATACCTCAACCAGATGGCCCCATCTAAGAAAACAAAAGAGGGAACGTGTAGGCTGGGTCTGGTGAGTACATGTAGGGAACTGAAAGTGGGGGGCAATGGATATACTTTCTATTCATACATCCATATATCATTTTCAAGAATAGACTACATATGGGTGGCTCTGGCCCTTTTGTGGCAGGTGGATGAGTTTGAACTCTGGCCATACCACTGTCCAACCATGCACCGATTAGCTTATCTTTGCAAAGAAGGAATAGGGGCCTGGGACTTTAGCAGTGTAAATTCCCAGAACCCCTTTTCAATGACCCAGTGATTCATGATGAATTGAAGGGCTGGATTAATTATTTTTCTTATGTTAAACAGTTCGCAGGGGACGGAGGCACATATTGTGTGGTATGCATTTAAAGCAACCATGAAAGGGAGCTGATAGCTAGAAAGGTAGAGCGGGATAGACAAAGAAGTCTGTTGCAGAAGGATTTAGAAAAGCAATTAAAGGGGTTGATGTCCAAAATGGAGACGGATGCTGGCAATGCAATCAGGAAGGAATACAGAGGGATTAGGGGCAAACTGGATGTCCTCCAAACAAAGAGGGCAGAGCAATCACTCCTATACACTATCATAACTTCCGAGCTAAGGTCATCTCATGGTTGAAAACGTAAGCCCCCTATCACAGCCATCCGACTAACCCATCAAACACTTCTTTAAAGTAACTATGACACCCTATTGTATTTATGTATATATTCGTGATGTTATTCACTTGTTGTATATTCTGTGTATATTTTGTTCTTTGTTGTAACCAAGTTTCGCAATCTCTTGTAAATGCTGCACACTGTTACCCGAGGGTACGATTGCGCATTACAAATAATAATAATAAACAAACAAACAGAAATGTTACATCTAAGCCAACCAGGCAGATAGATTACTAGCTAGGCAGCTAAGGAAAATGGAAGGGTCCAGAATTATAGCAAACATTAAGTCAGGGCAAAAAGGGGAGTGCATCTTGAACAAGGACATCATGGATGCCTTTGGGGAATTTTAAGCAAGTCTCTACACAAAAGATTCTTTGGTGGATGTGGCCCAAAGAGAGTACCTGGCCAGGTCATTCTTATAAAAAATGTCCTGGGAGGAGTTATAGGCGGGATCACTCCAGAGGAGGTAGGGCCTTGATCCAGTCACTTCCAAAGGGGAAAGCCCCTGGGCCAGACTACTACTTGGTGTGTTTTAAAAAACATTCCAGGAAGTCCTTATACTGATTCTGGTTCCTTTGGTCAACTCTTTTCGGGAGACAGGGAGACTTGCTTGCTCTATTTAGGAGGCCAAAGTGGTCCTGCTCTTGAAGCCCAACAAAGACCCAGAGTTACCGCTCTATCCCCCTAATCAATTTGGATGCTAAAATATATACCAAGATATTGGTGTCCCGACTGGAGAGGCTTCTTCCGCAATTGATCGGGGCAGACCAATTGGGATTAATCAAAAATAGACAGGCTTCATATAACGCGCGCAGGGTGTGTCACCTAATAGAGAAGGCCACGCTGAACAGCAGTTCTGCGGCATTCTTGGCTTTTAATGCAGAGAAAGCCTTTGACCGTGCTGAGTGGACATTCCTCTTCCACACTATAGAGGCCATGAGGCTGGGGGTTGGGTTCGTAAACATGGTGAGGGCCAATTACAGAGACAGGATTCTCTGCATTGCAATTAATGGCCAGCTCTCGGAGACTATAAAAATATCTCGGGGTATGAAACAAGGATGCCTGCTTTACCTGCTTTTATATGCAATCCACCTAGAACCCCTACTAGTCTGCATTAGGGAAGCCCCAGAGATCACTGGGATTACGTTAAGTAGGGGGTCCCACAAGGTGATCGCCTTTCTGGACCACATGTTGTTATCAGTTACTAATCCAGAGACTGGCAATAGGAAAGGAATTGGAGGAGTGTGTGGGGGGGTGGGTTTGAAAAACAATTATCACAAATCTGAGATGCTTAATTTGACTATGATGAGGGAAAGGGTAGCAGGGATGAAGGAGGTGTGTCGCTATGCGTGGACCACCGGGAGTGTCTGCTATTTGGGAGTCCAGCTTGCAGTGAAAGTGGGAGAAATATATAAAACAAACTATATACCGTTCCTGGAGAAAATCAAGCAGTGGTTGAGGGAATGGGGGCCCCTCTCAATCTCATGGTTGGGGAGAATTAATTTCCTGAAGATAGTGATCCTTCTGAAGAGTGTCCATTACTTTCTGGTGTCCTAAGGCAGATAGAGCGGACAATAAGTATAGGAGTAGGATCACGGCCCTAGTGGGTGAGGTGTGGGATGCCCTGGTTAAGAAGGGGGGGCTTGGCAACCTTTCCATTCACGTTGACGCCCCTATTGAGCAATCCGCAATTCACCCCAGGTAGAGAGAAGGGGGCTTTCGGGAGGTGGGAAAAAGCAGGGTGCCGGGTATTAAGGGAGTTGACAGAGGGGTGGGGGGAAATGTATCAGCAATGTAAAAAGGATTTTTCGTTGGGGGAAGAAGAGAGGTTTCGATGCTCTCAAATAAGGCATTGAGTGAAAACCCCTGTGGTAGTAAAGGCTGCAACAAGAGACCTCACCAGCTTTTAGAAGTATGTGACAAGCAATACTGGGGATACTCATATTATTGCGGACCTCTATAGTATATTCTCGTCCGGTGGAGGAACAGGAAAATGGCCCTACATGGAAAAAGTGGGAGGATATTGTGGGGCTGGAAATAGGAGAGTGGTGGGAACAGTTGTGGAGAGATATCCCCCGCCTGACCAGGGCGATCCAGATTAGGAAAATGTGGATCACGGTCATGGTCTAGTGGCACCTCACCCCAACAAGGCTGAATAAATGCTACCTGGCAGTCTCACAATGTTGTTGGAGAGGGTGTGATTCCCCCGGAGACTGGGATCACATTTGGTGGTCTTGTGGGAAACTGAAGCCATTTTGGGACATGTTCGGCAGACCGATCCACGGGGCATTAAGGAGGCCATGCTGGGGATTGGGGGGGGGGGTCATATTGGAGTCCTTGCTGACTAGAGCTCCGAAGAAGGCCTATGCGATCCTCAGCATGTCAGCATTATTATTGCTGGCCCAAAAATGGAAAACTGGAGTGGTCCCCAGCGAACATGAGTGGTTGACTAAGGTTTGGTAATTTGTGGCCTTGGCGCGTGTGACTTACTCCTTGCAAGGAGACTTATTGAAATTTGGGGCTGATTGGAATGTGATGTTATCATTTCTACAAAGTGACTCAGGAATGGGGCTGTGTCCAAGAAGATCGAAGATACTAGAGTTGGTGTGGCATCAAGACTTGCTATGGTTAAAGGAGAAGAACAGCTGTCAGGAGGATGTTTGAGCGGGTAGGGGCGTACTGGGCTTGTGTTTAAAAATAGCAATACAAATATTTTGAAAAAAAAAGAAAGTGATGTTCAAATTCTGTATAAAGGTTTTACAGAGTGGTACTTCAAACAAGTAGTCACAAAGTTTGGGAACCTCAACGTTAATGCACCATCTTGTCTGCATACATTGGTAGAAAAACTACCACTACAATAAACAAAAATGGATATATAAACTGGGTGACTATAAACAAAGGGCGTTATACTGGGTGGTAGGAGGACAGGATGCGGAAGGTTAAGTAAACTTGGAGAACAAGGGATAGAAAACAATCACACATGTAGAAACACTAGTAGTATCATTTATTTTAGCAGTCTTGTTCAACCCACAAAAAAACAACCTCCCAGAAGACCACTGCAGATAGTTGGAAATATTTCAAGATAAAAGAACACTGTTTAAAAAAAAAAGTGAAGAAAATCCTATACACCTTGTGCAAAAAGACACTAAGATGTGGACCTTCAAATGTTACACCTCAAAGCTTGGAAACATCCAGTTTCAGTGGGACGCCACTGACAGTAAATGAACTCTCACATTCTGCAGCATTGTCAATTCCACCTGTTTCAATTTTACTATAGCCAATGTTTCAGTTAGGAGAGTAATGTGTTGCCTATGCCACAAATGGATTCTCCGGGAGATGCCACACTAGCCCATGGAGAAATCACTCACTCTATACATAATGTACATTGCCATTACTAATTTACTAACACAATAGAGGTACAATAAAAGTATAAAAACTGTTATTATAATCAATAAACCTACATATATAAACCGGGTGAAAACAAACAAGGGACATTATGCTAAAGAATTAGAATACAGTGTATGGGCAGGTTAAGTAAACTTGGATAACAAGAGAGAATAGGGTGGGATAAGTAAACTTGGGGAACGTGGGATAGAAAACAATCAAAGAAGTAGAAACACTAGTGCATATTTTGTGGCAAAAAAGAAATGGAAAAAGTCCAATGCACCTTGTGCAAAAAGACACTAAGACGTGGGCCTTCAAATATTTCTAGACGGTCTGCTCCATACTAGACTGCAGAATCAACCTCCACCCATTAAAAGTGCTGCCACCAACAGCCAGAGTCTTGAAACTCCTGCTGCACTCCATTTGAAGAAACACTAGAAATGCTGGAGAGGTCCACTAAGAAGGCTTATCATGAACTGTCTACAGATCTGCTTCTCCCATCAATAACAAGGCACCCCAAAATCTATTGCTGCGGGCACAGAGCTCCTCATACCGTGGATAGCTGTAGTCTTGTACAGAATCGAATACAGCCGCGTATATGGGAAAAACTGGCAAAATATAAAAATGCTTTCCTGCTCCCAAGCCCTCACCAAGTGGCCTCCTCATCTGTGCCAGCTCCCCGCAGCCCCCAGATGACCTCTTCACCTCCCCTGACCTCTGCCTTTCCCCCACAACACACACTGTTTCTGTGACGCAGTATGCTTTGAGATGTTGGGTATTCGAGGATATATCCGCAGTTACAGAAAGCTTTGTGTTGCAAACTCAGTCCCTGGACCTCCTATAACTCCCAAATTCCACTTGGTGTCCTCCAGCAACCTCCCCCCCTCATGTCTGGCAATATGCATGAGGGGTAAAACAGGTGTCTTATCTGTGCCTGCAATAATGAATAGACAGTGTTCTTGAATTATGGGTCACATGTGAGAGGACCACGTTTTGAATTATTTCACCCTGTATTTATGGGTATTTTACCTACTATTAATTCAAATGTTATAGTTTTCTCTACCACTAGGGACTTGCTTGAGATTACTCTTCATGGAACATTTTAACTTATAAATAACCTACATCTGGCTCACAATGGAAAGTTGTACTTTTCCAGACTTTAATTCCGGAGTATACTTCTTGCATCCTGGGAATCCTTATTTGGTGCCTTCTCTGCAGTGTGCAGACTCTCCCTAAATTCTTTGTAACCTTGGCTATGGCTTCGAGCTACTCTCTGAGCTCTGCACGGATCTTCAGTTTGTTATTTAGCATTTTGAATTCTTGTGAAACCTTGAGACCTTTCGTTCACTTTGGAAGTGTGATGCAGCTTCCATTTTTTAAAAAGATGGCTGCCCACTACTGTTGCGGTTCTATGTTAGTGAGCTATAATTGTGTGTCTTTTGTGTTGCATTTAAGTTATCTATTGCTTATTATGTTCATGTCCTTATGCTCATCTATAAATTAATATTTGACTGAGTGCCTTTTCTTCGTGTTGAGTGCACATGTGCTTCATGTCTAGTGGATATGTGTGTATAGTTCTATCATCTGCCTGGTTATTCTCGCCACCTTTGGCTCACATTGTGTTCATCATTTGCTTCACCTGCTTGGAATATGGGCGGTATAGTTGCCTCAGTGAATAACATTTCTCACCTGGGCGTTATTGGGCCGGGGAGGGGCATTAGCTATAGATGACATATTCATCTGTTCCTCAGCACACCTCTCACTCCTTCGTAAGTCATCCTGTTTGAAAATATAACCTGATTTATATGAAGGGAGCAGCCTTGTATAAGCCAAACCGATCATCGTGGGTATGCAAAGGAGACCAGGCTGTTTTACAATGCATGCATGAGAGGTGCTGGTCAGATAAATTAAAATACACACAGTTACAGAGCAAAGCAAATGGGGGGTGTCACATTTCGGCAGACTATGAAGTGAAAGGATTGCTAATTATCTTCAAGTACAAATTCAAAATAACACCAATTGGCAAAGCCAATTCGCCTGACTTTCAAAATGTGGAGGGGTAAGTCTATTTTGTCTTGTGGGGCTTTACAGGAAAGCTTGCAGTCCACAAAGCCCAAACTCATTGGCATTGCCAATGCTGATTAACAATTGTAATGCAAACAGAGCACTCCCAGAATTACCATCCCAGAAAATGATCTTCAGTAACATAAATTGAATATCTATTTATATGAAGCCTATGCACATACCACGATTGCCCAAGCACTTTCTTGTGCACCTCCCGTACAAAACACTACTCGATCGCCATTTTACAATAATTCAAAATTGCCTTGGAATCCCAGTGAGTATTCTAACTCCTTACATATTTGTATTTATTTGTTTATATAGCGCTTTACACCAAAGCGCTGCACAATTGAACAACTTAATATAAACAATATAACAGTAGAAGCAAATTACAATATGAATCAGTCAACAAAACAGTAAGAAGAGCAATTAACTGAAGGGAATGGGGAGAGTAGGGGAGTAGGACTGTGTGGGAGGGTGGAGGAAAACGAGGAGGGAAGGGGAAAAGGTAACGGTGGGGTGGGAGGGGAGGGAGATATTCAAGGGGAAAGATGAAGGAGGGAGGGGAAGCAGGAAGGGAAACGGGTTTCAAGGAGGAGAATGGAGAAGGAGAGATTTAAGGGAGGTGCGGAATGAGGATGAGGTAGGGGTAGAGCGGATTGAGAGAGGTAGGGAGTTCCAGCTAGGAGTTGGAAGGAGCGGAAACGGGAGGGGGGACAAAGGGACGGAGGTACAGTGAGAAGGAAATGGTCAGCTGAACGAAGGGAACGGGAGGGAGAGTAGAAAGAGAGGAGGGAGGAGAGATAAGGGGGAGCAAGACCATGGAGAAATTTGAAGACAAGGCAGAGAAAGTGAAATTTAAGTTGGGAGTGAAATGGAAGCCAACCAAGGGAAGAGAGGGAAGTAGAGATGGAGTCACGGGAGGTAAGGAGACAGAGGGTACGGACAGCAGAATGGTAGATAGATTTGAGGGGGGCGAGATGAGAAGTAGGTAGTCCAAAGAATAAGGAAGAGCAGTAGAAGAGGTGAGAGAAGATGAGGGAGGAGATTAAAAGTTTGGTAGCATGGAAGGTGAGAGAGGGGCGGACTTTGTGAATATTAAAGAGATGGTAGCGACAAGCATGAGAAGTGAGAGAGATATGGTGGGAGAAAGGGAGAGAGGAGTCAAAGTGAATGCCTAAGTTACGAGCATGGTGAGAGATAGGGATATTAGTGGGAGGAAAGTGAATGAAAGGTGGAGGAGAGGGAGGGGGAAGAGGTTTGTAGGGAAAGAATACGACTTCATTCTTGTCCGTGTTAAGGGAGAGAAAGCGGGAAGACATCGAGTTCTTTATGGCAGTAAGGCAGGAAGAAAGTTTTAGGTGGAGGTCAGTTGAGAAGGAAGAGAAACAAAGGAAGAGTTGAGTGTCATCAGCATAGAAATGGTGGGAGATGCCAATAGAGGAGATAATAGGGGCAAGGAGGGTGGTGTATAGAGAGAAGAGGAAAGGTCCAAGCACCGAACCTTGAGGTACGCCGTATTCTAGACTTGGGTTGGAGAGGAGATATCTGTAGATATCTCTCTACATCATCCCTCTCCATAAAATTGGCTATATACAGTGGATTAACGTCCATCCAATCTAACACAAAGCAGATTCCCTCTGCCAATTTGGCCTACTATGACCTGATTTCCCTCCCTTGTATCCTCAATCTTGTTCAAGGTCCCTTCCAGCAGGTCTGGTTATCCCCAGGCAGGCGCACAATATGTAACTGACAAAGATCATGTGCTTTGAAACTATTGTGGTTGTGATTTGGTGCAGTATAAAGGCTTGGTAACATAACATAACTTATTTCGACTCCAAACATAAACGTTTCTCAGTGTAAGCAGAGAGTTAGACCCGTTACGTTCTCTAAACCTGACCCTATTATTTAAATGGGGGTTTTGGGGGTATAACTGCCCTACATAATACTTGGTCTTATTATAAGGTTCTAGGTGTCTTCCTGTTAAGATTAGCGTGTATAGTTTTCCTGAGCCTTGGTAGAGGAAACATGCATGCTTGGTGTGCCTCCGGATTAAAGGTTTATGGCATTCGAACTGGGACATTGGTCCTGAAAAATTATCAAATGTAACACAAGCTACAAGGTGCAACATAATGCAGAGTTACGGGTATGCAGTATCTGCTGTTAAGAGTGGCACAGTTAAATCGCCAGGGATGGAGAAGGTTTGACGGTCATGTTCTTGGCTTTAATCAGGTTTGAGAAGCTGGATCATTCATGGGGCGGAGCAGACATGAGCAGCACAGTTCTGAGACGGATCTGGCATGAGAGACAGGGCCATTAGGAAGATGTTCCTGGTTAAGAGAGGCATGGTCCTGCGGAGAACATGTAGAGGAGACAGGGTCATGAGCCTGAGGGGCATAGTCCTGGGATAAAGTATGGATGAGAGGGAGGACATGAATGAGAGAAGCAGGTTTGTGGGGGCGAAGCAAGCAGGTATGGGAGGTTTGGTCATGTGTATGGGAGCAAGGGTCTTTTGTATGACAAGCAGGGAGGGGAAAAGGTATGAGACGCAGGGTCATGGAGGGGACCAGGAAAGAGATGCAGGGTCATGGAGGGTTTACGAAGACAGGTTAATGAGTAGGAAAGACTGGATGGTAGGGGGAGCCGGCATGGGAGGCAGGACCATGAGTACGAGTAATGGGAGGAAATGGGTATGTCGGGTCATTGGAATTAGATACATGGTCCTGGGCAGAGCAGCAATGAGGGGCAGGCTCATGGGATGCAGCAGGCGTTATAGGCAGGGTCAATTATGAGAAGTAGGGCTATGGTTTCGAGACGTTTATTGTGGTCATAGCAGCCTTAGAGAGGCATGATCAGTGGAGCACGTAAGAGAAACACGTAGTCATGGGGTGGAGCATGGGGGCGTGGCTTGGAGCAGATGGAGGGCAGAAGCTGATCTGCCGGGCTCCGGCCGAGACGCCGCTTCCTGATCCTTTTTCTCCGGTACAAAAGAAGTTGCAGCCGGCGGAAAAGCACGCATCGGAGGGCGAAGCGTTCCCCATCGAGAATCACTCGTGGGTTTGGATTTTCGGAGCCCCTGGGAAGAAGAGAAGGCGCCGGAACGTACCCTCTCCACCGCCACGCATTGATCCAAGATGGCGCCCTGCGCAGCTTCACGGAACCCCTGAGCAGGCGACCTCCGCCAGCGCGCTTTGGGACTCGGCACCGGGGCCGGGGGGAAGCGACCCCTGTCTGAAACTGGATCGGAACTGACACCGGCTCCCGGGCTCCTGACTTCGTCGTTTCTGGGCTGGTCCAACTTGTGCACCGCGACCAACAACCAGAATCACGCAGACGGGGCCACACGAGGAGTCATTCGCCGCCACCTCCGGGAAGCAGAGACAACGGAATACCGCTGCTACGGCACCCCACCCCGCAGGCACCCCCGGAGGACTCGATTCCAGCCGAGGCAGTCGGTGGCCCTGAAGCATAAGGTGCGTGTGACCACACAATACCCTCGAGTGGGCCCCTAATCACCGCCGCACCCTTTGGCCGCTTGCACTTGGTTCCCCGGCTTGCTTGCCTTGGGCACGCACTTGGCCCCGCGTGTTGGGGAAAATCGATCCTCATCCCCGCGCCCCCGAATCATCGAGTGGCCCCATTTTTCACCTTAACAACATCCCAGCAACTTAGCCCTGCTTTCTCAAGATGGCCGCCAAGAACAAGACTAGGGCTGCCACCATGGACTCCTTTGTCTCAGCCAAGGCAAGGACCTCCACCCAGGCCAGAACTAGCCTCTCCGAAAATACTCATCCGAACGAAGGGGAGGTCAATGATAATCACTCTCAGATATTGGACGCCATTGCCTCGTTGAGAACCCACATAGACTCCAAGATCGACGAGTTCAAAATTGATATACAACTCATTCGCCAAGATGCCCGTAACTTGGCGGAGAGGGTGACGACCATTGAGAATTCCACGGAGGAAATGTCCGGGGCCACCTCAACCCTGCAGACCGAAGTCTCCAATCTAAAGAGGAGGGTTGCCTTCCTAGAAGAAAGGGCGGAGGAAGCTGAAGGCCGGGCCAGACGGGGGAACATCAGGATCCTGGGTATCCCGGAGGGTACAGAGGGCTTGAACACCACATCCTACGTTGAAACCCTCTTGTTACAAGAGATTGGGGCCGGAAAGCTGTCCCAAGGCTTCGCGGTCGAAAGGGCACATAGATCCCTCCAGAGACGTCCTCCCCCCGGCTCGCATCCACGGCCAATAATAGCTAAAATATTGAACTTCCAGGATAGAGAAACCATCCTACGGCACTCCAGGGAAACCGGCCCCATCGAAAGGGGGGGCTCTAAAATCACTATATACCCCGACTACACTCAGAAAGTACAGAGGGAAAGGAATTCATTCGTCCCGATTAAAGCAAAGCTTCGCCAACTGAACCTTAAATACAGGCTGCTGTACCCCTCGCGCCTAAGAGTCGTTCATAATGGGCGAACGATATTTCTCGAAAACCCGGAGGCGGCCAACATGTGGTTAGAAGACAATAACTTCGCTGACGGCAACGATGCCCCTCGAAAAGCTGACTGAATCCCTGAACCCTTTTTCACCGCCAACATGCGCTCATGAAGTGCAATAGGACAGCTAGCAACCGGACCCTAGTAGGTAATCCAATCAACAGTTTGACCTAAGGAAGCGGCCCTCGCACGGCCCTGCCGCCTCGCACCAACCCTACCCCCAGCAGAAAATCCAATTGGGCCAGTTCATCGCCCGACCCAGCTCGCGCCCGATTCCCGGAAGGGTTCAGACGGCTCGAGAGTGCCTGAGCACCGCGACAGTGTTGTAGTTGCTGGGCGCACCAGTTTGTGTTATGTTGTTAGTTTTATTAGTTCCGCATTCTACGCATCATTAATATTGGTAAAATACAAGATGGTGGCAGGATGTGACCCAAGAGTCTATGATCCGGGGACCCCCCGCCTGCAGAGCGCCACCTGTGGTTCGTTGTGCCACCAGGCCAAAGGGCCGGAACCCCATGCTGAAACCGAAACACTGACCCGATGGCGTCACAACTTGTCGTGATGACATGGAATGTGAGGGGAATGGGCTCGTACCTCAGAAGGAACCGCGTACAGTCCTACCTCAGGAGGAAGAAAGTTTCGATTGCATTATTACAGGAGACCCATCTCACAGAGGACGCTATGTCCAAGTTAGCAGACCGATGGGAAGGGACTATGAGAGGGTCTCCATACTCCAAATATGCGAGAGGAGTGCTGATATGGGTGAACCCGAATGTGCCTTTCCAGCTACAAGGTTGGGATTCCGACAAGGAAGGAAGATACGTATCAATGTGGGGCACCATAGAACAGACCCCGATACGCCTCACTAACACATACTTTCCACAGCATGGAATCCCGTCATACCTAAGTGCGTTGAGCGCTAAACTGGCGCACCACCGAGGCCGAACCTTCGTATGGGGGGAGACCTCAACTGTGTCATGGACACAAGCATGGACAGATCACGCCCTCCTCCCCAACCAAGCAATCCCGCATCTACCTCCTTGAAGGAAACACTCGACCAGCTTAATCTGGTAGACATCTGGAGAGTACAACACCCAGCAGCCAGAATCTACTCACACTACTCAGCCCCGCACAGTGTCCACACAAGAATCGATTACTTGTTTGTCGATAAGGAACAGTCACCACTGGCCACATCCACTGAATACTTGGGGAGATCTATCTCCGACCATTCCCCGCTGGTCATGCAATGGCAACTAAGGGGACCCAAACCCCCAATCCCCATGTGGAGGATGCCCACCACGGTATTGGAAGACCCGGAGTTCAGAGAGGACCTCGCTGAGAGGTTAGAGGAATATGTTGAAATCAATAAGGGATCGGTGGCTACCTGGAGCACACTGTGGGAGGCCATGAAGGTGGTTACCAGGGGAGAAATCATATCAAGAGCAGGCGGAACCCGCAGACAACTACAGTCGACTCTTGAGGCTCAAGAACTAGAGATTACATGCCTAGAGTCCACCCCAGACATCTCCCCAGAGATCGAGAAGAACCTTAAAACAGCCCGTAAAAAATGTCAGGAATCTTGGGACAGATTGGAGAAATTTGACTTCGCAACATACACTGCCAGATCCCACAGAGAGTCGGACAAACCGGGTAGATTGCTTGCCTGGCTCTGCAAGCGAGAACACCCCAAACACCTACCAACAGAGATAAGGGACGAAGAAGGAGTATCACACAAGACGCAAATGGAGATTAACGAAGCTTTCGCCAAATTCTACTCTAAATTGTATGCCCACGAATCCCAGATGCCCACCGCAGAATTAATCGAAACACTGGAGGAGATAGGCCTCCCCCAAATCTCCAGAGAACAGAGAGAAGAGTTGGACTTGGAGATCACTCCTGAAGATGTGAAAGCGGCCATCAGGTCGCTCGCTAATGGCAAGGCCCCCGGTAGTGATGGTCTCCCGCCTGAGTTCTACAAAATGTACGAATCCACTCTCACCCCATCCTGCACGAAGTTTATCAGGAAGCCTACACAAATGGTATCCTGCCCAACACCATGAAAGAGACTATAATCATCCCAATGCTCAAGCCGCACAAGTCACCCACCGATTGCGATTCTTATCGACCTTTGGCCATGCTGAATTACGACAGTAAGATCCTCACCTCCATACTGGCCAACAGACTCGCCAGAGTGGTAGGATCCATAATCCACAAAGACCAAAACGGATTCGTCCCAGGACGCAACACCACAGCCAACCTACGGAGGCTGCAACACATCATGGCCGAAACCCATGACCGGGTGGAAGACCTGGCGATACTGTCACTCGACGCCATCAAGGCCTTCGACTCCATCTACTGGGAGTGGCTTGTGGAGGTTTTGAGGAGCTTCGGTTTTGGTGGGGGCTTCATCAGATGGATCCAGGTACTCTATAATTCGCCAATGGCCAGGGTGAAAACAGGCAGAATTGTCTCGGAATCCTGGGCAATACAAAGGGGCACGAGACAGGGGTGCCCACTCTCGCCCATGCTGTATATTCTGGGCCTGGAGCCGATAGCCATATATTTCCGTCAACAGTTTTTTGATGCTGGCATTAAGGTGGGCAACGTCTACAATATAATCTCATTATATGCGGATGATGTACTTCTATACTTGAGGGACCCCGAGTCCAACGCACCTACAGTACTAGGGGTACTCAGCAATTATGCAAAATACTCAGGAATACAATTCAGCAGACACAAATCATCTGCATTCCCCCTGGCCAGACTGAGGGGCATTGCAGAAAATGACCTCCTGCCTATTGGAATAAAGTGGCAACTCGACAAGTTCCGGTACCTGGGAATCAATTTGGGCCACACCCCGCAACTCACGCACGAGTACAACACTGTAGTAGCAGTAACCAACCTCCGGCGATCAATCAGATTCTGGTCCAAACTACCACTGTCAATGGTGGGCAGAGCGGGGATTGCTAAAATGATAATTCTTCCCCGATTCCTGTACTTCTTTGTCAACATATGCCACTACGTTTGCCCACCCTTCTTCAAGACACTAGAGGCCATCATCAAGGACTTTCTGTGGGGTCCACGCAGGCACAAGCTGACACTGGCCACGCTGTCTCTCCCACATAAGGAAGGTGGAATAAAACTCCCAGACCTCCAGCTCTACTACTTGGCTGCCCAGCTCAGTCACATCACGAAGTGGCTGTCAGACGAACCATCGGCCGAACTGGGACTACTGAGGCAGTCTCCCACAAACTTAATCCCCAAAGAAACTCTATGGTTCCCTCCTCGGCTACCCTCCGAAACCTCACTGGTTGTCAGGCTTGGCAGGCAAATATGGGCGAGGACCTGTCACATAAGGAAAGTGAAACACCCGTACTCTCCAGATAACCCCATAATGGTGGACGTGTGCAAAACGGAGGCGGAACTCCCCACTCCTCTGAGATGGGAGGAAGCAGGCATATACACATGGGGAGACTTGTTCGCAGATGGGGAATTCAGGGACTTTGAGTCGCTACAAGACATTGAAGGACTATCCAAGGGCCAGTTCCTCTGGTACCACAGGATCAAACAGATTGCCAAGAAGCAGTGGAACAGCTGGCCAGAAGAACCCACCCCAGACCCGCTGCTACAGCAATTGCACGACCTTTCGGATGGATGGAGACCAGTTTCCAGACTCTACAACAAGCTTATCGACAAGCCTAATCCCAAAGGACAGGCACTGAAGGCGAGATGGGAAGCAAATCTTGAATCCCCACTTACCGACAAGGAATGGGAAAGAGCACTGATATACCCCAAGAAAGTGTCTCGGAATTCCAGATTCGGACAAATACAGCTGAATGTCCTCTACCGGACATATATGACTCCCCACAGGATTGCCTCATTCAACACGAAGGTACCCCCGACGTGCCCATGGTGCGGGAACGACAAGGCAGACATGATCCACATGTTCTGGACCTGCATTAAAGTGAAGTTACTCTGGTTCAAAGCCAAACAATCCTGCGTAGAAGCTGGAAAGGATAGGTACGACTGGACACCCGGAGAATGCCTACTAGGTATATGCCCTAGACCAAGCAAACTTAAACATGCGGTGAAACTGATGGACATCTCATGCATCTTGGTCAAAAGAACGATAGCGATGGCCTGGAAGACTCCGGCAGGTCCCAGACATGCACGTTGGTTGAGCGAAATGGCGAGATGGACGACTGCTGAAACCAGAGCCTGGCAAGACGAAATCACAACCAGCGGAGACGTCACAAGCGGCACTCTGGACTCCTGGAAAGCCCTTCTGAGCGACATGCGCTTCAATGCAGACTATAAGCCTCCCTGAAGAACTGTAGCGTCCTACAGAAACTGATTCCTCATACCGATATAGTGAAGGAGTTAATCGAAACTGTCCCCCTCACTTCCTGAAACACTAGAACTTTATTTTCTACTTGCCACCGAATTCCCCATATGCAATGCCACTTGTAGACTGCCGTTGTTTTTGTTGTTTTTATGTTATTTTTTCTTGTTCTATTTTCTTTTATTACTACAGTTGTAAGTTTGTAATGCTACGTTACTGTTTTGGAAAAGGAATAAAATACTTTTTAAAAAAAATGTGGTGGAGCATGTAAGATAAATGCATGGTCATGCGGTGGAAGAGTTATGGTGTGCAAGGCTGTCCTGAGCTCTGGCTGCGCCCGGGGCGAGGAAACAAAATGTGACAAAACCCCACCACACCGTCCAGACGGGGGGCGCCAAATTCAGGGTTTCTTGGCTACATTGAGCGCTGCTGCCAAACCAGCATGGGGCAGCCTTTGAAAAGCTGCCCTATGCTGGTTTAGTAGCAGCGCCCTATTGAAATGAAAAGCACCCTGCTGCCCTGCTGGAGCACCCGGCACCAGCACAAGAATGCGGAGCATTTAATTTCAAATAGGGTGCCTTCACCTACCATGCCAGCTCCGGGGAGCCCTTTAAAGACTCCCCCGAGCTGGTGTGGCAGGGGGACTAATGGGGGGCTAATATGGTGCCCCGGGTCACCCATGCCTAATACAGTTCCGGAAGCACCTCCAGTCCCTCCACTTTGCCTCTGCCTTCGCCCACCCTCTCCCATGCTGATCTGTTTGTTCTCTGAGCACTGTGCACTTGGCCACCCTCTGTCCTCTGGGACCAGGTATCTGCTAACCCTGCCACCCTCCTGCACTGCCTCCGGGCCACCCCTTGCACTGGGGACTGTATCTGTACCCATATAGTCCCCACCCCCTTTCTTTTCCTTCTGCACTTATTTTGACATATCTTGTCTGCTCTTGCCACTAGCTGGCTGCGCCACCACTGTTTATTGCCGTTATTATTTATTTTATTTATTATTATGTATTTGTTTTCTCCTGTGCTCCGCACTTTCCACTCCCCCCCCCCCCCCTTACAGGCACTTTTCCCCTTCTCCCTCTCCCATGCACTTGCGTGTTCTCAATGTCACTGGACCTAGTGTCGGGGGGAAATTCTCCCGGGGCCGGCAGAGCATCCCGTGTATCCCAAAAATGAGTATGAGGCACACGCAAGAAGCAAGGTGGTTCTGCTGTTTATTGAACAAACGGCAGGGATGGGTCAAGGAACGTACGCGTCCGTCCTGACACACTCTTCTCATCATGGGCTCACAGGCCCTTTTTACCTTAGTATGACGCGCTACTTGCGTCACCTGGGAAAGTTAGCAAAAAACCTATCGCCACTCTGGATTGGCTCCTCGAGTGGTATGGTTAGTATAGCATACGTATAGAGAGCTTTGTTAGTGGTCGAGGGTTAGTCAGGTGGTATACTTGGGTTGTCCCTTCAAATTGATACATGAAAATTGTTACATGGAGGCCCCTGAGGATTGGTCAATGTTAGTGGCGTCAGTGATAAGAGCCCCATGTTCTGATTGGTCCACACACGAGCCCCCCAGTCTGGGACCATCGCTGTTCCCAGCTCGCTGTGCCCCTGTCATTTGCAACAATGTTTCACTATGGGTATGTGTAGACAATGTAAGATTTATTCATATGCTGGAAGGCCGGCTACTCCCACCGCTGCAGATGTCCCTTGAGACGTGTAATTGTATCTGCCTGAGCCTTGAAGCGGGGACTCCAGGCGTCTCTCTCTCCTCCCGGGCCTGGCACCCTGTCAGGTTCGACTTGGTCACGTGGGGAGAGACCGTGGTTGAGGCAGAATTCTGCACAATTAATATTGCATTTTCCACTGTGCGCCTCGCTTAATTGCAGGTGTGACCTTGGTGTCGGCTTGTGGCATGCGAGTTAGCAACATCGTGCCCTTGACTGTCTGCTTTCGCCGGGCTCATTCTGCGGGATCAGCAACTGTACTCTTGCTCATTTAATGTTCATGGAAACTCTTGCTTGAGGCCTACTTGGGCCTGGTGTATAGGTGGAGCCGTTTGGTACACAGGCGCTTTAGGTTATGGTGCCATATTGCTTTTTCCCCAGTATCGTGTCTTTATTATACTTTTCATTATTGCGCACGGGATTAGGAGAAGCGTAAGCAAGCTTTTAGATGAGTTCATTGTGCGTCTTGCGTTTCTGCATTTTGAGAAGCCTAAGTGAAAAATAATAAAGATGCGCGTCTGTGGGTGTGTCCGTCACCTACGTCATAGCACTGAGTATGTTCTTCGTGCGGATTGGTGTGGGAGTGTCCAGTGTGTATGTTGCACGGGTATTCTGTCCGCTGGCTGAGTCGTCATGGCATCTCTAACGATGTGTTGAGTTAGTGCTGGATGATTCAGTCGAGTCCCTCCATGCCGCAGGCGTCGGCAAGAGTATGGCAGGTTGGCGGGCACGCGGGTGGGCACATCCGTATGTTCTTGTACCAGGGTATTTGGTCATCTGGTAGATGGGCAAACTCCTCTCGTGGTGGGTGTCTGGGCTGTGATCCTCTAGGCCAGGGGTGGGAGATGATTGTTGGGAGCCGTTTCTTCCATTCTCCCACTTCAGTCCCCCCTCTGGTCGACTTGTCGACCACAAACATATCCTTTTCCTTATCTCCTCTTACTCTCCATATTTTGGTTATTCCTCCCAAATGTCCATAGTGGTTCACATGGTCTTCAAATGACCAATACATATATACGCAAGTTCCTCCAGGTGCGCAGTATACCCACTTCCCTACGTAGCTCCTTGGGTTTCTTGGGTTTTCGAGCTTCACAGATGGTGGGTCCAGATGGTTAGTGATGATCTGGTTGCGCAACTTCTCTCTTTCCTTTATTATTATGCCTGTGTGTGGGCCGTCATCTGCTGGCATCAAGGGGTGCATACCAACCATTTCGATCATTTCGTCAGTGGTGCGTGCCTTTCGGGCCTTCCAAAATCTTGTCAAGATCAGTGCAGCTCCAGCCAGAATAATGCACCCAACTATAATCTTCAGTCCGTCTGACAACCAGGATGGCATCCATGACCATAATATTGAAACCCAGCTCTCATCCTTCTTTACACCTTTACTTTCATCCATCATTTTGGAGTGCATCTGAGCCAATTGTGATACTGCTTCTGTTAATGTGCCATTGTCAGCGTCGTTAGCAGGAATGAATGTACAACATGATTGTCCTATCTTTGCGCAAACTCCTCCTTCCATTGCTGTGAGGAGGTCCAGTACATATCTGTTCTGTAGTGCTACCATCCTTACTGCTCGCATTTCTTCCTTTATTGCGTTGAATCCATTTACTGTAGAATTAATTGTCATCATTAGTTCCCACCTGGTTATCTGGAGCCATTTTGCATTTGCGTAAGCCTGTAGTCCCGGATGTATTATTGAGGAGAAGAACATTGCTGCTCTGCTGAATAGTCTGTGTTCTGGAGGGATTGAAGAGAGTGCTGTTTCCGATCATCCCCATAGGTAGTTTCCTGTCAGAGGTTCTCCTTGTCTCTTTTTCCTGTTCAGGACAATATGGTTGCCGCTGTCTTTGTTCTCTGGCTCCTTTTGAGTGTGTACAGATCTTTTCTTCCTCTTGTTCCCTTCATCCATTTTGGGAAAGCTTGCCACATTCACATGTTTCTGGGGCACCACTAGTGATGGTACATTGACGTGTACCATTGAGCATATACCATTCCACAGAGGGGGCAGTGTGTGGTATGCCTTGTTTCCGCAGGCCCAGTAATGGTCCATTACCACTGCTGTTCCTGCTCCCCCCTCAGGTAACTCCGTCACACTCGCACAGTTGGTGTTGTACCCCACGTCCACTTCTCCTTTATGTTGGTAGCATACCTTAGGCGCAGTCAGCGGCAGTATTGTTATTGGGTCTTCATCCTTCTCTAACCACGTTAGCATGGGTACGTACTTGACCCAAGTCGTCCAACATCTTTCGTTGTGTTCAGCAATGCTCTTAGTATCTTCTCTCGTTATCATGTTGCGGCCAGCCACACCTGTGTCCCATTTGTCACCCAGGTACACCTTCCCTGTTATTATTATCAGTGGCCTTTCCCAACATCCTTGTTTACCAGGGACTTCAGTGGCATACCAATCACATGGCAGGTACTGTAGTGTTACTTTCTTTGTTTCTCCTTTTTCAGGGCCGCTTGTTATGTATCTGAATGCTTCAGCATGCAAACTGGCCTTGTGGTAACTCAAATTAACCTTGAGGAAATTGTTTTCGTACGGGTATGTGTCTCGTATTTTCCATACCAGGTGCACCGTGTTCCCTTGGAACCTCCCTTTCGTTTGGAACAGTGCCAGGTATATTATACATCGTGCTGTTTTCTCATCAATTTCTGTGGCAACGAAAGTTCGGGAAGCGCTCATGGCGTATGGGATCAATGAGCAGACGTAGCAGCTGTCTTCTGTTGTCTGTTTACCGATTTGGGTCATGTGGTGGTTCCACATGTTGTTCGAGACGTGTGCTGAATCTTGTATGTAGTTGTCAATACCTTTGTGGTCTGAGTATGTGCTGCGTTTAACTCTATCTCCTTTGTGTGGGATTTTGCTGGTACCACCTGACGTAACACCTGTTGCAGCCGGGGGTGGGGGTATGTTAGATTTGGGAACAGCCAAAATATTGATGGCACAGCTGTTCTGCCATACAGAGGCAGCCAAGAACCCGGTGATCATCAAAATCCCTATCATTTTTATTACAGAGGCTAATCTCACCGGCATTTTGCTCTTACCTTGCTGCAGTCCCGCAGCTAATTCTTGCGACGTTAAAGTTGCCCGCCTGAAAATTCTCAATATGCTCGTTATTAGTGTTAGTTGTTGTTTTCAAGCCCTCCCTATCAGATAGTCGTTCAGTGCCCAGGCGAAGAGCTGTTCCCACGCCAATCTAAGTGATCTATCTCTTAGGACAGGCAAGTGAGGGTGGGGATGGGGCATTGATTGTTCTATGGCCAAGAGAAATGCTGTGTAGTAGACACGTACCCTCCTTCTTTTTAGGTACTTTGGCCTTTTAATGTGATAGACAAATTGGTGTGATAATTCTTCAGGGTAGTTATCGTCTGAGGGTAGCATCTACTCCTGGGCAGTGAACTTTGTTAGTTATTTGTATTCTAGGCAGTACAATAATACACGGTACCTGCATGTGCGAGAGAAAAAGAAGAGAGAACATTCAAGTGTTTACATGTGTATATGTGCAAAACAATGTCCTTCAAATGTCCTTCAGTTAAGTTATTCAGGCAGGGGGGTGCTTAGGGCTCAACTGGCGGAAGTCACCTTACTCTTTGATCGTGTGACCATGGGGTGGGCGGTGTGGGCATTACCCTTCTCTATGCCGGTAGTTGTCTCTGGGGGATCAGGGGGTGGTAGGGGTCGTTAGCTGTGGAAAAAGTCTCTTCCTCCGTGGGAGACGCTGTTGCTGTTCTTCCAATGGCCCTGTCGGTGACGCTAGGGCGGGTCTGGAGTTTGCAGATCTTTACGTTGTGTAGATGATTCCAGGCGCGTTTGTCCTGTAGCTTTACTGCTCTTGTTGATACTTCCTCTACCAGGTGGGGGCCAGTGGAACATGGGCTGTTCCACTTTCTGCTAATGTTGCGGAGTAGCACGTGGTCACCTTTAGCAATTTTGCAAAATTTTTCTTTTTCTCGTTCTCTGTCCTCGTCTTCTTGTTGATCACTCTTAGACCTGCCCCGCGTGCGCTCGAGCTGTTGAGACACAAACACTACACTAGTAATCAAAGAAGACACGTATTGGTACATTTCATCACCAAGAACAGCTGCAGTGCTTTCATAGTCAGTGAATGCTCTTGAGGTTGGCGTCAGAGGAAGGCGCATTTGACGTCCGGTCACCACCTCGTGAGGGGTGAGGTGGTGGTCGGAGCCTGGTCTATTCCTCAACTCAAACAGGGCTAGTGGAAGGCAATACAACCAACTCTTCTTTGTTGTTTGCTGTATTTTTGCAATTGCCTCCTTTAGTAGGCCATTCAGGCGTTCGCATAACCGTTGGCCTGTGGGTGGTATGCACATGCAAATTTATGCTTGATGTTCAGTAAGGATGTGATGTGCTGAAACATTTCATTGGCGAAATGTGGGCCATTATCTGACCGTAGTACCTCGCACACTCCCCACCTGGGAAAGACCTCCCTCACCAGAAATGTAGCCGCTCTGAATGCATCTGGGTGTGAGCAGGGTCCTGCTTCAATCCACCTGGAGAATGGGCATACTACTACAATCATATACCTATTTCCTTGACATACGTTGATCATATCAACATAGTCAATATGGATGTGTAGGAAGGGTCCCTCTGACCGGGGTATAGTACCTTTTATCACCTTCAGCGTGTGACCAGCCGTGAACTGTTCGCATGTGAGACAATTGCTGATGAAATTTGTCACATGGGAGTTTAACTCGGGGCAGAACCAGTCTTCCCTAATTTGTGCTGCAATGACCTCCTTGTCTGTGTGGGCTGGGTGGTGTAATTGGCTCAGGGCGGTGTTCAATAGTGCCAATGGCATTACCATCTTTCCAGTGTTACCCTGGCACCATAGTGCGTCAGTTGGTGACATTGTACATCCTCTTTTTACCCATATTTCTTTTTCTGCCATTGGTGCAGCTGCTTGTAATTCCATTATCTGTGTGGCTGGGAGATGGGTGTACCCTTCTCTTACCAACATTTCTTTAGCTATCCCCCCTCACTCTCCCTCTCTCTGACTCTGGGGGGTTCCATATCTCACCAAAATATGCAGCATATTTTGCATGTGCGTCTGCTGCTGCGTTTCCCTTTGAAACATGGTCTTCTCCATTAGTGTGTGCGGTGAATTTAACTAATGCTAACTCTTGGGGGTCATTTATTGCTTCAATTAGTTCAGCCAACAAGAGAGCATGTTGCACTGGAGTGCCGTCAGCTCTTCTAAACCCTCTTCTTCTCCATTTGGACAAACCTGAGTGGACAGTAGATGTGACATATGCACTGTCAGAATATATGGTCACTCGTTTGTTAAAGCTTTCCTTCAATGCCAAGATCAGTGCAACCAATTCGGCTGCTTGAGCAGAGTAATGTTGCGGTAATTGTACACATTTCATTGCCACACACACCGGTACCTCCGTCATTTTTACCACTGCTGCCCCAGTTCTCCTTATCCCATCACTTTGGTCAATTGTTGATGACCCATCAATGAACAAGAGCTCACCTCCCTCTAGTGCGTTCTCTTCAATTTTTCTAGTACATGAGTACATTTCAGTAGTCTGCGTACAGTCGTGTACATAGTCTCCTTCCTCAATTACTTCTGCTATGAACCTAGCAGGGTTAACCGTGCTGCATCTAACAATGGATAGTTCTGGTCGGAATAAGATGATCTCATAGCCTGACGCCCTCTGCGTGGTTAGTGTGGACTTAGGCTTGTTCAATATTGCAAATAGTGCATGTTCCACAAACAGTGTGGTTGGGCACCCCATGGTGATTGCTGATGCTTTTTCTACCGCAAAGGCAGCTGCGGCGAGACCTTGTTCGCAGGGAAAATGTCCTAACATCACAGGGTCTAGGTGGCCGCTGTAAAATGCTACTGGTTTGTAGCCCATGCTTGTTTTTTGAGCCAGCACTGCTTTCATCACTGCTGAGTCGCAATGTGAAAATATGAAAAATTGTCGTTCATAATCTGGGGTGGCTAGTACCGGGGCAGTGGATATTGCATCTTTCAGTTCATCAAAAGCTTCTCTCATTTCCATTGTCCACCCCAACTTTTCCTCCCCTCTGTTAGCTTCTTTCAATCCCTCAAGTAGGGGTCCTATGTACGAGCTGTAGTCAAATACCCATGCTCTACAGTAGTTGCACAGTCCCAGGAACTGCTATAGTTCCCTTACTGTTTGTGGCAGGGGCGTTTTTGAAATGGCTTGTGCCCTTTGTGGTGCAATCTTTCTTCCGTGTTGGGATATGAGCTGACCAATGTAAAGTACCTGTTCCTGACAGTACTGTAATTTTTCCTTGTCTACCTTGTAACCCTTTTCTGCCAGTATTGTCAGCATCTTCACTGAGTCTTCTCTGCATCTCCTCTCACTGGTGCTGCACATGATTATGTCATCAACATATTGTAACACTGTGCTTTCCACTTCAATGTTACCCAAATCCATCTGTATTACTCTGTTGAATATTGAGGGTGACTTGCAGTATCCTTGTGGCCGTCTGGTGTGTTTCCACTTTGTGTTTCTGTAAGTGAAGCTTGTCAGGTCTTGTGAATCTGGGTGTAGGGGTATTGAGAAAAAGGCATTTTTGAGATCTATCACTGTGAATCGTGATGCCTCTGCTGGAATGCCGCACAAGATTGTGGCCGGGTTTGCTGCTATAGGGTATTCTGCTTCCACTATGTTGTTCAAGGTCCTGAGGTCCTGTATGAAGCGCCAAGACCCCCCTTTAGCCTTGCGCACTGGGTATACAGCTGTGTTACATGGTGATTCTGATGGGACCAATATACCATTGTTTATGAGGGCCGTTATTGTTTCATATATGCCCTCATCTGCTTCTTTTGATAGTGGGTATTGTTTCACTCTGGGTAGTATTGCACCCTTTTTCAATTTTATCCTCACTCCCCCAATGCTTTTTATGCACCCCACGTCATAGGGACTGGTAGTCCATAATGATGTGGGTACCTTTGCCATATCCTCTTCAAAAAAGGTAACTGGGGTGGAGTGCCATTGCAATTTTCTGTGCCACTTGTTTGTAAGTTACTCTTAGACATATTTCTACACTCATCATAAACACCATTTCACCTTCTTCCTTTTCTTCCGAGAAGAGCTCCTCATCTGACACCTGGGTGAGTCTGCATCCTTCTGCTAGTGCTATCACCGCCCTCCAAGCTCTTCCTTCTCTGTCTTGGGCATGTACTGCGATGTAATCAGCAGTTGCTATTATGCTCTCTATGTTCACCGAAATCACCTTTCCTTCTGGTTCATTTGTTGGCGTTTCAGGTCTGAACAAGTAGGCTGATGGCCTCCTCCAAACCTTTCCTTCAATCCCTGGCATCCATGCAAATGCCATGTCTGTCCCGTACTGGAACAGTTCACCATCCACTGGCTCAGCCCTAACCACTGTCTGTCCACAGTATGCTTGCATGATTTGTCGTGCAGTGAGCATGTTAATTCCTGGGGTGGAGCAAATTATGCCGTCTTCTGTAAAGGAGATTGTCATATTCAGTCTGCTCATGATGTCTCTCCCCAGTATATTCGCTGGTGAGGCCCTAGAGTACAAGAGTGGGACTGACATGTCAAAATCCCCTATAGATAAGGGAATGTTATCAGTGAAGGGAACCAACCCCCTAGCCCCAGAGAATCCTTGTGTGTTCATGGCTTCACCTGACATCTTAAACTTACCTTCCCTTATGCAGGACCGGGTCGCCCCAGTGTCAACAAGGAATGATGATTTTTTGTCACCTATCGTCACCTCTATGCGTGGTTCCTCCGCACTATTAGGGGTTACTGACAGGATGGGACACACCAAGGCCGTCTGTAGGCTGTCCTATTGGGGGTATAAAGATTGACCACTTCCAGTGTAAGGGTTGTGTCCCAAGACCGTCACCCTACCCAGTTGTGTTTGCTGTAGCTGTGTATTGGTAGAAGATATGATATTGTCTTGGATTTGTGCGGGTTGTTGTACCTGCTGTGTTTGGGGTTGTTGTGCTAACGCCACCTGTTGTTGTGGTGGCGGATATGCCTGTGGCTGTGGCTGTTGTGGCAGTTGGTATGCCTGTGGCTGTGGTTGGGTTACTAGTTGTTGTCCATTTCCCATTTGCAATGTCTGCTGTTGTTGGATGCCCTGCTGTTCCTGTGTGTGCCCTTGTTGCCCCTGTTCATTCCATGATGGTGTGCCTTGTCTCACTCTGCATGTGCGTGACATGTGCCCTACTAATCCACAGATCCAGCACACCGGTGGCTCCCTGCTCTGCCATGGGAAATTTCCTGTGTTGTCCTGATATACTGGTTGCCTGGTGGGGTAGTAGTTTCTAAGTCCTCCCACCTGCTGTTGTGGGTTGTATCCATATCCTCTCCCTCTCATCATTCCTCCCCGCCCCCTGTTGTAATTATAATACCCAGCCCCTGGTGTTGAGTACCCTCCTCCCATGTTAGTTGTGTATGGTGGGAGTGGCGGCTGCTGTTGTGTTATAGTCTGTGATGATTGAATTTGAGAGGGATCCTGTGCAGCCACTACTTGTGTGGGGCTTTGAGTCATTGTTGTAGGTGTGGTTATTAATGCACCTTCCATCGTATATTTGTTGAGTTTTTTCTGTACTAATTTAGCCTGTTCCGTTTTTCTATCCTCTTCCTTCTGTCTCACCTTCTCTTGCCATGTTCTACAATGATGCACTATTGTCAGTTGTATTTCTGGCCATGCTTTTGCTTCCATCCCCACTACTTTCTTCAGTTGCTTCTGAACTACGTCTGGGAGCCCTTGCACTAGTATATGATAAAATATTGCTGGTGTCTTGTCCCACGGCTCTCTAGTTTCCATGCGCCACTTCTCTTGAATTTCCTGGATACAATCAACAGGATCTTCGTTGTCACGCATCTTGCGCGATGTAATTGCCCCTATGTCTGATGTGTCTGGGTACTGTACCCTCAGTGCCTGCCACAATGCATGCCTACAGTTTGCGAATGGTGCCCCATCGTGTGACGTGTTTGTTATTGTGACCCCAGGGAAGCCCGCTCTCTTCCAGATGTCATCCGCGGCATCCCCTAATATTGATATTAGAAGGCCCTTTACATCCCCCACTGCCAACTTCTGTCCTGCAGTGTGCTTTTCCATTTCATATATCCATTTACCCGCACCTCCACTGAGTGATGGGAGTCTGCACTTTATATTTTCCTTGTCTGCATGCTTCCAGGGGACATATTGTGGTCTAACCCCTCCCCTCTCCAGAAGTGGCATTAGGTTGTGTCCTTGTTGGCCCTTTGGGTCCCACACAATCGAATCCGTACACCCCTCCTCTTCTTCTCTATCTTCTACATCGTCAATGGGCTCCATATTGCACGTAGCTGGTTCACCTCCCTCTCGTCCTTTTCTTATTATATCTTTTCCTCTATCTAATATGGGCGTGTGCAGTTGTTCTCTCTGCCTACGTCCAGGGAGGTCCCTAAGCTTCCCTGCATAGGTGGTCAGGTCACGTGGGAAGGGCGCTAGGTTAGATGGGCCCGCCGCACGTAATGAGCGCGAGGTAGTGGAGCATGTTGGGCGGGATGGTGACGGTGTTGCTGCACGTGTCTGCTTTACCACTACCCCTTGCTCATCCTCTTCACTTCCCTCCAGGTCTTCCTTTCTCCTGCATACCCAAGGTGATTCTCTGTTTGTCCTAGTGATGTATAGTTTATCTAAACTTTCCCTTCCACTACCTCCCCCTTCCCTCTCAATCCCTTCTCCTTCCTCACTACAGAAGTCCTCCATTAATGGCAACCCCCAGTCTGTCCTTTTCCCCTTGATTGTTACTGTTTGTAAGTCAATTAGATCTATTCCTTCATTGCTTCCTTTGCCAGCTGCTCCCCTTTGTTGTGATGTTGTTGCTACTTCTGTGTCTCTGTATATGTACTTACTTACTTCACCCCCCCTCTCCTTTCTTCTCTCTCTCCTTCACTTTTTGTCACTATTCCTCTACCAATTTCTTCTCTTTTCTTTATAAATTCCTCCAATGATTTAATATTCATCTTTTCCATTATTCATTCTTCTTCTTTCTTTCCCATCTCGCTCTTTCCTTCTCTAATATGCCCTCTATCATTCTTCTTTCTTCGTATTTCCTTGTCGTTTCTGATAGTAATTTTCTTCTACATATTTCCAATTTCTCTTCTTCCTCTTCTTCTTCCCTCTTCTTGTCACGCAGTGCTGCTCTGGATACCCTTTCTGCTGCTGCCTTCACCCTTTCTGCTTCTCTCTTTTTCTCCTCATTCCGTTCCCTTATTTTGTCCAGCTCATCCTTGCTTTCTTTCTTTTTTCGTGCTCTTTCTCTTTCCTCTCTTTCGAGCTGCTTGATCAGTGTATTCTGCTCATCTTAGTTCTGCTAGTCGTTCTTCCAACATCTCTTCCTTCTGCCTTAACAGCTCTTCCCCCTTTATTTTCCTCTCTTCCCCTGTCCCGTTGCTCCTCCTGGTGTCATCCTCCTCCACTTTCCTCACTACCTCCTCCTCCTCTTCTGTTAATGAACCTCGTAATTTTAATAATACCTGCGCAGCTACCCACTCATCCTGTCCTATTCCTGCTATCCGTTCCTCGCCAATCCCTCCTCCTCCTGCCGGTATTTCCGTGCAGGCTGATCCCGTTGTGCTACTCTGTTCCCTTCCTGTGTAGTTACCTGTAGCTGTATACGGTGGAGGGCTGTATGGCGGGTTCGAGTACCCCTCAGCCGCCCTCAATTGAACCATGTCCCGTAGTTCTGTTAGAGGATATAACCCCCTTCCTCCTTTTTCACCAACTTCGCTAGGGGTATATCTCCTGTCTGTTCCTTTTTTATTTCCTTTCCACTTATGTTGTTACTCTTCTCCCCTCCCTCTTCTCCATTACCTGTGTTTTGTGTGCTTTCACTCTCCTTTTCCCCATTCTCTCCCTCCTCCTTAATCTTCTCTTCCTCCATTGTTCCACCCATAACAAACATTCCGTTTGGTCCTGGTCGGGACCCTTGGAACATCCTCCATAAGTTAAACACCTCCACGTGGTGGGTCAACTTCTTCCCCTTGTATGTGTTATGCAGATGGGTCAATAGCGAATGTTGGGTATACGGATCGAAACTACCGTTAGGTGGCCATGGTGTCGTCATTTTGTTGTCCGTCCCCTGTGTCCATTCAATGCTATACTTGATCAGTTTCTCCCTGTGGGGCGATAATGTTTTACATATGTGTTGTAACGGGGTAGTGAGGGTGTTCCCCCACCCTCCCGATCCTGTCCCGTATGCCATGGTGGCTCTTTTACTCGTTGTCCCTCCCCTATTTGGTAGTCGTTACCTTACTGACAGTTTATAATGTACAGCCTCTTACCTGGCCCCGTACATTTTTGGGGACTTGTGATAATCCAACAATGTAAAATATAGCATTCGCGTTTATATATTCTTTTCTTTCTTTCCCACCTTTACGGCCCCCTGCGGCCGAGGCGTACGTAGCCCCCTGCGGCTGCGTACCCCTTATTATGTTCCTATACTGTCGCCCCACTCGCGCCTCCTCCCTCCTTTACACTTGCCGTGGCCGGCGTTCTCTGTGCGCAGCCACGCCCCTTTTCCGCCTTCCCCCCGGCCAATTCACTACCGTTTACCTCCGTTTCCGCTCCCTTACCACAACTCTCTTCCCCTCCACTTTCAAAAATAAATGTGCCTTGTGTTCGAGATATCCTATGAAAAGCCCTACTCGTGATGTCACCGATTTTTTCAAACTACTGGTAAATTCTTCAAAAGTTCAAAATATATTTGCAATCCACCCCCGTTAACCCCACAGCTGTCTTCCTGTCACGCCTGGAACAAGGTAATCAACAATATAATCGGACTGCGCACGCTGCGTCGCCTCGCGTGTGATACGCCCCTCGACAGGAGGGCTTAACCAGCCAATTATCTTCCGTATTGGGCAACCAGCTAGCTACCGCCTACAGGGAAACGTCATCTACCTATCGAGTTTCCTGCTCGATCAATAGGGATCCTCATCTACTCATTGATCAATAATCACCAAATCGTAGGAAACCGCGCACGCACACACACCCTTACACGTGGTCGCGACCTAGGCCAATTAGTGTCTCCGAGTGGCCGCACGTGATGTTTTCGTGCTCCGCCCCTTTCTCTTCCGTAGCGTAGCGGACTGCTCTCGCATTTGTCCGGCTACCATTCATTCATTGCCAACACTAATTTGTCAAACCTTCGCTGCGCACCTGTGTAACACCTCCCGCCTCCCGCATTTAATTCCTCCCCCCTCCCTCACAATTTCACATTGCTTGTTGTGCGTGGCATACTCACCAAGTGCTCTTGATGCGGGGCCGCTCGACTGCGTGCACCCCTCCAAGCGGCTCACCACCTGCCCTCGTCTGGACCATGTCTGGACACTCGCCAACCGCGGGCGGAATACTTCTCAACCGGCTCCCGAGGGCCAATATCCGGATTGCGGTGTCCGGTCTTCTCGCAGTTCCGCGATGGTCCTGTAGTCCTCAAAAGGGGGCAGCGGCAGAGGGGGCCGCGCCGCCGGGCCTCCTCGCAACGGGGGCACTCGGAAAAATAAAAATAAAAGCAGACCTCAAACAGATCTCAGCAGTGCCTCCAACTTGTCGGGGGGAAATTCTCCCGGGGCCGGCAGAGCCGTCCGCGGACCTCCGGGCAGGGAGGCCCCAACTCCTCCCGTGTATCCCAAAAATGAGTATGAGGCACACGCAAGAAGCAAGGTGGTTCTGCTGTTTATTGAACAAACGGCAGGGATGGGTCAAGGAACGTACGCGTCCGTCCTGACACACTCTTCTCATCATGGGCTCGCAGGCCCTTTTTACCTTAGTATGACGCACTACTTGCGTCACCTGGGAAAGTTAGCAAAAAACCTATCGCCACTCTGGATTGGCTCCTCGAGTGGTAGGGTTAGTATAGCATACGTATAGAGAGCTTTGTTAATGGTCGAGGGTTAGTCAGGTGGTATACTTGGGTTGTCCCTTCAAATTGATACATGAAAATTGTTACATGGAGGCCCCTGAGGATTGGTCAATGTTAGTGACGTCAGTGATAAGAGCCCCATGTTCTGATTGGTCCACACACGAGCCCCCCAGTCTGGGACCATCGCTGTTCCCAGCTCGCGGTGCACCTGTCATTTGCAACAATGTTTCACTATGGGTATGTGTAGACAATGTAAGATTTATTCATATGCTGGAAGGCCGGCTACTCCCACCGCTGCAGATGTCCCTTGAGACGCTTAATTGTATCTGCCTGAGCTTTGAAGCGGGGACTCCAGGCGTCTCTCTCTCCTCCCGGGCCTGGCACCCTGTCAGGTTCGGCTTGGTCACGTGAGGAGAGACCGTGGTTGAGGCAGAATTCTGCACAATTAATATTGCATTTTCCACTGTGCGCCTCGCTTAATTGCAGGTGTGACCTTGGTGTCGGCTTGTGGCATGCGAGTTAGCAACATCGTGCCCTTGACTGTCTGCTTTCGCCGGGCTCATTCTGCGGGATCAGCAACTGTACTCTTGCTCATTTAATGTTCATGGAAACTCTTGCTTGAGGCCTACTTGGGCCTGGTGTATAGGTGGAGCCGTTTGGTACACAGGCGCTTTAGGTTATGGTGCCATATTGCTTTGTCCCCAGTATCGTGTCTTCATTATACTTTTCATTATTGCGCACGGGTTTAGGAGAAGCGTAAGCAAGCTTTTAGATGAGTTCATTGTGCGTCTTGCGTTTCTGCATTTTGAGAAGCCTAAGTGAAAAATAATAAAGATGCGCGTCTGTGGGTGTGTCCGTCACCTACGTCATAGCACTGAGTATGTTCTTCGTGCGGATTGGTGTGGGAGTGTCCAGTGTGTATGTTGCACGGGTATTCTGTCCGCTGGCTGAGTCGTCATGGCATCTCTAACGATGTGTTGAGTTAGTGCTGGATGATTCAGTCGAGTCCCTCCATGCCGCAGGCGTCAGCAAGAGTATGGCAGGCTGGCGGGCACGCGGGTGGGCACATCCGTATGTTCTTGTACCAGGGTATTTGGTCATCTGGTAGATGGGCAAACTCCTCTCGTGGTGGGTGTCTGTGCCGTGATCCTCTAGGCCAGGGGTGGGAGATGATTGTTGGGAGCCGTTTCTTCCATTCTTCCACTTCACTAGTAAGATCGTTGTTTTGTTCTCCCCTGTTCCCCTCCCTTGCCTTGTCGCACTCTGAAACACTTGTGTACGAGCGCGACAGAAATAAAATATCTATTCAATTCAATTCAGTTGAAGGGCTGGAAGTAAACCTGAGTGTGAACCAGGTACACGAGTTACAGCAATGGGAGCAGTGTTGGTAATGGATTCAGGTTCATAGGACATGTACAGCTTTGAGAGGCAGAGCAGTGGGATGATAGCAACAGAGGCAAGGTCAGGAATTATTTCCCGGATTTGACCCTGGCAACGATCAAAAGCAACCTTCCAGGTGGCTTCTTGCCTAGTCCATACTTCAGTGCCTTCAGCGCTGGCAGCCTACATCAACCCTTTTCCTCTTCTTTCACCTCTGTTTCCAACAGGACTGTGAACTACACATGAGTGCATCTATCGTGGTGATGTTAGCAGGGTGCTTTCGTCCAGTTATAGTAAACTCAAAGGTTTCTTTATTCGAATGAGTCAGAGACGAGTAATTCGAAACTCGTTAAGCTCTGATTAGGGTAGGCATTTTGTTTGCCAACATGTAGGAAGCATAAAACGGAAGTCGATGTGTGTGTATAATTTGTATCTGTAATTACACTTCCAAATAAAATCCTTAACGATGGTTGCTGAGAGCTTTAGGTCCCATTTTCTAATTATAGCCGCACCTAAAGTCACCCCCGCACACACGTGGCGCACGCTCGATGCGCACGCTCATACACGCCCTCCCCCCCCGCTCCCCCCCCCGACCCCGTGCGCAGAAAATGAATTTACCATACAATGTTTTTACACGAGTCTCTGCGGCAGGCACGTGTAACGCATCATCTACTCCACTAGTATTGGAATCAGTGACCTACAGGTAAGACAATGCTCCGGTGCTTTAAGTGGGATAACAAAGCGAGGGCGTGGTCTAACCTCTCCTGGAGAAATGCGATACAGAAAAAATAATTAAGATAGTTATCCCAATATAAACAAATCGAAATACCTCAATGCACCATGAAATCGAAGTCATTTTGAAAGAAGTGCATGGTTTTTAGCTATGAAATTAAAGCGCTGTTATGACATTGTGTGTAGCACAACACAAACAATGCATTCTCTTTATGGTAATGTCCGTTGTATTTGGAAAACAACCTAATTTAAAATGTCTTTAACTGATGTTATTCCAGACATGGCTGATGGTGACATCTTTTGGAGAAAAAGCACTACTCTTGCTCATTGTTTAAATGAATGCAAGAGTAAATCAGATTGGTAAAGTCAGATGTGAGGGGGATACGGGGCGATTAAGGGCGATATTTGGAGATTACTGTGGCTGAGCCCTGCCTAGCCCCAGCCCACTTATAGCACTGCTCAAATAACCAAGCCTCCCTACTGTGCCTCCTGATCTACAGACGGCCATCCTACAACCCGAATTGATAGAAACATGCACCCAATTGTTAATTAAAGCAAATCCTCCTGAAGAGCCAGTTGAGTGGTGACACACGTGTAGATTAGCTGCTTTATAAATCACAGGGGGGAAGGACACAGTGAGGGAATCAGAGATACAAGGGGAGAGAGAGTGGTAGGGCAGATCATTTGGCAGCAATGGATCTACAAGCAACCAGGGAAGGAAACCGTGGAGCGCAGATCACCCAATATTAGGTAGGGTGGAGAGTGGAGGATGTAAACCTGGGTGTTCGGGAGGAGCCGTTCCTTGAAGAGGGACGAGGGGATGATGTAAGATTTGCATAGTCCTTTGAGTCGTGTTGCAGCATGAAGGACACATCTCAGGGGTTCCAGGGTAGTTGCCGGAAGGTCTTCCAAAAGCACATTGCCACCATCCAAGTGGCAGAGGACCAAGGCTTGTGCAGATCTAACGTTTTCTGGGATGAAGAGCTTGATTTTTAGAAGGAGAAAAAGTTGTTACTAAGCTGTTTGCACCTTCCTTGCTATGTGCAATTTGAAGGAGAGGTGCCTGTTGATGTCAACCCCAAGGGACTTGGTGCAGATAGCCAGCTGTGGTGTGAAGTCCTCGAGGTTCATAGCAGAGAGCCAGGCATGGATGTCAAGGTGTTTGGTTGTTGTTGATCAGCAGTAGGAATTCAGTCTTGGAGGGGTTGAGCTTCATATAAGCACTGGGCATCCAGGACTGGATCAAGGTGAGGCAGGCATTGACCCTGTGGATGCCTTTGATGGGAGGATACCTTTAGGTAAAGCTGTGTATCATCTGCGTTTTGGTCAATTTGGATGTTGTGTAGAGGGAGGAGGGTTCCAAGTGGTTCAATGTTCAATTGAAGATCACAGGGATGTGGTGGATCCTTGTGGGACTCCAGAGGTGATGGGTAGAGTTGGTAATCTAGAGGAATCCATTTATATGAACTGGTGCTAGCTGTCTAACATTTTATCATTTGTAGCACTGCACGCATCATGTTGGAAAGGGGCAGGGTTTACAAGCCCTTTTTAGCCTTCCCTTAGCGCTGCCCATGACACACACCCTGGAGCTAGCTAAGCTATTGGTTAAGGTAAGTGGCCATTCCTGGGAGGGATGGGTTATTTAAGTAGGTTTGTGTGAATGATTCAGTGGGGGTTAGTTGGGTGAGAACAGGAGGTGAAGGACGCCCAAGAGACCAGAGGAGGCAAGAGCAAACTGAGTGTGGAGGCTATTGTTAGGAGGGTTTCTGTAAAGTTTGTGTCTGTGACAGTGGAGCGTGTGAGAAGTAGAGGTAGAGTAGGAATAGCCGAGTGGTAGTGGTTTAGGTAGCAGTAGTAGTTAGGAGTAGAGCCAGTGGGAGTGGGAGTAGCGGGTGAGCGAATAAGTGGAATAAGCAGTAGAGTGGTAGTTGGTAGTAGAGGGCGATAGTGCACACTGGGGAGTGGAAAGATAAATAGATTGACAGTTGTAGTAGTGGGAGGTAAAGGAAGTAAGGGGATAGTGTTAGTAACGGATAAGAACAGTAGTAGAGGAAGAGTAGAAGGAGCAACAGGGAATGGGAGAAGAGGCGTACCTAGTGGTAAGAGTATAGAGAGGCAGAGAGAAAATAACAGAAGAATAGAGGCAAGGAAGTAAAGTTGGAGAAAGAGAACAACAGAAATAGCAGGTGATAGCAACTGTAAGAAGTGATAGAGTTGAGAAGTGATAGGAGAAGTAAGATCAAAGAGGGGAGGTGGAGAGGCGAGTGAGAGATTGGAGGTAGAGTAGTGCGGTAGGAGGAGAGCATTTGTAAAAGACGAGTATAGTGATGGGTCAGTTACGAGCAAGTGTGAGAGAAATGAGAGTGGCACTGGATGGACAAAGGTGCAAATCCCTAACTCCCTAGAAAACTAAGCAGGCTAGGCCAGGGAAAAGTCTAGAAGGCCCCTAGGGAGTTTGGCAGCCGCTGTCTCAGGTAAAACACTTGTAGCCCAAGGAAGTGAAAGACAGATAGGGGTCACTGTTGAATAGTACTAATCCCCTGTTAAGGACGCCTAAGTTAGGGAGGTGGGGAAAGACTGGGGAAGTAAAGAGAGAGAGAGGGATGGCTCTTGTGTCAAATATCCCCACAACCTGGTAGGCCCAGGAAGACCTTGCTTAAACCTGCAGAAATTCTGACTATCCGTTATTTAAATAATCACACTCAGATTTTGTCTGGGAGTCGGCATAGTTGTTTGTGGTGGGCCGCCCCATCACACCTGCCACAGTGATGTCTACTTTCTGAACATTTGCGATTTTCTGCCCAGTTGTCTCAAGTGCAGTGCCAGTGGTAACAAAGATAATACAAGACGTGGCTGGTGCTACCTCTGGAGAACCCCAAATGGTGTCCCTGCTCACATTTTTGGTTTGAACTATGCTCCAACCCATCTGGAGTCAGGTCTAGTGTAGTCCTATAATTTCCATACTTGCAGTATCCTATATGATTTCCCGTACAACTGAGTTGAGCATATAGGTACTACCATCTGCCCACTGCCATGAAACTAAGTTGAAAAGAGTATAAAGAGCAGAGCGCTAGGAAATGGACCTGGCATACACCTTAAATTGATCTAAAATAGCTTTGTTGTACTCCCTCCACCAAGCAGATCACAACTGTTGTATCAGTTTTGACCACTTGAATCCAGATAGTAGCTCATCAAGAACACCCATCTGGTGCAGTGATAATATTGGCCTAAAATATCCAGCCTCCCATGAAATACTTTTTAGGTTTTGATTAACAGCTGTCGCGTCTTCAAGAGCTATGCAGCCAAAAAATCTAACGATAGGAGTTTGAATACGGGAGGTTGGATTCGGGATTCGATAACTCTGTGCCAGTGGTATGTCCATGTCCCCACCCTCATGCTGTGCAGCTATTAGTGGCCCACATCACATTAGGACATGCCATTGGCTTTCTTGCCGTTTTTCCAGTTTAGTAAGTGCAAGATATTAATGACATGTAGGTGAATTCATTTCTGTTCGTCTTATCTAGCTGATTTGTATAGTTTACTTAATAAAAAATGTCGTTAATGGACTACAGAGGTGTCAAAAATTCACGCTGCTAGGAGGTCAGTGTAACAGCTGAGACATAACAAATATGTGTGTGCATTGCTTAGCTGCATTTTCCTATATGGTTCCTGATCTGCCAATGTTCAGTGAGAAGAAAATATGATTATGGAAACCTTAGCCACATGAAATGGGATGGTTGACAAATAAACCAGATACTTGGAAAGTGTTGTGG
Organism: Ambystoma mexicanum; assembly: GCF_040938575.1. NCBI lineage: Eukaryota > Metazoa > Chordata > Amphibia > Caudata > Ambystomatidae > Ambystoma > Ambystoma mexicanum. The sequence continues at coordinate 428,005,113 of NC_090934.1, read as the reverse complement.
AACCACTGGCGTTAAATTAAACGGATTGCACACCAGCATAGGTGACTGTGAAATAGGCTGATTGTTTACTTGTAAAGTATTACAATCCGGGTTTGGTAAATTACATTGTAGTGAAATGACGCAAAGGAACATTAAATTGTGCCATCTGTCACTAATCCGTGTGGATTTTGGTTGGCACTTCCTAATGAACATCAAATGAGTTCCAGTGACATTGGGTGGAATTATAAATCCACAGAGAGCAATACAATTCGTTATTGATTTATTTGCAAATACATTTTGGCTTTTTCAATAATGTCACGTGGAAAAATTGTTTGGCACTTTTTTTAACCTGTTTTACTTGGATGTTCAGAAAGAGTGTAGGGCTGCCTTCACCTCATTGAAGACTGGTTATTCACCCGAAATATAGTTCAAGAGTGATGTGGCTGATGTGCAGAGCAAATGATGGAATGCTTCTGGATCTAGTTTCTAACATCGGGGTTTAAGAGCATCTCCAGGAATTGCTCTGAAGGAAGTCCCAGTGGTGACTTTATTAAATGAATTGGAATCATGTTGCTTTGTTAGATCTAAGTGTATGTATATAATGTATTGTAATGTAAGTGGTCTTGTATAGCATCCTTCTGCCATTTTGGTGGCCTCACTGTGTGTGAATCTGTAAGAAAAATGAGGGGTCCTTTGTGGGATTGTGGGAGAGGCAAATGTAAAAGCTGTGGTGTTGATGCGTGCAGATCAGAAGTGCCCAGTTGCTGTGTGCTTATCTGCATTCTAATGGTTTGGCAAAGACATTTGGAGTAAATTATTCATAGGGAAGAACCCAAGATCTGATAGACTACAGCGTTTTGGGTCTGGTTAGTCGCTAATGTTGGAGAATGGGATAAAGTGGATAAATTAGTCGCGGCTCAATTTGTGTGGATGTGTGTTGTACCCGCAAATGAATGTAATACCCATACAAAGAAGGTTTATTACAAGATAAAAGACCCAACACTAGACCGTGCTGCAGGGCTAATCAGCTGTCAACTGATGATGTGTTGGTGCGTGCACGATAACATTCTATTTAGAATGCTGAATGTCATTGCGCGCACCTCACACACACAAATGCATAGATTGAATAGATATGACATATGCCCCATCCCAGGAACACCCTATGCGACATCACTAAGAAACAAGGAAACCTGCGAATAATGCATATAATAGAATGCAAGATAATAATAATCAGTGAAACAAACTTTACACTCTTTAGAGATGATTAATGCTGCACTGAGTATGGTGTAAACATATATTAAGCACCATGGAAGTTGTATATTTGACATTTCATAATCATAAAATCTCACTGGTACTCTCCTCGTGCGTCCAGACCTATGCGTCCAGACCTAATATGCGCAACCTCTACTCCCTCAACTTCCTCCTCACCATCCACACCATCCAGATTCTCATCACCTCTACTGGTCATCTCAGGAAAATGCAGAGCCCCACCAACAGAATTAGAGTCCTCATCTTTACCCTGTTCATGATACCACTCAGTTCCCACTCCCCCCCCTCAATGGGGTAGTTACATTCACCCGTTTCAAAAGTCAATTTGTCCCGACCACAATATAAGGCAACCCTGTCCATACACCAACGCTTACCATCACTTATCACAACTTGATTTCTCTAATTTGATTGAAAAAACGTGAACATCCCTTGGGAGCCCTGAGAGGCTTTTTGATACGTACAAGGTCCCCACCACACACCCGAACTGCATTTATAGCATCTTTAGCTATGGAAATAGGCCTTTCTTCCTCACACAACCACTGATGACACATTTGAGAACACATCTTTCACCCTCTCATTTTCTCAAAAGGCGAAACACCTGTGGGTACATGGGGAGTGCTTCTGTACACCTTCCCCATTTCCTGTACACAGCCTTTCCACTCAGTTCCATTAGCAAATGCGAGCTGAAGTGTTTCTTTGATACCTTTTACCCTCTCAACTAATCCATTTGCCATGGGATTGTAAAGAGCTGTCTGATGATTCATTCTCTATGTTATAAAATTCCAAGTAACTGCTCATTTCAATAGAAACTAACTGTACCCCATTTCCGAAATGATAATCTTAGGATATCCCCCTGTGAAAAAAGAATGTCCATATATTCAATGACAAACTTAGTGGAAATGGTAGAGACAAATTCAACTTCAAACCATCTTGAGGTATAGTCTATAGTAGCAATCGCAAATCTATGTTGTGGACCCAAAATACTTATAGGGCCCATAAAGTCAATGGCAACTTTTTCCCATGCCCGTTCAGGAATCTCCACACTACCGTAGTCTATATTCTGGAGTTTTTAGCGATTTTGTCATTGGAGGAACAGCCTACTTCACTTACAACCATAAAGCCAATATCTGGCCGCCAAAATTTTCCCCTCAATCTCCTCTTCAAAATGCCCCACGTGAGCACGCTTGACAAGTTCACTGTGCAACAGTAAAGGAGGAAATAACCTCTCCCCCCTTGTTAGACCCCATTGTGCTGCACAATTCATCCCTTATTTTATAAAAAGGAGAACTCAACCCCTCACCAGGACGTCAACCACGTTCAGTCTTAGTGATTGCATCCTTCAATTCTGCATTATCCTCTATGCCTTTCATCCACAAATCCTTTGAAAAAGCATCATTTACAGTATTCCCTATTTGAGCAACACATTCATCACCAATCTCTTCACTAACCATCACCCCTTCACTTGGTGACCTAGACAGGCAGTCTGCTACCAGATTACACCGTCCCAGAACAAACTTAACCACAAAGTTAAAACCCTGTAAGTCTGACAACCATCTGGCAATTCTAGGAGTAGCTAACACTCAACCTCTAGTGGTAAACAGATGTGCTGGTTTGTGGTCACTCCTGATGGTGTATAGGATGCCCCAAACATATGTTCTGAAATAGTTTGATACCCAATAACACACCAGGCTCCCTCTTTCAATGGTGGAATAGCTTGATTATATCAGGGACAAAGTCCTTAAAGCAAATGCCACAGGCACCTCAACACCTTGACTGCACTGAGAAAATACAAAACTAATGCCCCTAGAACAGGCATCCACAGTGATTGTGGTTTCTTGAGCAGGATCAAACTCATAAAGAGGTATCTTCTTCTCTCCTGGCCCACACAAACCCTCTCCTACCCTTCAACAAATCTCTTAAAAGTGCACATTTTGAAGAAATGTTCTCAACAAATTTGGAATAAAATGCCACAGCACCAAGAAATGACCTCCGCTCATCCCTATTTGTGGGAGACTTGATTAGTAAGATTGCATCCACCATTTCCAGGTGGGTTTCTACACCTCTGTTAATAAGCGTGTGTCCCAAGAATGTAACTTGATGGACCTTAAACGGACACTTCTCTCTTGTTATAGTTAAACCAGCCTTTTCCAACCTCCTCAAAAACTCTCCCACTTTTGCATCATGTTCCAGTTCGCTCTTTGGCCCTACCAAAATTTCAGCCTGGGGCATCGGAAGCCTTCGAAGCCTTCAAAAAGATCTTCCATGATTTCTTGAAAAACTAATGCTGCAGAGGCCAACCTGAATGGTAGGTAATGTTTTGTACTGAATGCTCCCATGGGTGCAATGAATACCGTGAGAGTTTTGGAGGATTCGTGGAGATCCACCTGATAGTATTCATTGAATAAATCTAAAGAAGAATACCATTGAGCTTCCTCCATGGTGGATAGCATTTCACTCACCTTGGGTAAAGGGTGCCTGTTTACAAGAATATTCTTATTTAAATCTTGCAAATCCACACATAGCCTAATCCTGCCATCTGAATGTTGAGTGATCACAACAACAAGTGAAAGCCTTTCACTACTCTTTATGGGTTCAAAACCCTGTTCACAGAGATTTTTCAACTCCACCCTGAAATTTTCCCTCACGCTCAAAGGAAGGTATCAAGAAGTTAATAACCCCCTTTAATCAGCAACAAAACTATCTACTGTATCCCCAACTCCCTGCTTTCTGGAGACCAACTGGTATCTCTTAAAAACCACATTAACTTGCTTGCCGTATTGAGCTTCCAATTTCCTCATGGCTTACCAACCCCATCCCCACCACCCCCCTCTTGTCCATAATTTTCTTCAACATCTGCTAGTTTATCACTCTCATGGCCTCCTCACCCACTTAGCACAAAAGAGTTGAAAATGTCCTTTAAACTGAAAACCTTTCAAATCCAGGTGCTACAAAGTAAAACTTAAAAACATCTTTCCAATCCTCGCAAGTGATTGGAGGTTCCCCAGGAGTTGCCAAATATTTGGGGGGGTGGATCAAAATGCTGAATTACTAAAAAAAACAAATGCAGACAAAAGTAATTAACAAAAAGTAACAAAGTTTGTTCTGAGGTCTGTACACAAATATAGGAATAGTCGCTTTACAGACAGTGCAGGATCGACTTCCCACTGCATACAACTCGAATTGCATGGCACACAGTGTAAATCAATTGATCCAAAAGCTGCATGCAGGACTATTTCCAGCCAGTATGGGGTGCTGCCTTCCCATAGACCACGATTGTAAACAACACAGTGCCAAATGTCAATTACAAGTAAGCCTTCCGTTTGGGTAGATCCTCCGAAAAGATAACAACATCCATTGGAGGGCCAAGAAAGTTCCTTCCCGAGTGATTAGTAATACCCGCAGCAGCTCCCTGACACCCAACGCTCAATTGGCCATTGCGGTGCCACTTCAATATTCACACAGTAGTAATGGCCTCCATGAATATATTTCAATAAATTCTACCGCAGCTCGGAGCACCACACCGTTGGATAGCTGCACAACCTGATAACAACTTTTTCCCACCTGACCGACGTAGTCGCAGCCCTGGATTGGCCGCCTGACATAAACTGACGCTGCCCGGGTGAGTAGTAGCCCACTGTGGTGAAGGGTTATGGGTATCCCGAGCCCTGAAATGACCCCCGATAGAAAGGATAACCTAAACAAATTCAAATGTCCCCCCAACGCTGCCAGCGGCTGTTCATTCAGCGCGTACCGAGCCCAGTGAGCATTACAGAGAGCACAATTTCTGGGAAAGACAATGCCTCGCCCCTCACCATACCATGTTACTCGCCATTATTGGAACAACTCCAGCACATACAATTGCACACTGCCTCACCAAGTCAGGGGGTGATCTTTGTTGTCCATTACCCCTCACCAGCTTTGTTTTTGTTTTTCGTCCATCACAGCCATGTGATCCTCTCACCTCGTCCTCGTCACCAGTAAAATGTTGTATCCGCAAATTGATGTAATGTCCATACAAAGAAGTGTATATAATAAAAGGTTTATTACAAGCTAAAAGACCCCAACCCTAGACCATGCTGAAGGGCTAATCACTGTCAACTGAAGATGCATTGGTATGTGCGTGATGACATTCTATTTGGGATGCTGAATGTCATTGCACGCACCTCACACATACAAATACATAGATTGAATAGATATGACAATCTACTGATGGCTAGGACTGTGAGGGATTTTTGTAGAGGAGAGTTGGTTAATGGGGAATTTAGGAGCGGGTCACTCGAGGCAAAATAAACTGTAACCCTGCATTCCTACCATGGGTCTTTTGCAGAACGATAAAATTTCTGACATAGCCACTGTTTCACTCACTCTCCCACTCTGTCTCTGTTATGATATGATATTTTATATATATCGCACCCATACACAAGTGTTTCAGAGCGCAAAATGTTGCGACCCTCTAGCCTTTTATCTAATCCCTCTGTTCATCATTCTGCTCTAGTAGGTTCACCTTTGCCCCAGGAGTTCTGCTCTTGCTCGTGTTCCACCTTGCTCAGAGTGTGTCTCTATGTTCCGCCTTTTATCCGTGTGGGGTGAGCTAATTGGTATCAGATGTGTGTACTTAAAGTCAAGTGCCTGACTTTGCCTGATCCAGTTAGTGGGCCATGTCCAATGAGATATGTAAGGGTTAGCCTCTTTACTCGCAGTCACCCTCTTCCTCGGCCCAGTGTTTGTGTAGAAGGGGGAGGGGGGGAGTTTGGGACTTTGGAGAATCCTAAGTAATAGGATGGGTGAGGTGTACGGGAAAGGGGGAATACAGTGTCTCACCATTGGTTGCCTAACCCCTTCTCCCCGAAGAACCCTTACCCAGGTAATCCGACCACACTGGTCCACCCCCAGGAACTGGATCCAAAAGCGATGGCCATGTCCTGGCCACCTGGATGACAAGTCCCTGAGGACTAGTAGGTGAGACACCCTTTGATTTCTCCCATGGGCATCTTAGAATATATTCAAGCTCCAGCACTTATTGTTTGCAAATTAAGCACTGGCTACACCCATGAATGAGGTATGCCCACAGAGGCACCGCCAATGAGTGCAAATCAAACCAATTCACCCGCAGTATGGCGACTGCATGGAATGCTGCATACAGCCATATGACTTGAGAACAACGACTGTGGAAGGAATGCACACGGGCAGAATGAACATATGGGCAATGATAGACCGGATGGACATTCTCAGCATGAATGCATGGACACACACTTGTGTTAATGGAAAGAGAGTATAACAGACAAAACATGCACATACCATATGCACAAAATGAACACATAGCTACCATGCTGCTCAATTCCACGTGTAACACTTCAAGGCAGTCCTAGTTGTTCCCGTTGCTTTCTGGGACTTGGGGGCATAGTTACAATGGGAATAAAGAAACTACAAGTCCCATCATACAATGCGTAAATCAATAATGGCTCGGGGTGCCACGCCTGGAAAAGGGAAACTTGTCAGCTCTGTGAACAGGTAAACAAACGAAATGTTTTAAAGAGTGTAGGCGGAACTTTAGGGTTTGAGGGCACATTGTAGGTTCCTAATTGTTGGCATGTGTTTTAGGCGAGGTTGCGCAGGCTGTGGAGGGGTGGTGCGTGTTCTGGCTGTCCAAAGCATGGGCAGAAAGCATTGTCCTGCCGTGCGCTGGGTTCACCCCAGCCACCAGAGCGTAGTGGCATTAATCTTCTGCCCTGGTTACTGCTGCATGGAAAAGCGGTTGCTGAGGCTGAGCAAATCGCCACCTACCCGCTGGGTTGACCTCTTGGAAGGCCTCTGAGAGCTGGTGCCTCAGCCACACTTTTCGACGAGTGGGATGTTAAATGAAAATGCTCTGTTCGTAGAATCGGCAACACATCTTTCTCTATTTGTATCATGTCCTAAAACGGCTCCGAGGGTTGAGCGGCTGCTCAAGAGATCTGCGTTGCATTGACGTGTCACGTGTGTGTGTGAAGCCATGCAGGGCGGCGACTCCTTCTCATGCTGGTAAAATGAATCCTATTTTAATGTAACTAATACATGGTATGATGCATACAGCGACAGGGTTCAGTTTGATGTGTCATAAATGAACAGGATGGTGGTGTTGCTGTTTCTTGTTTGCCACCTGCTCTGCAGGACTGCGCATGGCTCCTCGCGTGCACACATTTCTTGTCAGTCTATTAATACATCTAGTGCTTATTTTTAAAATCGCGCTTTGTGTGAGCGAAAGAGGGGGCGTATACGTCTGGGAATCGCTTGCTTTGATGCCTTTTTTCACAGGACGGTGCCCCACACCTTTCAGTAGGGTTAGTATAATTTCAAAAATTCATGGTTTCGTGTGCCTCGAGCGTTAAGAGCGACAAATGGGTCCGTAAAAAGCATCTCCAATTACACCTTTTTAAAACACATTGGGCTGAATGAAGTTTTATGAGTGACAGATTACATTGATATATCACAACAAGCATCTGCCTTAGGCCTCAAAATGTGGGCAGTCCCCAGAGCGATTGGGAGGTTTTGTGAGAGAGGCGGTTCCAGCTCTGCTATCAGCACAGGAGAAGTAGCTATCGCACTGCAGCGGAAGAGGCAGTTGCTTAGCAACCCTGGAAAAGCAGGTACGATTCATGTGCAAACGTGATGAGATCCTGTCACCAATGCACCCTCTGAGGGGTAGTTGAATGGGGGTCAGTGAGGGTGGGCCCTGGCCCTCTGCTGTCAATGAGGGTTGGCGCTGTCTGTCTGGAGTAACTGAGACACCTCCTAGGGGATCATACTTTGGCAGTTGCTTGCCCATTTGAGTCACCGAAATTGGCCATTCAGCTTCTGGGGTCATTGCGGGCAGCACAGCAGATTTCGGATAATCGCGTTGTTTGATCGCTCAGTTCCGGTAGCTCCTTGTGCTTACCCTGGTAGGTGGCTACTGAGAGACTATTGCCTCGGAAGAAGTTGGTGTCGGCAGGTGCCTGAACTGATGAAGCCACAGACGCCAAGCCATTAACCTCTCACTGTCTGGGCCGTACACTGATCAACTACCGGGGCAAAACTCACTACATGCCCCTTCTAGGAATCGTAACGATATGTACACCCATATACACACATACATCATGCATACAGTTATATGAACTTCCCTCACTCCCTGCCTTGGGCCGCAAGGTGGCAATCCTGTTGGTACATTATTTTAAAGAACACGAGTGAATGGGTAAAACCAGGGACGGGTCCAGCCACAACGTTTTGGCAGGGGTGCAGGGTGGATGGGGCTGGATGGCAGTTCTGAAAGCTGGTAGTGAGTGGGGCCATTAAACCTAATGCGCTGTTGATCCCCACCCTGAGCCCAGGAGGCTGAATAGATGTTACACCTTCCTTTGGCCTATTAAATGCATCGTTCAGCCCAACTCACCAGGATTGTGTAACAAGTGAGTCCTAGAGCTAATGTAGTAGGGTGTACCCCAAGAGTAGCCTGAAGAGGCAACTGGGCTTGTTCGGCCCCCGGCTGAATCCGCAAGAGCTTCCGAACGTAGCGAGGGAGAGCCAACCACTCAAGGTGGGTTTGGAGGCCCTCCCCTCCAAGAGAAAAATAACTAAATTAGGGGTTACAATTGTGCATTTTACAGTACACTTGCTGTGATACATTAAGTAAAAAGCCACACAGTTTACAATCGGTTTTGTTGAGTAAGACATGAAAAATGTCCATTAGATGCTAAGTCACCAGCAATGCAGAGGAGCATTTTCAAACACATTTTCATGATGCCTTTGCCTACTGTATGCCAGTACTCTGCAAGTCTAAAAATACGCTTTCATACTGATTGTGCCTAAACATGCCCATTCTGGTGCTCCTATATATGGCAGTATTCCCACTTAAGAAAATACTCATGTTTGCTTTGCCTGTAATGCCAGTAATGATACTATAACAAAACATGTTCATGCTGGCTCTGCCAATATATGCCATATCCCCACTTAAGCATATACTCCTGTTGGCTTTGCCTTAAAGCCAGTAAAAAAAGCCATGCCGCAGTAAAAAGACATGTCCTTGCTGACTAGCAGTAAAGATAGCTCAGCGGTTTGAATACTTTGCTGCTACAGTCTAATGTGATTCACAGGTTCAAATCCAGGCAAGGCCAGCACAGCCTTTCCTCCTTCTGAGGTAGATAAATGAGTTACAACTTCGGTTGGGTGATCATTTTATATAAATATGTTCTCTGTACGGAGCTTTGGTGAAAGCGCTATAAACAATCATCCTTACTGTGACCAATCAATTTACGGGGCAGCAGTGGTCCAGGGATGAATATCAGTTTCTAAACCATCAATCAACCCCACACCTCTAGTACACCAGAAGGGATCTGAACAGATTGGAATACAGGTGAATTATAAGACCTCCTTGTCCAAATTTGGTAACGTGGACGGAATGGCAGGCTTATTTCCGCAAGGTCGTGGATCTTTTATTAGTTGTAAAACAGCGAAAGTACAAATATTATAAAATGATAAAAGGGACAGTCCTGTCAAGGTTGTATAAAACTATCTACTTTATTATTATCACAGCAGACATTTCTAGCACACTACAAAATACACCCACCCTGTAAAGTAATGCAGAGGAAAGACCGTTTCAAAGAAGGAAAAGGGATGCACTCTGAATACTGACAGGAGGGTAGTTGGTATAGTAATAAATCCCAATAGTGCAAGGTTACTTAGTTTTAACACAAAGGGAGCAATGGGTCGTAAAATATCACTAGGGGCCTTCCGACAAGGACCAGGGGGACAGACCCACAATGTACCTTGTGCTATAGGAGTTCATGGTGCTCGACAGGGTCAAGTCAGTTTCAGGGTGCTTTGTAGCTTCTGCAACAGAGTTCAAGACAAGAGATAGCTGCAGGTATCAGGCGGCAGGTAGTTTGGCGAGCGAAGCTGGACGGGCGGCTGCATGCTGGCCTACACGTCGGCTCCGGGTCAGGAATCGTTGTCTCAATGCTGGTTGGTGGTTCTGAAGCACTGGTCGAGGCTTCTCTGATGGCTTTAGCCACTGCGGCGTAACAACAGTCAGCTAGGGTCCAATGATGAGTTCCTCTTGCTACTCCTTACAAAGTCTTCAGATGATGTGCCAAAAGAGGGGATCACCCCTCTTTTAAAGCCAAATGGCCACAGTGATAGGTGTAGGCTAATCCTATCTTAATGAACCACTCCTGGGTCACCACCAACAATCTCCTGTATGAGTGAGGTCATAACCAGAGTGCTTTGCAAAAGAAAAGTTAAAGAGGTGAAAACATGTAATACTATGTCCCACCCATCTTCCTGTCGGCTGTGGATCAAAGGGTCTCTCTCGTTAATGCAGCTCTCTGTGGTTCCTGATGAAAGTGGCAGGCCACACTTGAAGCTGTGGTGAGACCAGACTTTCTGTCTCCGTCAAACCACATACTTACCTCTGAGTGGGGTCTCCCTGTGGGGATGACTACTGAAAACACGCAATCCCAGACATGACATTTCCCTGTCAATTGATACTGAATGCGGGTGCTGGCATCCGGTTTACACAGTGCATTTGAAAGGGTGTTGGGGGTTTCCAGTCTCCTTTGTTAGACTCTGCAACCAGGCCCCACGTGGGCCTGTTTGAATTAAACTCTGATTAGTATGTGAATGCTGCCACCAGCTACAGGGCTCAAGCAAAGGGCAGGGCGAATCCATATTACCCTTGTTAGTAAATTAGGCTGGCCATGGCATAGGGAAGATTTGGCCTTCTGACTTCTAAGATGGCGTAGTGCACTTCGGGCTGTCATATCACAACTAAATTTGACAGGGTGGACTGCACCTGCAGGCTGTGTCCACCCAGAGTACACAGGTCTATGGCTGGAGGTTGATCTACCATCATTCAATTTCATGTACATTTTTTAAAAAAGCCCAGGCGAGCGCTCGCACACCGCACTGTTGGTCGAATTCCTCACAATTACACAAATCCCACCATATAAGAAACACTCATGATGTTGTGTTTGCTCCCTAACAACATAAAAAAAAAATGGCAGGCCACAGTAAGAAAACATTGCCTTACGGGCTGCACAAATGCCCTCCTGCCTATGTAAGAACAACTATAATGTTGCCTTTGACCGTAACCGCAGTAAAACAATTCCACGCCACAGTAAGGAAACATGCCATACACTCCCCGATGTAAGAACACTCATTAGGTTGGCTTTTCCCTTGATGCGAGTCCAAAATTCCATGCCACAGTAGGACCCAGCCAGCCACATTGCAGTACCCTCCACCCACTCCAACCCCTCATTCACATAATAACACTCAAGTTGGTTTTGCTTTGCCCAAAAATGGCAGTAAAAAATGCGATCCTCTTGTCAAAAATGTTTCATGCTCCGGGCCCCAGCATCACCAATACACTCACACAAGATATACTCACAGATACAGGAGATACACACACACACACACACACATACAGAGATCAAACACACAGCTATAAACACATTCATACACATTCAGGCACCTATGCAGCTTAAATTGTTCACGCGAGTACCCTGAGCATTCACACTCATTGTGTTCTCATTCACACACGCACTTGCACCCATGTACACCATTCACAATGAATTCCTTCACATGCATGCGCTTACAGCCACCCCCTGACATTCAAACATACACTCACTTGCACACTCCCTGACATGCATGCACAGATACATTCATACATGCATGCAATACACAGACACACAATCAAAAATACTTTTTCTTCTCGTTCCTGTTTCCGTCTGGACCAGCTTAGGCCCTATCCGGTCTATGCCTCCGCATCTCACAGACTATTTAGTGAAACAAGGCATAGCTAATCATTAGAGGAATGGACCAACTAAAAGTGGAGCCCAGCAGTTAGTTAAGCCTTAAGCGTCCACACAGGCGGTCTATTGATATCTCCTGGGCAGGTTTTTGTTCTCTGCACGTTTGCTGATGCAGCAGTCACAATAACTAATGGTTGCCCACTGGTCTATTTACTTAATATTAAAGTAAATACACCGCTCTCCGAGGTGAGACATTTGACAGCGTCTTGCTGACTGGGCCCGGGCTGGGTGTCACAGCAGAGTGATTACTGCTACCTCAAAGCGAGAGGCCTTTAGCCCTCAGTAGCCCAAGCCTGGCGCCACCCATGGGTAAAGCTTGTGTGTAAAACCTGTTTGCCCTGATGGCTCGCCATCCATCTCTGCTGCGATCGGCATCCCTTCAAATTGTTCCTTGTCGGGGGCCAATCGTCCTTGCCTCAAAAGCCTCTCGGGGTAGGGGACAGCGGGAATTCTCCAGGGTCCCTATTAATGGTGGTCACCTTCCCCAAGGAGGGCGATGACTTGGATTGATGTTGATGGAGGAATTCCCTTTGGTGTTTCGGACAGAGGTGAAATGTAGTGCTTATATCAGTCAGAACTCCAGTGCCCTACTCCCTTGCATCATTGCCCCACAGACCTGCAGCGCTGCAGCCTCCGATGCTGCAACAATTCTGCACTAATATGATTAAACCCTGATGTGTATGCCAGGCAGCATGGTAGCATGTTGGTGTAGACCTTACTTACTGCGTGCCTCCCTGCAGGCCCGGCCCAGTCCTTTTCTTCTCCGTTGCTGCATTGCTCTGCTTCCTCGTGCAGAGGCGATGCCATCAGGCTTGGCCCCCAAGTAACGCATTGCGCACTGTGGAGAAGGTCTGGGCCCCAAGCCGCGCTTATACGGTTGTGTATGAGCGCGTGTATGAGCGCGATAGAAATACACAATCAATCAATCAATCAAGCCATTCAGGGCCCCATCCCCCAGAAAGCCCCCCTTGTCTGGAGGCCCGCGTCGGGAGGCACTTTCTGGGTCTCTGGTTGCACAGGAGGGAGCAGAGATGTGAGAGATGTGAACACTTTTGCTCATCTCCCCCTCATGCCAGCAAGAAACTGATGTGCAGGAACGTAGTGGCATAGTAACTTTGATCTGGGGCATCGTGTTGGATCCTTTATCCCCTGGTCTCGAGCCTTCAAACGGTATCTCCTATCTGCCTGTCAGATTTTGAAGCAATTTTGTATGCACTTACACCAATGTCAATGGCCTCCACGATCATGTGATGCCACAGTCTGTGGTGTAAAAGAAAAGAGGTGATGTCTGGGAGGTTTTAAATTATTCCTAACCGCTCACATTTCTCTGGGCAACCCTCCAGACCATTGTTTGTTAGCCTACCAAGCCGTTACAGAAAGCGGAAAGACCATATGGAAATCAAGCTTGGCCCCACCCAATAGAGGCAGTCCAGTCCAAACTACTCAGGTGACATAACCTTAGATCCCAGTAAACCCTGGATTATATTTTCGTGTCGAGCCCTCTTTTTGGTCCCTGCTCCAAATTAACAATAACTGTAACATCTGAGAATGACCATTGTCTTCTGAACTTGCATATAGCAATCTATGTGGAGGGTGCAGAACCAGAGAAAATGATGTTTCCTGTGGATAAAACGCCTACTAACTTTACAGTAATTTGGGATCCAGGGTTGGCCCACCGTCTGAAAGTACGATTTTCTGAGATGGTAGTGGAAAATGACGTTGGGGATGTACATTTACTGAATCCCAGTATGTATTCCATGAATTGTCAACGATTACTTAAAAGGCTGTATATTGATCACTCAAACACGAGAAACAACATTAGGAAAATCCATAGTAATTGTTTCAATGAAGCCATACAAGCTAGGAAAAAAGAATTACAATACAATAGTAGTTGTTTGTCACATCACAATAAGGTGTTATATAGGAAATCAGTCAAATCTATAAAACAAGGCTATATATATTGGCTTAATTCCCATAAGATCCTGTTATTCCATCGCAATTCAGAGAATATCCTTAGAGCCCTCGCTAGTAGGGATCCTTGCACCTTTTGGCCAATTATTAATAAGACGTCTTCTACCCAATAATTTTTTCATGCAAGCCTATTTCTGAGTCGAAATGGGTGGTCCACTTTACAAATCTGTATGGTATATTAGATAAGATGAATACTAATCTGTTACTTGATCATGGACCCAATTGGTACTTGGACTTTACTGAGGAGGGTGTTATAACCATTATTAACAAGTGCATGCCCCATGAGGGCACCCACCCCAGATAGCCTTTCAAACGCCACATTTAATCTCTTGCAGGGCTTTGGGCTGCTGTTTTAGTAGCATTGTTTAGAAATATTATGATGATGCATAGTTTTCCAACCTCATGGAAGTGTCTGAATATTATTTTGGTGTTTGAAAAGGAAGATACACTTAATCCATGTAATTATAGGCCAATCTCCCTTTTGGATGCTTCTAGGAAAGCTTTTTTCCGTTTTATTTTTAAGGAATTTGCAGTCATGGGCCCATTCTTGTGTGATGGATGTTCACCAATCAGGCTTTAAGAAATCTGTAGGAACCTCTTTGAACTTTTTTATATTATATCTGTTGTCCCAACCAGTGAAACTGATGAAACGTCCAATATACACTTCTTTTGACGATTTAAGGTGGGCCTTTGACTGAGTTAATCCTGAGAAATTGTAGATTAAGTTACATCAAAGAGGTTGTTAAATACCCCATGAGCTTTGCACTCTAACACCTAAGTTAAAGTTTGTCTCGACCATGTATGCTTGTACTCTCATTTTAGTAATACGTTTTGCAGTCTTCTCCATGGCTCTGATTTAGCACCATTTTTATTTAATGTTTATATTTCTGATTTGAATAGCTTTCCATCTACTGCAAACATATACACCCCTCGACTGGGTACAACACTGATTCAGTATGTAGCCTTTGCTGATTTAGTTTCAGTTTTTTTTAATTTGCTACAGCAATCATTGAATGCACTTGCAAGTTACTTAAAGGATTTGAGATCAATGTATCCAAGACTAAAATATTTATTCTGAACTCTATTGCAAAGAAATAAATTAAACGCTTCAGTTCGCCCCTAGAGGGGAAAAATGGTAGTTGATGAATTTAGATATTTGGTTGTCAACATTTCTTCCAGATCTGGTAATACAAAGGACTATAACACTTTATATCCAGTCGTCGTGGAAAAAGTTGACCAAAGGTTTGAGCATTTTTGTATACTCGCGATGATAAGACTATATAAATCCAAGACATATACCTAGTTTAACCTTTGGGGCTGAGACCCTGTTACTGGACATGCAGTGGGAGAAATTGGAAGCCCTGTTGTTGCGGCAATGTTTTTCCCCTCCCGAATGGGGTTCCCATGAGTGTGATTAGACAAGAATTGGGTCTTCTATCAATACAATCTTTAGTAGTCTGGAAAAGGCTCCAGTTATGTTGTAAAATCTTAACCCCTCCCTCAAATTCCCTGTTTACTGTGTTGCATCTTCAAGTGATAAACAAATCCATACAGGCATTACATTGCTGGCTATTATCCTGTTTGAATGTATTAGCTTCCCTGGGAGTGGATACCATTGAACTACTTCAAAATCATGGGAAAATTAAACTAAAATTGTGCGGTTCAATGGTCAGATTGCTACGAGATGTTCTATTACGAAGTTCCACCTGTTCTCAATTCCCTGGTGGAAGTGAAATCTTTCAATGAAATCTCTTCTTATCTTTTGCGGTTGCCTTCAAGGATTTTTAGGAATAAATTTATGAGATTCAAAATTAATTTATGTTAACAAATTAGATTTTATGTGCTAAAAGTAATAATCCGAGAGCATCCAGATTGTGCTATTTTTGTATTACTTATGTGGAGACTATAAAGCATCTCCTTGACAAATGTCATCTCTCAGCAGTGAGAGGAAAATAATTATTGATAAAATTTGTACATAATGAGACAAGCCTTTACTCTGACCAATTCTGGAACAGAATTGTTATGGCACTTCAAATGTCTATCCATTGCAGTTCTAAAATTTTAAAAAACGACATTGAATTAATATGTGTTGTTTATATATGAATTGTTGCAAGGTCATTTTGGTCTTGTTTTCTTTTTTTTGTTTTGTATGTATGAAAATTCATTTTATGTTAATGCAACCCTATCACAAACTATACAACAAAAAAAAGTAAATTTCTTGAAGATTCTAAGGAATTGCTTCTCAAGAGATCAGGGACCCAATGAATGTACTGTCGTCTGTGTTTGCATCTATATGTTTGGGAATACTGCTGAGGAATTAATTTAGGATGAACTAGTAATGAACAGTAATCACTGAAATCTCCGGCAAGATTATGTGGGATCCACATGTTACAGGGGGCTTATACCATGGTGATAAAACTACCAGTGTTCCAAAGCTGTGAAAGTAAACCAATCTTAATGCAAGGGTACAAACGTGCGGAGTCTGCAGAGGCAAGGGGTGCATACTTTGAAGTGAATAAACCCCCTTTGGGCAAAGATTCGGTCACATGAATTGCTATTGGTGTGGGTATTTTGAGTAAATCGGCACCACCTGCAAATTGCTTCCAGTGTGATGTCTGGTTGCCAGCAAATACAAGGTAGTTGGATGTTTTTCCAGACAATGCACAAATAGCTAATTCAAGGAATGATGAACAAGAGCTATCTAAGAGTTAACGTTTTGTGGTAGGAAGCAATAGAGAATATTTGTTGCTTGATATTGCAGTTTACTGGATTGTACAACATAGTGTGAGGTCCACACCAATGTAAAGAAAATAAATATAGGTGCTGTTCTACTTACTGCATCATATTTAAATGACCATGAGCGTATGCTGATCCTCCTCCACCGCCCCAATTACAGTATTGATCAGTCCTATTCCTGTGGATCAGGTTTATCTAACAAGAAAGAGAGACACAAGAAACCATATATATATATATATATATATATACAAACAGTGGGCATTCGGTTTCAGGGTAGAGATGCTAAAATGCTAAAGGTGAATATGTTTTTATCCCAACGATGGGAAGCAATGTGTCAAGAATGTGTCAAGAATGTCCCCGAGTTTAAGAAATACCCGGGATTGTTGATCTAGATTACTGGAAAAATAAAGATTGTGCACAAGATAATTCTTAAATCTGATGCCTGCTCAAAGATCTCTAAGGTGAGCAATGCGTCCATGTTACTTAGACAAGTTAAATAGCTCAACAGGTGTGCCTAAGAAGTGTTTGAACCAATCACATCTTATGTAGGCTATTGCCTTTGTTCGTAGCAAACAGCAAGGTGCCAGTATGCGTTGATCTCGTTGATCACAAGAAGATCTGGATTACCAGCATCGAATATATTGAATTTTCCATCCACTATCAAGGAAGACAAAATTGTCACGACTATTGCCAGCATACCATAACGTATCTATGCATGTTACAAAACCATTCACTTGGTTTATTAAAACAGGAATGGCATGTGGGTACAAGTATGACATTTGTTCTGGTCTCAGGAAACACTATACTTTTCGGACAAATTAAACATCTGATACCAATGTTTTGTTAGAAGAAAGCTCAGAACTGAGGAGAAGAAGAAGGTGGCTCATCCTATGTGGCAACTACGACCTTGTCCTGTATGGTCATTGAGTAGCGTAGGATGGTGAGCAACCTTTGGTCTCACTGAGGGTAGTTGGCTATACCTGCTAAGTCACTGAGGAAAATGAGGCTCATCCTACATGGAAACCAAAGGCTTGCCTTGTGCAGTCACTGAGGAAATTAGGCAGTGATTGCCATCTGGGGTTCACCGAGGAGCGGGAATGACTTTCTCAGCTGTTAGTAAAGGTCCAGAAGGAAGGGGTCAGTGACCCTTTTTCGCTGGGGTCATTGAGACGTAGTTGTCTGTCCCCTGGATATACTAAGAATTGGGAGGGCTTGTCTTCTAGGTTCAGCGAGTGTGCGTTATCGTCTCCTCTGGGGGAACAAATGGTGAGAGGGACTCATTCAGTAGGGTCCCTGAGGGTGAGCGTGATGCTGTCTGAGGGTCTCGGAGAGTGCAAAGCCCATCCTATTGAGGAAGGGTATTCATTGGGAATGGGAAGTTGCCCACTAAGATCCAGTCTCTTATTGTTACCGAGAAGGAAAGCGCTCTTTGCTAGAGTGGACAACCACGAGGCTGCCTCTTAGACATGTCTGCGTTTGGCAGAAAGGTTCTTGGTTGAATTCACAGCAGCACCTTTATACTACCAGGATATCTCCCAGAACTTCTACTTGAACTCAGGCAAGCCACAATTGGGAGTTCCTCATTCACAAAAGGAATGCCCGTATCTGCTGCTTGTGCCCTGATTCTGGGGTGAAAACCCTCGACCTAGCGTAATAGCACCGTACGAGACATGCAGTGGATTCGAGAATATGGTGCACAACAGTTGATCATCTTGATGTTGCATTGACATAGTCGCGCCTTGAAACACATGTGTATAGGCGTGTTACAAATACCATATCATATCATATCATATCATTAGAACGTTTTGGTATTCCTTGTTTCCTTTTTATGCCGTTTCCCGTCTAGTTGGAAGGAATGTGTTCATTCGATGCGCAAGGAATTGTAAAGACTAGATATTTTACTGTGTTGAGGCGAAGGGTCAGCATCAGGGTCATTCATCTGAATTGGTGTCCCCACACCTGAAGGGAGCCTTAGATTTTCATTAGTGGTGGTTATGGGTTTCAGGTGCTCTGTTGGCTGCCTTCCCATCAACTGCTCTGCTCTTGCTACAGGGTCAGGCATAAACTGGAGCTGTGGGCATAGACTTATTGACCAGGGAAGCCACATTCTTAACATTAGGTTGAACTCGGGGCTGTAATCCAATAATAAGTTAAACATGTTGTGAGGCATAACAGAGAGTTCTGCTCTTTTTTCAGTTTTATTTTTGTTTATTTACCCCCTCCGCATTATTTTGATTTTTGGTGCAGAATGCTGGTGTTTGTTGTACAAGCTGGTTATATTTTGTTATGTCCTGTTATATTGTGTCATGCTCTTTGCCATTCATTGTCATGTTGCTCTGTACAAGGGAGACAGGCGCTTTGAAGTAGCCAGAAGGCGACTGGTAGCACACCAAAAACCATCAAAATAAATAATTAACTGATCAGGACCCAGTTCATGAAAAGGACCCTAACGCCCAAAGTAAACTTACACATTTTGCTGGTAAGCATACTTCACACCCCTGTTGTAACTCTATTCTCTATGCTGCCCTCTTTCAACACAAGGTAAGTTCAGCCTAGGCCGATAAGGGTAGACCAGGCTGGATTATGCAGAATAACTCCCAGAAGAGCCCAGCATCAACTCAAGAAGCATCCTGCCTCACCCTCCACTAAAACCATCCCGACAGAGTTCCTAATAGGCACCAAGGCTTTACAGGAAGCCAAACCAGGACTTTGTTTCCCATTGTTCACACCTAAAATCGTTTAAAAGTGCCCATTGTTGCTTTCCAGTCTATATAAACTGACCACAGTATCCAGTCATTGCATCTAAAACAAAGCATTGACAAACCATACCATTAAAAAAACAATCTAAAAAAAAACATTGAATGCATTTTTTTCAATGGTAATGGGTTTAATTTATACAAAATGTGTTTTAAACCATTAAAAAGGGTGGTGGGGAGGAACCCCCCATAAAAATGAATGGATTAACTGTAATAATATTCTTGATGCCAAACAGATTGGTTTAAAAAAAAACATAGGCACGGATTGTGGGGGGTTAATTCTGAAAAGCCTGCTAACTAAAGCTTTAATGAAAGATGGAAATCCGATTTTTGTACCTGCAATGGACCTGAGTAAGGCTTTTGACCTTGTAGACAGGTCAACTTTATGGTCAAAATTGAAGATTTGAAGATGCCAAAACATCTCTTGGGAATGATTATTGAGTTTTACTCTGAGACAAAAATAAAAGTAAGGTTGAATTCAGAAGGGCAACTGACATCCGAGATTTGCATCCAAAATGGTTTGCGTCAAGGATGCATGTTAGCTGCTACCTTATTTAATTTATATGTCTGTGGTGCAGACAAGGCACTAAAGAACAAAGGTTTGATCGTACCCAAGCTAGGCAAGATGCCATTTGAATGGTTAGCATATGTTGATGATTTATTGTTGTTTGACTGTAGCTAAGTGGGTCTGAAAAGAATGATAAATGCATTTGTTACGTTTGTATCTGAACTACATCTAAAAATTAATGCCGCTAATACAACCATTATATGTCTAGGTAAACCTAAAAAGAAATGGTTAAATCTTACATGGCACGTGGAAGGTAAATGTATTCCATGCCAGAATGGATTCAAATACCTAGGATATTACATTCCAGGATCTGGCTCAGCCGCTATTATAAGAAATCAATTAAGAATAAAAGCTGAGAGTGTGCTATGACAAATGCGTAAACTAGAAAACAAATATTGTAAATATACCTTGGTTCCACTCAAAAGCTTTTATACTATGAAGGGAATCCCTAGCCTGATGTATGGAATGGAGTTTTATGATTTGGAGGATACTGACTACTTGAAATACCTAGAAAGTCTGATATGTAAAGGGATGCTATTTTCTTTCTACCTAAATGTGTGTCAATTGAGGCTATTAGATACGAACTAGGCCTGCAATCTTGGAAATCTATTATAAAGTGGAAAAAGCTATGTTTATGGAGAACATGTTTAACAAATCCCTCTGATGTGTTATATACAATTGTAGGAACCGATAACCATAACGCCCACTGTAACCAACCAAATGATATAATAAAAAAGTATCTTCAAGAACTGAGATTATCTTTAGACACGCTTAGGCTGAACCCACTGAAAGTGAAAAAAATCCTAAAAGCAGATGACTGGCAACAGACTGTTATATCAGTTATGCAATCAAAAATATCAAACCAAATGTATCAGTTTTGGAAATCTTACCCCACAATTGAAGTCTATCTGGAGAAATATCCCTCTCGAGACTTATGTAATGTTTTTATGAGATTCAGATTTGATGTTTTAAAAAACGAATTATATTTTTAAAAGGTGGAATTTGTTAAATGAAGAATGGAGATGGTGTAGATTTTGTAGAAATGAAGGGATAGAAGAGACACTACTGCATTTATTACTAATCTGTCCAGTTTTGCTGAATCAACTTATTACATATTTTGAACAATTTGTTGATCATTTACATTGTGTTAACAGAGAGTTGCTGTGGTTTCAGATGAGACATGGCAATGCGATTGCCCTAAAGAAAAGGGTTACTGCATTCTTAAAAAACATCTGTGATCTAATATAATGTCAGTACTTTTGAGTCTTGTTCTATATAAAATGTTGATATTGTCCAAAGAGGTGAAGTATGTTGGAAATTGATTTTGAGATGCGTAATTAAGAAAGTGATCATCTTTTAAATTCTGTAAATTTTCTTTTATAACCTGTTTTAGTATTATTTTGAGAACATTTTTCTGATTAAGGATTTATTGAATTTTATGGTTGAGCTGTGGATAATCAGTATTAGCTTTCTAAGTTACAATTTTTTATTTGATGAAAAATGTTTGTCTTTTGTAAAGGTTTAAAATCAAAATAATAAAGAAAAAAAAACATTTTTTTTAAAAATGCATTCGATGTTTTTTTGTTTTTTTAGTTGCTTTGGTGTCCATGGTATGGTTTGTCGATGCAATCACTAGCAAAACCTGACCGCTCATGATGGTTTGGGCCTAGGGGTGTAAGTGGAAAGGCTTTGCTCCCCTGTTCCCTTTTGCACAAGCTCATTTCCTTAGAATGTTTTGCACAAAAGGTGAGAAGCATAGACATGCAGCCTATTTCTCATTGGCCACCATGTCTGACACCACCCACAGCCCTGGAATTTCTGTTCATGAGTTTGCTTTGTGGGAGAAATTAAATGTACTCCTGGGCAGTGAAAGCCAACACGTTTCAAGTATTCATCTGAGCACATCCCAAGCTATCTCTCTGCCATGCACTACATCTTACGTTTAAATCTGCCCTGAAGCAAATGCTCACTTTTCTACAGCCACCTCAGAACTTGCGCTCAACTCTCTGCACGTTTCTGTCATGTTGCAAGCTTTTTTGAACATTATGCACCCAAACTTTCACTAACCTTTCCCCCCTCCATTTTACCTACTAGTTTCTCTTTTCCTGTTCTTAATTTATTTGTTACCCCTTTTCTCCTCCACCCCTCCCCTTTTCCCTTTCTTCACAGACTACAGCATGGAACCCCTGTTGGGGGCAAAATGCACCCCTTTTTAGACAAGCCTAGGTGCTCTGAGGCTACTGCGAACGTGGTGGCAATTTGGCACAGTATAAAAAAAGTTGCAGCATAACGTAACACAACCGAGGTTATTGCCAAAATTATAATCAAAACGTTTGCCCATTTTGAGTCCCCCCAGATAGATTACCCATTCACATTTCTGACATGCAATCCTGTGGCTGTCTGGTTTCTGGTATGAGAGACAAAGACTGAGACAGCCCTGCCCAAAACTGGCCTGAATGCAGTGTGTAGTGTTGAATGGCTGGGTACTTGTCCCAATCCACATTCCTTGTTGTGAGTGTCTGAGAGGGAGGAGGATGGCCTGAATGCACTGTGTGCCCGATTGGCTGACTGACTGCATGAATGCCTTACTGTATGATTGGCTGCTGAGTGTGACCCAGCAGTGTGGATGAGAGACAGGATAGTATATCTGGGGACCTCTCACCACTGGAAATTGTTCAGAAGCTGTGTCTACACTTGAAGAGTAACTGGAACTGCTGATCCTCGATGCCCAGCTGGAAGAAGAAGACTTGCTGTTGCATTTGCTTCGACCTGATCTGAAAGCTGCCGAATTCGTCGAAGACTGATCTGAGAGAGGACCTGGTAAGGCGCCCTCTTCCCGTGCTCCGAGGGACCATCGAGCACCGCTAACCTTCGCCGAAGCTCCCTGGAAGTCAGACCCTCGAAAGGCAGCCGACCCGAGACTGGACCGCTGAGGAGAACGAAGTGAACCACCAGGACTTCGCCGCTGTCGAAGTCCATTGCCGTCGACCAGGGTTCGCAGGTTTGTGTAACCGCTGGAGGCCCTTCGAAGTCATGTTGCCCCAGAAGAGGGGACCACTTGATGCCGTGCCACTGACCACCGGAGCCGCCTGCTCCTTTGCCTAAGAACATTTGAATCGAAGGACTCCCTGGTCCGCAACGTTGACCGATTTGACCTGCCGGGGAAAGTCAAGGCCGCCAACGCGCCGAGGAGAATCCGCCGGTGGGTTTCCCGCCACCCAGAGACCACCAAGACTTCAACGCCCTTGCTGGGCCACCGTTCTTCAGAAACTCTTTGCGGTCCTGAACAATCGATCGCCGAGGTACCCTGCACACCTCATCCTCGCAAGACGTCGCCGACGAGCACCGCCTGGATCGACGTCGTGGTCTCGGCACCCTCGAACTTTTCATCGACGCCGTCAACGCCAAGTTCACCTTCTTCAACGCCTCTCTACGATCCGTGGCTCCTGCTTGAAAGGGAGTCACTCAAGAAGGATCCGTCGACACTTCTTCGAAGAACTCTACTCCACCAGGTACATAGGGGGGGTTAAAACATTATAAGAGAGAACAAGACTATTGAGCAATATATGGACTGGGCTTGTGCTATATCTTTATTTTACAGGTTGCCCAGGTGGGGGGATCGCCACACAGAACTGTGCTTAAGGGTAGAGGCCAGTACTCTGCCTATTGTTTCAACCATCTTGCTTTCCTTCCTATCTCTATTGCTGGTTTCCTTGTTATTGATCTGTGTGACATTCTAACAGTATAGTTGATGCACTTTAATGAGATCTGATAATATTGGTGGTACCACTTTAGAATTGTATATATGTACCATTGTTGATTCCTGAGTACAAAGTGCGTTATTGTGATAGTGTGCATACTTTGAATATTAATTATATAAAGACTGTTTTCAGTATTACAGTGTGTGGACATTCCTTTGTGGGGGTTCGGGGACTACACTGTACTTAAGAACCAGCCTGCATCACCTCCTGAGAAGCTAGGCCTTGATTGCTCATCCATTGCTACCGCATAGAGAATCTTGGCTGGGGTCCTCTGTGCCGCTCCTCTGCCATATAGAGAGCAGAAGTACAGACACCCCCCTCCGGTCCTTTACAGGCCTGCAGCCTGAAAGATTCTCTCTCTGGTCCTCAGTCCTGTGAGGTGGCCTCACTGTGACATAAAGCGCTATACAAACAACAGGCCTGTCATAGGCCTATGGCAGCAATGTAATATACTCAGCCCCCCTGCACAGGAACATTCAGCTGTGCAATAACTGTAGTGACAGACAATATACTATGAGTATAGCAGACAATTCCCGCTCTGAGTGCCAGGCTCGCCACATATCCTAGAATGTGTCCACAGGTCCATAGCAGCCCATCCTAGTCTTTGTTCTCTATCTTTGTTCACCTTTCCCACAGTTTATTGTAGACAAGGCCCCATCTGGCCTCCCATTTTGTTAGTTCCCAATTACTATTCAGGAGTTTCCCCTTGGAAAACTGTAAAAGGTAATCCCAGATACTGTTTAATTGGGAAGCTGGAGCATATCTCAAGCCCATCATGCAGTCAACACTACGTGTTCAATTACTACCCATTGCCCCTCTAAACTGCTTTCGGTTTGATGCCAGAAACGTTTAGAAAATCCCTTGCTTTCTTAAATCCCATTTTATGGTCCGCATTACAGGATCCACGCATGCCAAAGGGAATGCACCACAATCCTTTTGCCCTTCTACATCGCCGTGTCTGTGGCATTGCACCTACTTTCCCACCACCTGATCCTGCATCCCCGTGTCTGTGGCATTGCACCTATTTGCCACCACCTGATCCTGCATGCCTGTGCCTGTGGCATTTCACCTACTTTCCCACCACCTGATCTTGCATCCCCGTGTCTGTGGCATTGCACCTACTTTCCCAACACCTGATCCTGCATCCCCGAGTCTGTGGCATTTCACCTACTTTCCCACCACCTGATCCTGCATCCCCGTGTCTGTGGCAATGCACCTACTTTGCCACCACCTGATCCTGCATCCCCGTGTCTGTGGCATTTCACCTACTTTCCCACCACCTGATCCTGCATCCCCGTGTCTGTGGCAATGCACCTACTTTGCCACCACCTGATCCTGCATCCCCGTGTCTGTGGCATTTCACCTACTTTCCCACCACCTGATCCTGCATCCCCGTGTCTGTGGCATTGCACCTATTTTCCCACCACCTGATCCTGAATCCCCATGTCTGTGGCATTTCACCTACGTTCCCACCACCTGATCCTGCATCCCCGTGTCTGTGGCATTGCACCTATTTGCCACCACCTGATCCTGCATCCCCGTGTCTGTGGCATTGCACCTATTTTCCCACCACCTGATCCTGAATCCCCGTGTCTGTGGCATTTCACCTACGTTCCCACAACCTGATCTTGCATCCTCGTGTCTGTGGCATTTCACCTACTTTCCCACCACCTGATCCTTTCCCTGCTCTTTTTCCTCCACAGCCTAAGGCTTGGGTACCCCGTGGAGGGGCACAATAAACAAACCTCAAGTCAGACACTCTGAGACAACTACACGTCTATTTTAAAGCATTGTGACATGACACATTATACAACACAAATCATTTTACAAGCATCCCTGGCTGTCCTTATTATATATTAATTACGTAAACAGAAGAGTGCACAGGGGATACAAAATTGAACCAACTGAAACTGCTTGTGCCCCAAAACCATATACACTTTTGTTCCACTAGCCTTTGCTTTTAGGAGCCTTAAACTACCTCAGATTAAGGCACTTGTTGGGCTGATTCAAGGAGGCAGGGTTTACAAGCTGAAAGTAAGACGGCCTCAGACATCATTTATAAAAGGGTCCTTCAAATTTGTATCTGGACCTGTTAAGACGTCTTGAGGTGATGGGGCCTCAAACTCTAATTGAAGATTTGGTAGCACTTTAAGTGCTGTGTGCCCACTATACACAGACCTCTTTCTTTTCTCCAACAGCCCTGGCAGAGAAGGCACGGCCCGCTTTAAAGTGAGGGGCGAGTGTATGGGGGCGGCATGCCAGTCGTGCTGTATTCAAAGGCAGCTTAAGTGGGCACCTGGTGACCCGGCTGCGCATTTCCAGGAAGTGCTCGACCTGCTTGCAAAGTGCTTCCTGAGGCTTCTCCCTCCAGAGACTCGAGTATGCTGCACGGGCCCTGCGGTCGTCATCTGCCCTCAGTATCCATAGCAACGGATACGCTTGTACTGTGCTGGTGATAGTGTTAACGCTGTTATTCTTCTCTGTGAGGTGGTTCAGTTATATGACAAAGCTTGTACACTGTGTCAGATCACCATTTTAGAGGTCTCCGGGCACTGGCTTGTCCACGGCTTGGCATAGTATGGCCCCATACCTTAGACTCAGAGCAAAATGAGTAGGGAGAATATAATAGGACGTGAAAGCGGGAGAAATGCCCGGCATAGGGTTTGGGGGGAGGTAGCAGGGGAAAATTAAATGTTGTGATATGTCATGGTCAGCGGCATTGCAAGCTTCACGCCTAAGCTACCTGTTTGTTACACATGCCTGTGATAAAGCTGCTGCTTTTGCTGCTGTGCCTGTTCCCTGGCTGTGAATGAAGCTTGAATAGTCATTTTACTCAAGTTTTTCTCAAAATTGTGCTTTAAAATGCACTATTTCAACCCATTATTTTAAAAATGTTCTGCCGGGGGTGGGACGAGGTTTTCCCCAAAAATCTTCATGGCCACTAAGGGGTCCTTCAATGTTTACAATGCTGGGGACCACTCAGGAAGCCCACACTCCTCTGCTATGGTATGATATGGTATTGTTTATTTATATAGCGCCTATACACAGGCAACAGTTCCAAAGCGCTCATGGAGGGCGGGATCATGGGGGAAAAAATCGTTGCATCAAAAGCTTCCTCTGCCACTGGTCAGGGGTCTGTAAGGTTAATGAGCGGGGCCCATGTCCGTGCTACAATCCTCCTGCTCCCCCACCCCCGACCCCTCCTTCTCATGCTCTTCCCAACAGGCCTCTTGGTTATACCCCTCCGACCCTTCACTCCCCCAGAGACAACTGAGAAGATGGCAAAAGCTACCTGTGCCCCTGGATTGCCCAGAGTATGCAGAATGGCCTGCCCACAATTTACCTTTTGCTAGCTGCATATAGAACTCAAAGGGGGAGCCCCTCCACTTCGAAATGTATCTGCCCATTACTGATCGCCCACTCGGATGGCCCTGCAAATGCACTTTGGCAGGGAAAAAAAGAATACCAGCAAGAAGAAAAAACAAACTCTTTTGAAAGAGGGGTGGGGACATTATTTATTAGGTCGTACCTAAAACACATTCGGCCTCATTACGAGTTTGCCGGTAAGTGGTAAAGTTGGTGATAACTCTGTTACTGCCAAATTTATCACAATGCCAAATTACGAGTTCAGGCCTTGAGTGGAGGATTTACCTCCAGGAAAATCCTGGAGGTAAATCCTCCAACTCATAGCCCAAAAATAGGCAGAATTGGCAGAATTACTGCGTTGGAAATTCAGCCACGGCAATTCCGCCAGAAAAGCCCAATTGAGTACAATGAACTCAAAATAAATGGTGAATTACACTGCCACCACCACTTGTAATCTAGCAGAATTTCGACTGGACCAAGTCGCGCTAACAGCAATTCATTTGGGTGGTATTCTGGCAGATTTACCACTGGCATACCGCCCAACTCTTAATGAGGCCATTGTTATATATTTTTAACCAAAGAGTTTCTACATAACATTCTTCTATACTATTATTACCCAATCTGAAATAGTACTCATTTCAACTAACTTGAGGAGAACCATCTCCGGTTCCAGAAGCACCTCAAGACCTTCCTCTTTTCTTCTGCCTTCGCTCCCCCTCTCCCCTGCTGATCTGTTCTCTCTTGGCACCATGCACCTGGCCACCCTCTGTCCTTTGGGCCCAGGTACCTGCTCATCCTGCCACCCTCCCGGGCCACCCCTTGCACTGGGGTCTGTATCTGTACCCATACAGCCCCACCTTTTTCTTCCTGCACTTATCAGACCTACCCTGTCTGCTGCCTTAAACCTAGCACTTGCAAATTGCTGGCTGCATTACCACTGTTTGTTGCCTTTATTATTTATTTATTGTTATTTATCTGTTCCTCCTCTGCTTCGCACTTTCCACCTCTCCCCCTTCCATGTACTTTTCCCCTCCCCCTCTCCCATGCACTTGCGCGTTCTCAATGTCACTGGGCCTAGTAAGATCGCTGTTTTGTTCTCCCCTGTTCCCCTCCCTTGCCTTGTCGCGCTCTGAAACACTTGTGTACAAGCGCGATAGAAATAAAGGCACAGATTACAGTCAGAAATAGCGACTCAAAGTGTATGGAGCTGCAGAAAGCATGCAGATAGGCAGGGCAGATATGTGTGATGGCTCCTGTCTGCCTCCAATATCTATCAAACCGTGTATATACTGTACACATGCACAGTCCTGGTGGTGGTAGGTCACACATATGGTTACATGTGATTTCATTGAATCCAAAATAACGAATCCAATTACAACTAATACCAAAATAATGAATTACATTTGTTTTGTTTTTGGGGGGTTCCCACCCAAATGCCTTCCCTTTTGTTGTTCCTAATACTTTTCCTCCACCCCCAAAACCACTATTCCCACTCACAACCCCTTTTTTTTAGTTTTTTCCGTTTTTTCCAAATTCGTTATTTTGGAATTATTTATTTTGGATTCGTTGTACTTGTATTTGTAATTTTGTGATTTGATATAATCACTGCATACCCACAAATATAGCACTTGCAATGCAGACTAGCCCTTCAACCTTAGAATAACAGCTAATGATATAGAGCACTTGGAAGCAGGAAGATCTGACATGAAGTGTTTGTAAACACGAAGAATGAGTTGGAGTCTATGACAGTCTACGGGGTTGCAGTAGGGAGGGAACTGTGCAGGCTGGGAGAATCTACCAGCATCCCTTAATTGCCACCAATATCTATGCCTGTCTTTGCACAGTATTATTATGGTGTAGGAGCAAAGACAGAGCTGAAGACGCAGTGCCAGGTGGGGTGTGTAGGTGGTAGGGGTAGCAGGGAGAGGCAGTGTGCAGTCCAGGCACCCGAACATATTGGGAGATTCTGTACATCCCTGACTATTCATTAGGGCGATTGTGAAGAAACAGTTGTGTTCTTTCTTCCCATTGATGCTACATTCAGAAAGGCAAACCACCTAATGTTTAAAAAACGCGCACGCACGCACGCACGCACACACAACCCCCCCCCCTTGCCTCAGGTTACACGGAGACTTGATACATTTAATCTGTTGTAAAATAGTGCTGAGCTTGTTGTTGAATGCTCGGCCAGGGGTTGGAAGGGTATAGAGTTCCTGAGATAAAAGCTGGTTAAGGTCATTCTTGAAAGGATGGAGTGCGAGAAGTGCAATGGAAAACGATCTACCTCCCTCTCTTCACTCCCTCCCGTCCCCTCCCCCACCCCTACCCTCCATTTCTGTCAGACTCCAGCTCCAGGCCATGTCACAATTGCACTGCTCTGCCCCTGGTTGTTTCGGCGAGACAGCACCAAGCAAAGGCACCACTTAGGTCACTTTATATGACGTGTCAAAGCTCACAAACAAACGCTAACCTGGCCTGTCGTCATGAACTAGCACACTATGCTACTCACCGCTACCACCCCCCTAAAGTTCCTTCCCTTCATATTCCCTACCCCATCAATTCACCCAACAATATTTATTTTCCCCAACTGTATATCTGATCACAATAGTTTCTTATACTCCTGCCCTACACATTATTCCCCCAGGGCTAGGATGCCGTTCCAGGCATAGCCATCCCCCGCTAAATTCTTTCAAAACACACACGCACACCCCTTTTCACGTTGTCTAACCAAATTTAACTTGCAATTCGGGTAACCCGCTTCCCTGACTGACCTATCAAACTAGCAACAAAGCTTACAGGATGTAATTCCCGGCCATTTAATGCCGCAACCTGTCACAATATGCTTCTTATTCCAAGGCGCTAACTTAAATCCATGGAGCTTGGTAGGCATGCTCATTGGCAAAATGATGTCCACCTCTCAAACTTTCATTACTTGAAATCCTTCCCCAGCTCTCAATCAACCCCTGTTCGACCCGCCCAAATGCCCCAGAGGTGGAGAGTTACCCTGTAGAGTGACTCAAGTGCCCTCTCCCAGGTTCCCCTTCACACCCCTATACTTTAGAAGCAGTCATGGGAGATGCAGTGCAGTGCAATACAAGCGCAGGCAGTGGGTGAAAATAAGGCACACCTCTGTAGCCCACCAGAGACTGGAGGCACCGCCATGGCCCTGGAGGAGCGACGCCATCAGGGGCTGCCTCGTGGCCCATGGCGGGGGCCTCATCTCTCAGGTGGACGTCTGGGGGTATAAGGGGTGGGCGGGGCGTGGTAACCTTACCTGCATCTGGTGTCAGACAATTT
The DNA here is from genome assembly GCF_040938575.1 of Ambystoma mexicanum. Taxonomy (NCBI): domain Eukaryota; kingdom Metazoa; phylum Chordata; class Amphibia; order Caudata; family Ambystomatidae; genus Ambystoma; species Ambystoma mexicanum. The sequence continues at coordinate 427,974,587 of NC_090934.1, read as the reverse complement.
ATATAAGTGGATCCAGCCCAGGAGTCCACCTCTTGATTTCCTGCCATTGGCCCGCGCCCTCCTGGATTCTGGAATGTATCCCACCCAACCCTCTTTTTCTGTGCTAGCAGTTGTTGCAAAGTAGTGATATGTGTGTATTTAAAGTTGCATTTTATGGACGGCGCTGTAGACTGGGACCTACACAATGGATCGTTTAAAATGTTCTGACCATGACCAAAAATGTTGAACTAACAAGAACCATAAAATTGTTACCCGGGTTGTGGATGGAGGGGACGACTTGCATCCAATAGGCCAAGCAGGCGAGGACGGCGGGGTGGGCCTCTTCGGGTGCCAATTGGGTTGATTTTTAGCCCAGGCTTGGGTGTTTGGACTGTCCGGCAGGACACTGGATTGTCTACAAGTGACGTGTGTCAGCTAAGACAGCCAGCAGGCTAAACAGCCATCTGGCGGGTCGCAGGGCTGCTAGGGGTCAAGGTCATGGTAATCGACATGCAAGATGTAAAAGAACTATTGGGTCCCTATCATAAGTGCTTTGAAAAACTTGTAATACAATGCGGGCTGTTTACTTTCTAAAGTGGTGTGTTTCCTTTGTAAAATACAGTGTTTGTGATGTTCAGAAGCCAAGGGATTAGTACGAGTACTCCCCTATAAACAGTATAAAAACTCAGAATGTTTTCCCATTATACCCATTTTTGTTTAAATAAAGGGAAGTCAGATGGCAATAAATTGATCAACACATTTCCAGATTAAGTTACAGATGAAAAATAAATTAATAGAAAATGTGAGTATTTTGTTAAAGCACTTTCCAACCCAAGCAGTGCTTCTAGAAAGGGTGGTTTAGCTTACAATAGGCCAATACAGGAAGACTGAGAGTGGAAGGACTTGGAGAAATTGTACTGGAAGGACCAGGATCCAAGAAAACTCTCACCCATAAAAACTTGTATAGGGTATGAGTCCCAAAAGAAGTGTGGGCAGAGCAATTATCATATGGAATGAGCAACAATGCTGAGGTCGGAGCACATGACGTCATACATACCAATGCCATGCCAGATCCTTCTAATACATTTCTTTTTTTTTTATTTTGAAGTTTTATAAGACGGCAAATTGTGATGCAACCACTTCCAAGCACAGGAAGGAGGAACAAATTCACATCAGATCCCAGCGCATACAGATGAGAAAATGAAAACACGTAAATGTGCGTGTACCTGGCCCTTTGGTATACATCTGCTTAACTGGCCGCAGCAAATGGTTTCTCTTCCTCCACACAGTCCTATTCTGCAGGGAAAATGGCTACTGAGGAGAAAAGGCTCCATTTTTCTCAGGAGGATAGCTCAGGGGCAAGATGACACAGAGCAACACAGGTTTGATCCCCGGGTCCGCGCTTAGGAACCTCTGGGTATTAAGTGCTTTGTAAATAACCAATCATATCATATCATATCAATTCCAATAAATCGTACTCCGTGGTCACTTTTCTCATCTGGCACCTTATACTCTATAGAGGTACTCAACACTTTTTTTTACCATTAGGACGATCTGGCAATACGCCCATGCAATAGCTGGAATACTGTTAGGACACATTGCAGAACCCAGGATAGGGAGTCCATGTCTATCCAAGAACTAGGAGTGAGTGTACTTATATGCGAGGGGAGTCACCTGCAATATACAAGCACAACAAATTGTGAATGGGTACAAGTGTGAGAAATGTATGTAAAAAAAGTCCCATACCGTCCAATAGCGTTGAAGCACTTTTAACTTTTGTACTACATTTTGTATTAGTTGTATGTATAGTATATGTTGTGTAATTCATTATGTGCAATATGAATGGTAAGGTAACAATCCTATGTATGTTTATGCATTGCTTTTAGGTATTTGAATCTTGAAATAAATAATCGAAGTATGAAGAATTCTGCAGTTTATTGGAGCAAGTATTTCTAATATAGTGGTGGACTTGCCACGAGGTTCTCCTATGTAGGCACGCATACCCTTAGCAGAGGTATGAAGAACATTGAAGTCATGTTTTAGCAATCTGGAAAGTTAACCATACACTGAATTAGTGTGGTTTCACTTTCCTTTGTGCATTTCTCTTCGATGTCTTTTCCCTCGATTTTAAAAAGAGGTATATGTTGTGTGGGGGGTAGTGATCGGGAGTTGGGTCGAATTGAAGAGTGGGGGTGTAGGCTAGAGAGAGAAGTTTGGGATTAACCCCATTAAAAAAGAATTGAGGAAAAATGCACGAAAGAAGTGCACAGGAGTAAAGTGACCACGAATAGCAAACATATAACCCAGTAAATCTAGTAAGGTTGACAAACTATTGATTCTTTCTCGCATATCGCCACTACTTTCTCATTGACACTTATTTTTTTTTTTAAAACGATATATAGTGTTATTCTGCAAACCCTACCTTTAGTCCCCTACCATTTCTTATTCCTGTAATGTACTTATACTTCTGTTTTTATTAGGGGATTATAATGTTAAGCGCCGGGACTGGCAAAAAGTTGACCCCTAACAAAGAGGGTGGAGGTGGGGGGGCATCCAGACGCATTCCCCCTGTGGGGATTTGGGTGCAGGAGATAGGGGTAGGGAAAGGTTTACCGGTAGAGGGGTTGTGGCAAAAGGCCCGTACGCCAGTTAAAATTGAACCATTAGACAGATAGCTGAACTTCTATCCAGATAGAACAGGTGCAAATACTTTGGGGGACGGTTTATGGGTGGGTTTTGGAGGGTTTAATAGGGGCATCAGGGTCTTACGGAGAGAAGAGGGGCAGAGAATTTAAGGTTGTCAAAGAAGCGACTGGGGATAGTGGAAGGGAATGAAGCAGTGTCACTAGTGGGGGTTGTGCCTAAGAAGACCGAAGGGGAGTTTAGGGCTCATTCATTGTCAAGGGGGTGTGGGTGAATTACTTTATCGCAAAAGAAGCTTGTGCGGTGTCATACGCAAGTGTGGACCAGGCGATTGAGCTTGTACAGGAGCGTGGCTAAGGAGCATGGATGGCCAAATGTGAGAATAAATCTGCTTTGAGCTTATTGCCGGTGCATCCTGCAGATCTTTGGTTATTGAGCATGCAAGTTAAGGACCAAATATTTGTGGACAAGGGGATGCACATGGGGTGTGCGATATCATGTGCTCTGTTTGAACAATGTAGCTCATTCTTGCAATAGTGTTTTTCATATAGGTTGAGTTCCCAATGGTGTTACATTATTTGGATGCTTTGTTTATGAGTAGGGCGGGAAATGAGGAAGAGCGCAAAGATATGTTGATGGTGTTTCGGGTTTGATGGACGAGTTGGAAGTTCCCCTGGCAGAGAAGAAAACGGAAGGGCTGTCTACGTTTTTAGGAATAGAATTGGATTCTGTTAAAATGACATCCCGCTTGCCTCAGGACAAAGTGAGCAAGTTGATGGGGGATGTTACAGAGTGCAGTAGGAGCACAAAAGATGTCTTTTAAGGAACTTGAACTTTGCATGCAGGGTGAGTGCTCCAGGGGGCATGTTTTGCAGGAACATGGCACATTCCATGTCAGGTGCTACGCAACAGCACAATAGAAGACCGTTGTCAGATCCCTTGGAAAGATTGTATGGTGTGGTTACAGTTTTTGGAGAATTACAACAGTGTGTCCATGTGGCTCCCAGGTGACCCATGGTGTTGGGAGGTGCAGATATTTTCAGATGCATCAGGGACAAAGGCTTTTGGGTGTACTGGCGAAGGACGTGGTACATGGGAGAGTGGCCTTTGCAGTGGTAAAAAGGGGGCCGGAGCATAGCCTTGAGTACAAGAAAGTGAATTTTTTATGTGGATAGTACAGGGGTAACAGAGGTGGTAAACAGGGAGTCACTAGGGATGAGTGGGTATTCAGACTGTTGAGAGAGTTCATACTGCAGTGTCTTGGGCATAATATTTTGTTTAGAGCAAGGCATGTCCCAGGGAAGGATAACGTCTTTGCCGATGCCTTGTCTCGTTTGCAGTGGCAGAGATTCTGTGAGTTTGCACTGGAAGCGGATCACGAAGGGCACCCAATCCCGATGCCAATGGACTTGTGGAAGTTAGGAGATTGAGAACTCTGCAATTAGTAGAGAAATCTTTGGCTGCAAGTTCCAGGACAACTTACTGGAGAGCAAGGTTGGAATTTGTAGAGGGGGGTGCTCACAGCTGGCCTGGGAGAGTGGACTCGTGAGGGGGAGAAGGAGGGAGTATGTGGTGAACTGCATCATGAACATAATTGATAAAGGTTTGTCAAGGGTAAGTATAGCAGTGAAACTGTCGAGGATAGCGTTCTGGTGAAAAAGATAATTTAGAGTTGGATGAGGGGGCAGAAGGGTGTTAGAAGACAGGCGGTCTCGGCACAGTTACTAGAGAGAGCATGTGGAGTGCTGGAAGAGGTCTATTGGTCATCATGGGAAAGAGGAATGTTCAAGGCATATTTTATATGGTTGTTTGTTGGCACTTTTAGGATATCTGAATTGGTGGCAGGAGCAAGGGTGGGGAATTAGGGTGGGAAGATGTGTTTCTAGCAGAAAATAGTTTAGAGGTTAGGATTATGAGGTCAAAAACAGATCAGCAGGACAAGAGGTGCGGGTTCAACTGGGTAGAGGGGGGCAGATTTGTGCCCGGTGAAAGCAGGAAGAGCATGGCATGAGCAATGTGGCCGCAGTGAAGGTCTGTTTTTTATGCATGAGAATAGGGAGGATGTTCTTGCAGTGCAGGTTGTGGGGGTAATGAGGAAAGTGCTTCCAGCTTTGGGGAAAGATGGGAAAGCATTTGGTACTCACTCATTTAGAATAGGAGCAGCATCGGAGGGGGAACAATTTAGGTGAACAGGAAATTAAGAGATTGTGACGCTGGAAATCAGGGAAGTACAAGGCTTACATTAGGGACCTGGCAAAGTGCAGAAGTGAATAAAGAGGTTCCACAGTTTTGGATTTGCGGCCACTCCATGATGAAATGTGTGGGGGAAAAGCAGAGAAGAGGGTGAATGGGACATCGTTGGAGTGCAGCTACAATGATGTGTTGGCATGATGGTCGGGTTGGGCAGTTTAAGGTGGGACCAATTGTTGCTCATGTTGCAGGGCTGTGGTGGGATAATGGTGTGCCAGCGGCAGTAGTGATTCATGTGGGGGAGAATGATCTTGTGAAAGAGCCAGAATGACGCTAATAAATAAAATACAATGTAACCTAATGTTTTTAAGACAGAGCTGGACAGAGGTTACGTTATATTTAACAGAGCTTTTGCAAAGAGAGTGTGGAGGGGGGCATTTAGAGAAGGAGCAGTAGAGAAGACCAGGAAGACGATTAATCGGGAGATTGAGAAATTCTGCACGGTTCGTAGGGTGCGCATGCTGAAACATCCAGAGATCAGATATGAGGATTTTGATATTTTTAGAGAGTACAGCGTTCATCTGACCATGATGGGGAATGAATATTACATGTTGGACATTAGAATGGCAGTAGAGGACGTATTGAACAGTTGGAAGTGAAGTGTGAGGGGCAGAAAGAACATCTCTGGGGGGCTTTACTGGATGCCGGGCACATGGTCCTTTGAAGAATGGTTGGGTGAAGCCGGCAGGGTTATTAGCACAGTAAAGGAGGGGGTTAGCGCTGTTTGTACGGACAGGCTAGCCGGGGAGTACAACAATGGGGAAGAGGTATGGAAGGACAGATTTTGACTCAGGGAGAGGATGTTGACGAAAGGTTGGAAGGATGGTATGAGGGGGGACTTAAGAGGGAGTTGAGGAATTAATAGTTTTGGTACATGTTTTAATGCTTTGGTAGTCTGTAAGGCCAATGGGCACGGTTAGTGTGGTTTTCTAGGATGTGGCCTGTCACATTAAAGCGACCTTTTCCACTATAAGCAAGTCTGGGTGTTTTTGTGCAGTCTAGCCCAGGGGGCTCCCAGGGGGTATGCAGACACATTACCCCCATGGGGGATTTGGGTGATACACTAGGAGGCAGCAAGTTGTTTTCTGGGGCCAGAGTGCTTCCCTCACTATACGAAGGGCCGAGGAAGGTTCGAGAACGAGCGTTGATTGTTAAGACCGTTGGGAGTTGGGTGGTGAGGGGGTTTAAAGCCCCCTTTTTAACGTTTCTTTTTTTCTGGAGTTGTGAAAGGAGATAAGGGAAGGAGCGTTGAAGGGATGGGCAGTGGCTTTTTTGTGACCGGCTGGGACAGTAGCAGGGCTTGGTAATGTATGACAAATGTATTTGTTGCTGATGTGGCAGGTCAGCCGGGCTGTGCGGCCTGGAGTAGGTTGAAGGAGAACATATAAAGTGATGTGGGGCTGGCAACAGTGGGTGGGAGCCGGGGTCACAGTCCTTTAAAGGATGGTTGGGGGAAGATGACAGAGTTATTCGCATGATAAAGGAGGGGGGTTAATGCTGTTTGGAAGGAGGGGCTAGGCTCGGGCACTAGAATGGGGAAGAGGTATGGAGTAAGGAGGGGCATTGGCTCAGGGAGAGGATGGGGAGAAAGGTGGGAAGGATGGTGAGGGGAGTTGTACGGGTAAGGGAGGGATGGGGGGGCTAAGGGGAAGTTGATGAATTGTTTTGGTACATTTGTTAATAGTTTGGTAGTCGGTAAGGCCAATGAGCCAGGTTAATGTGGTTTTGTAAACTGTGGCTGCCACATTAAGTGGCCTTTTCCACTATAAGCGAGTCTGGGTGTTTTTGTGCAGTCTAGCCCAAAGAGAACTTGAGATCTCTGTAAGCTCTCCCATCATGTCTAGTGACACCCGTGTCCTAGTGTAGGAGTGCAGCTGGGGGATCCTGTCACCAAAAGGGGAGGAGCAGGGAGTAAAAAGATCAGCCTGTCTGTAGTTGGAGATGAATAGAGGTTGTATGCATGCCTTGCCAGTGTTCGTTCTTTTCCTGTGGGAGATGCCACATGATACTGGTGACGAGTAGGTGTTTACCTACGCGCGCCTGTTGAGCTCTGCCAAGCAGCTGATTTAACCTCTGTCTCCTCGGCAGCCTGTGTACTCAAGCTTCCCCACGGAGGACTTTGAACTTCTACTGTGAGCGTGCGGTGCTGTCGCAGCACCTTGGAAGCCGTGAGGGCTCTTTGCCCATCCTTGAACAGCTGAACTTCCTTCTGCTTGTGGCACCGACCAAACCGTACTCTTTCTTTAAAAATGCCTCCAATATGCTGCTGTCTGTGAGAGCTGCACACATTGCCAGCTCGAGCTTCTTTGCCCCATTCTGCATGACAAATTCTGTCTCCCTGATCAAGAGTAATTCTGACAAGCCTTTGTCTGCTATTTTTTTAAGCGCTCACACAGCCCGAGGGCATCGAGGCGCTGTTACAGAATTTGTTTTTGGTGTTGTCTTAGTTGCATATTTATAACACGCTTAAATACCCAGAGGTTTCTAATTCAGACCCGGGGATCGTCTTGCTTCCAAGGCAAGCATGTTGCCACTGAGCTATCCTCCCAGGACATTTTGCCTTCAAGTTCCTGAGTGACCGCAGTGCTAATATTGCAAGGCCATGTACTATTCCAGAATCGCTGTCTGTGGGCCCACCTCCCATCAGGTCTATTAACTACATCTCTCTCTCCACTTCAGCCAGTCTTGTCAGGCCTCACTCGGGTGGCTGTAATTTGGATGTGTTGTAACTCAAGGCTGATTTCCATTTTGACATCACCGACTCTAGCAATGTGGGTCATGGAGGAGTACATCAGTGGGTCTGCCGGATGGCAAGCGGATGAGAGGTCTACACATGCACTTAGTGGTCCCAGCTATCATTGAAATTGTCTATGAGTTTCGTGATGATATCACCAACACTTTTGAGGGCCTGACAACAAATCTATAGGATTGCTTCGCTCCTCATAAAAAGACGTTGACTGCAAGCGTCACGTCTTCCATTTCACAATCCCTTTGAAATGTGAAATGATGCAAAATTGTGTAATGCGCCTGAGAGCGCGGGTTAAACTTTATGCCTTTACACAGATATTCTATTGAGGATGGCTGTAAATCCTCCGCATTTTGCAGGAAGATGGACTCATGTATGGGATTAATAAAATGCTAAGCTAGCTGGGAAGCAACCGTGAGCGGTCATGGTGGATGCCGCTGGGGAGTTCCAAGTAGTGGTGTAGGTGTAGCAGACATAGGGGTTGGGATGGATTGGTGGAGCAGGAGAGTGAGAGAGTCTCAAAGGGGGAGAATTCGGGTTGAGAGGAAGTGATCAGCAATTGGCCAAATATTCTCTAAAGAGTAGGGTTTTCAGGTCCATCCTAAAGTGTAAGAGAGAGATGGAGCGCCTTATCTGCATTGGTAACTTGTTCCAAAGACAGACGTCATGGCGGGAAACGGTTAGTTTCCTAGTTGGTCCCCGTTGCAGTTCTTTGTTACCAGTCTGGCGATTTCTTTGTAACTTCTGGTGCTGCATGCGTCTGTGGCGATGGTGAGGTTCTGAGTGGTGTTTTGTTTGTGACTGCTTTGCAAGTGATGTGGGCTACCACAACATAATGCATGCTTGAAAGTGTAGCCAGTGCAGCTCCTTGAGGATGGGGATGGTGTGGTTGAATTTTCTTAGCCCTGTTATGAGGTTTGCTGCAGCATTTTGGATGCCTTTCAGAGGGGCCACTGTGCCATCTGGGACTGCCACACTCCAGTTGAGAGATGGCCAGGGCTTAGACAACTGTTCTGAAACTGAGGTCAGGGATGAAAGGCTTTACTTTGCACAGCAGTGCCAGCTGGCACCATGCTGCATGGGGCTTCTTGGTGATATGTGTTAAGAATGAGAGGACACATCCATGTTAAGGCAGAGATATTTTGCAGAGATATTTTGCAGTGGATACTAGTTAAGATATGAATATGTTGAGCTTCATACTAGTCAGACAATTCTGGAATTAGGCTTGCTACGTGGGGTTTCCTTGGAGAATGTATTCAGTTTTTGTTGGGTTGAGCTTCAGGTAGGCACTTGACATGGAGGCTTGGATGATGGGCACATTGCTTGTATCGATGGATGTCATTGATGCAATTGATATTTAGGTAAAGCTGCATGTCATCAGCGTATTGGTGTATCTTGATGTTGGTGTTGGCAAGGTATTCCCACAGAGGTTCCATGTACAGGTTGAAGGTGATATGGGTCATGATGTAGGTTTGTTGAGGTCTGCAGATTACTGGGCGGTAATGGGATCTGCTGGGGCCCATCTTGACCAGTAGGTCTCCATTGGAGAGATAGAGGTAGAAGACAAACCACTGCAAGACTGGTTCATCAAATGTATCAAAGGCAGCTGAGAGATGGAGTAGGATGAGAAAGCAGGGGCTTCCTTTGTGCAGGATTTGTAGCATGTCAGTAATAACTTGTATGGTGGTAGTTTTCATACTCCATTGTGCTCAGAAACTGGATTGGTAGTCCTGTAGGGGACTGTGCTGAGGGATCCTTTTTTGCAACTGGATGATGACAGTCTTCTCAATAGCTTTGCTGAGAAATGGTAGATGCATAATGGAATGATAGTTGACCAATTCATGTTGAGTGTGGTTTTTTTCAGCATGGGGATAATCTGTCCCATTTTCATTGCATCTAGGAAGGTGCCTTGTGTTAAGGGTGTGTTGACGACAATAAGAAGTGGTGTGAGTGCTTCACCTGTGATGACCTTCACAACGGATGAGGGTAGGATGTCCTCTTTGTAGCAGGTAGGTTTAATAGCTGCCAGAGAGCATTGAACAGCCTTTCTGTTTCTGTAATAATTGTCCTGAATTTTACCCATATTGGTATGTAAATTGTGCTGTTAGGGGTGGCATGCATGTGGAGTATGGAGCCGTTAATGTGTTGCCTTATCTTGTGCTTCACCATCCTGTCTTTGAAGACTTTGTTGATGGTGCTGCATTTGTCAGTAGACTGCAGCATTTCAGGGTCTGGAAGAAGGGTGATGCAGTGCTTTCCGGGTTGAGAACCACCCTGCTCTTGTTGGATGCTTCAGTGATGGTTTTTATGTGGATGGTTTGCTTTGGAGGCTGTGGTGATGTGTCCTGTGTGTTGGACAAAGGCATCTCAGGGTGATGAGGCCATCTAGCTGGTGGGGGTTTCTCTAGCATTTCTCTTGTCTAGATATGGCACACTTGCTGTTGAGTTCCTGTGTGTTTATTTATATCTATATAGCGCGCAAACAGCCCAGGGGCAGGGGCATTGAGGTGCTGTTACTTGCAAGAGCTTAGTTAAAGGGGTACAGGCACATTAACATTGACATTATGAAAACACTGCAAACATGCCTCTATCATTACAGTTTAAGCGGTTGGTCTATACAGTTTATGAGGTTGGTCTTTATAACGTATGCAGTGGGTCATATGTTTAGTATACATGCTGGTACTAGGGGCCTTAAGTGAAGAGGATGGTTTTTATAGCTTTACGGAAAGCGATGAGGGAGGCCTCACCTCGGATTGTGGGAGGTAGGGCATTCCAGTGTGTGGGTGCAAGGTATGGGAAGCTGGATCCGCCGCTCTGGCTCTTTTTACTGGTGGCCCACAGAGCATGTTGGTATAGGGTGATCTGGTTGGTCTTGTAGAGGAGGAAGGGTGGATCCTTTGTGAGAAGTAATCAGGAGCTGTGAGGTGAATGCACTTGTGGGTCAGTGTCAGAGCTTTGAAGACGATCCTTTCCTTTATTGGGAGCCAGTGGGCTAGTTTTCTGGCCTCAGAGATGTGTTCTCTTTTAGCAATGCCCTGGGCTGCACGGAGAGCACTGTTCTGTATGACTTGTAGCCTCTCCTGTTTTTTTTGGTTGTACCTAGAAAGAGTACATTGCAGTAGTCAAGCCTGGAGCCAGTGATGGCTCTGGCTATGTTTGTGCAGTTCTCTTTGGAGAGAAAGAGCCTGACTGCGTTGATTAGTTTAGCATGATATGCAGCTGAGGAGGCAATTGCGTTGACTTGTCTGTCGATGGATAAGTTGGAATCCATTTTAACTGAGTCTGAGACTGGTATTTTGATGGTGTCGATGGTGAAGTGGTTGAATTGTGAGTCTAGATTTTTTAGTGTGTCGGGGGAACCTACCAGGAGGAGTTTGGTCTTGTCGGAGTTGAAGCATAGTCCATTGTCTGCCATCCAGGCTTGGATGGTGTTATAGAGGTTGTTCAGGGTCAAGGAGTTTGTGTCATAGTTGCCAGTGATGGTGAGGAGGATCTGGGTATCGTCCACGTAGTTGGTGTAGGAGATACCCATAGCGTCGAGGATGTGGAAGAGGGGTTGTGTGAAGATGTTGTAGAGGGTGGGGGAGAGGTAGGAGCCTTGGGGCACACCACATAGTATGATGGTAGTGAGGCGGAGGCTAAGTCAGAGAATACTTGCATGGTTCTTGTCAGAACAGTGAACCTTAACAGGGTAAAGCGCCTGGTGACCGAAGAGGAGCTGTTGAACCGTAGTGCAGTAGTTTATTCTTCCCACCAATGTAACACTCAGTTGTGCATAAAAACAGTCTGAGCGTTCAATTGGTTGAAAGATGTTTGAAGAAGGAACAGGACACTCTGGAACTCCTAATGACTGCAACTTCCTTCCAGATGCTTGGCAACTGCACAGGACACACTGGAAGCTCACTGAGTGTCAGTAGGATAATGTGCATAACATGTCCAACAAGAAAACGACAGCAGATTGGAACTAATCAGCCTCTGGAATGATACAAGAACTTACATAAGACAAAGATAAACAAAAGAGCCAATAACTGGAAAATGAACACTAGGTGAAAATTCTTACTTGTATATCCGTAAGAAGGGATGCAACGAGGAAAGTGTGATGTAGTAGATCTAAACGGATCCAAAGGAAGAGTCCGAGAAGAAAGCAGTCTCACAGATGCTGAAGGTTTCTTGAGTCCGGTGCAAACCCTATTCCCGCCGGCACGCGTACGCCTAGAAAGTTCAGCGAGTTCCCAAAAGTGCTATAGGCAGTCTCTAGAACAGCACTCGTTTCCTATTCCCGCCGGCACGCGTACGCCTAGGGTGAAAGATCCTTCTTCTGAGAGACGTAAGTAAACAATCCAAACAATGAGCGTTCCGGGTCAAAACCAGGTAAGCAGACAAAGTGAAGCAGAAGACGTGAATCGAAGTCAAAAGGAAGTCCGGGTCGTAGCAGCAGTTCGTAGCAGAAGTACCGTGGGCAAGACAAGAGCAATCCAATAGACAGGCAAGAGGTCGAGAAGGAGCAAGATCCAGGATAACAAAGCGCCACTGTTGTGTTCCGAGGAAAACGATCAAAAGCACCGAAGCAGCAAACGGGGCGGACTTAAATTTGCGTGACCACAACGCGGGAGTCACGTGACCGGGAAACCGGAGCAACACGTGACTGCAGGCGTACTAGCGGCCAGCGTCGCCATGGCAACCCCCAATGCCTTTGAAACAAGTCTTTAAAGGAACGGAAGCGATTGATGTTGTTCCTAGCTATTTTGACTCCCGAAAGTCTGTCGGGTAAGCGGGAACGTGCACTAGGAATCAGTGTTCTGACAGTATCCTCCCCCAAAGGTCCCCCCAGACCTTGAGATGCTAGAAACCGGGATAACAGCGTGGGGGCATGGATGTTGGACTCAGGTTCCCAGGTGCGATCCTCCGGACCGTAACCCTTCCAATCCACCAAAAACAAACGTACGCCACGAGATAGCTTAGTATCCAAAATAGCATTAACCTCATATTCCTCCACCCCTTGTACCAACAGGGTGGGGGGACGGGCAGGTAGCCTCACCTGCTCAGAACACGGCTTGACCAAAGACACGTGGAATACGGGATGTATTTTCCAAGCAGGGGGCAGTTCCAACTTGACCACAAGGGGACTAATCACCTCCTTAACAACATAAGGACCCACAAAGTGAGGTAACAGGGTCTTGCGACCTCGAATACTGAGATTCTTGGTAGAGAGCCAAACACGCATACCAGCAGTGTACTGCGGTGCTGGCTGGTGATGGCGATCGGCGTACTTCTTAGCCTGTTCCTGAGCATGTGTCAAGTGTTCCATAACGCTCTTACGTAATGATGTCAGGTCCCTAAGACAAGATTGGACCGCTGGACAATCCGAGGATGAGCAAAAGTCCAAGGGCAGAGAGCGAGGGTGTTGTCCATACATGGCATAGAAAGGAGAGACCCCCGTAGAAGAATGCACAGAGTTATTATAAGCGAACTCTGCGATGGGCAATACGGAGAGCCAGGTTTCTTGGTGTTGTAGAATAAGGCATCTCAAGTATTGTTCCATGGTGGCATTGAGTCGCTCGGTTTGGCCATCAGTTTGTAGATGGTAAGCCGTAGAATATCTCTCGTCAATGCCCATAGACTGTGTAAGATGTTTCCAAAAACGAGAGGTGAATTGCGCACCCCTGTCAGATATTATTATCTCCGGAAGACCAAAGAATCGGAAGACATTACGTAAAAACAAGTCCGCCAGGATAGTAGCGGATGGAAGACCCCGACAAGGCACAAAAAGGGCCAACTTCGTAAAACTGTCGACTACCACCCAAATAGTGTCAAAACCACCAATCAAAGGTAGTTCCACTACGAAGTCCATGGAAAGCATAACCCAGGGTTTAGCAGGTACTGGCAGGGGTTGTAGAAGACCCATTGGTTTGGCCGGGGCAGTTTTACATTGAGCGCAAACTGCGCAGTTTGCGATGTACAGCACAATGTCTTTTGACATGGAAGGCCACCAGCACCAACGTTTGAGTAATTCCAGTTTTTCGAGGACCGGGGTATGCGGCCAACATGGAGTCATGACACCAAGACATGGCAGTTTTGCGGGTATGAGTATCTGGTATATATATTTTACCTTGAACGTATGGCAAGGATTGAATAACGTCCAGATTAAGATCCTCCAATTCTGGATGTTTTTCTGAGACCCACTGCTGAATGGCGGTCTTCAAGGATGGTTGCAATGTGCAGCCACAAACAACCTGGTTGGGCAAGAGAAGTCGACCTTCCTGTGGCCGAAGCACCGGGTCTTCATAAAGTCTTGATAGGGCGTCTGCCTTGGAGTGCAACGTCCCCGGACGGTAGGTCAGTAAAAAGTTGTACATAGAGAAGAACTCATGCCAACGTGCATGGCGCGCTGTAGTGCATTTCAATGATTGAAGGGCCAGTAGATTTCTGTGATCAGTGAATACTTGAATCGGAGTCTCTGCTCCCAAGAGATGATGCCTCCAAACTGTAAAAGCCTCCCAGACAGACAACAGTTCACGTTCAGTGATGGTATAGTTTACCTCATATGGAGTAAGCTTGCGTGAATGATAAGCGACAGGATGGAGGACCCCTGTGTCAGGACAAAACTGGGACAGGACTGCCCCTAATGCCACGTCTGATGCATCAGCCTCTACAACAAACGGTTGTTTGACATTAGGATGCTGAAGTACCGGAGCTGAAGTAAAGGCCTCCTTGAGAGTCTCAAAGGATTTTTGTGCTTCGGGATTCCATTGAAACGGATGCTTATTACTTGTTAAAGCAGTAAGTGGAGCCACAATGCTAGAGAAGTGCCTGATAAATCACTGATAAAAGTTTGCAAACCCCAAAAAAGACTGCAAAGCTTTTAGTGTGCCTGGGACTGGCCATTCCAGTACTGCCTTGACCTTGGTTTGGCTCATCTGAACACCTTGGTTAGTGATGTCATAGCCCAGGAATTCAACTGAAGTAGTATGAAAAATGCACTTCTCTAGTTTTGCGTATAGTTTATTCTTACGCAAACGTTGTAGTACTTCAGTAACATGTTGGATGTGTAGTTCAAGAGAAGGGGAATAAATCAAGATATCGTCTAAATAGACGATCACGAACCGATCAATCATGTCCTGAAAAACGTCATTGATAAAATGTTGAAATGTGGCAGGGGCATTACATAGCCCAAACGGCATGACTAAATATTCAAATAGGCCGTATCTGGTTTTGAATGCCGTCTTCCATTCATCCCCCTCTCTTATCCTCACCAGATTATACGCACCCCTGAGGTCCAATTTGGTGTATATTACTGAAGAGCCTAGCTGGTCCAAAAGTACAGAAATCAGTGGTATGGGGTACTGATTCCGTATCGTAACTGCGTTCAGGTCCCGATAATCTATACATGGTCTCAGGTCCCCCTCTTTTTTCGGAACAAAGAACAGGGGAGATGCAGCAAGAGAACGGGAGGGGCGAATGAAACCAGAAGCCAAAGCCTTCTCCAAATATTCCTTCAATACTGCATCCTCCTTCAAAGTAAGAGAGTATATCCTCCCAGAGGGGATTCTAGCTCCCTCCTTAAGGTCTATGGGACAGTCATAAATACGATGAGGCGGTAACTTTTCTGCCTCACCTTTGTCAAAAACATCTGCGAAAGCCTTGTATTCTGGGGGTAAAGTAGTATTGACAATGCCACTTACCTTCGAAACAGATTCCAATAAGGCTTGACATGGGTTGTTTTTCACTTGGGTTGATGGGCCACAATGTCCTGAACAATAAGTTGAGGTAAACGAGACAGACCCAGCAACCCAGTCCACCAAGGGATTATGAACCCTAAGCCATGGTAGACCCAGAATTAGTCGAAATTGAGGTGCAGTAATGACATCAAACGAAATGACTTCGCTATGACAGCCGTCTATAAGTAAGTTCAGGGGCACTGTAGACTCCGTTACCAAACCTGAGAGCAGTGTGGTACCATCAACTGCGTTGACCACTTCAGGTTGTTCTTTTGGTACCAGTGGAATGTTCCAGTCTTTAACATACTGGAGATCAACATAGTTTCCAGTAGCCCCGGAATCCAAAACCGCTTCAGAGGACCAGGTTTGGCCGTCCGGAGATGCAAGAACGACCTTAATAGTGAAAGGAACGGAGAAATTGGAGCCCGGAAGATCAATGCTCGACATAGGGGCTCCCTCTATTGTCGGGCTTTGGAGTTTCCCGACTTTGCGGGTTTCTTGGGACATAAACTCAAGAAATCACCAGAAGAACCACAATAAAAGCATAAATTGTTCTTTTTACGCTTCTCTCTTTCTTCGCTAGACAGTGGTCCTCTTACCGCCCCTATTTGCATGGGTTCCCCATTACCTGAAACCAAACTTGTCAGGCTGACAGGGACCGGGGGCAAAATCCTCTTCTCCCCCTTCCTTTCTGCTTTACGGGCATCGATCTGAAGAACTAGATCCAAAAAGTCAGGAAAGGAGACGTGGACCACAGGTACCGTAGCAATGACATCCTTGAGGGAGTCTGACAAACCCTTATAAAATAAGGCCGCCTTCTTCTCGTCTGGCCAGTTGGTTTCAGCAACCAATTGGTTAAACTTAGCCAGATACATCAATAGAGAAGAATCGCCTTGCTGTAAATTCAATAACTCCAAATCAGTGGCCTGAGACTTGTATCAGGTGTCAAAAACTCTCGTAAGCGCCTCTATGAGAGCGTCACAGTCAAATCACAAATGACTTCCTTGTTCCAAGAGAGGATTAGCCCAGACTGCAGCAGTACCCCCTAGATTAGACAATATAAAAGCGGCCTTAGTGGGCGAATCAGGAAACGATGTTGGTCTACAAAGAAAATGCAGTCTGCATTGATTGATGAACGTTCTGAAGGCTTTTGGATCGCCCAAAAAATGTTCAGGAGGAGCCAACCGAAACTGTGCAGTCATAACTACCGGAACCGGCTCTGCCCTGGCCTGAGCACCGGCCGTACCAGACCCGGAAGCCACTGCGATTGATGGAGGTTCAATGGCGCTAACCCTTAATCCCGCTTGAATGTCATCAATACGGCGATGGGTAGCATCATGGGCAGTTTGCATGTCAGCACGTAAATCAGCCACTAATTGAACCAAAGTAGCCAAAGGATCAGTGGCTGTGTCCATTTTAAGGCTTCTGATTCTGTCAGAACAGTGAACCTTAACAGGGTAAAGCGCCTGGTGACCGAAGAGGAGCTGTTGAACCCGTAGTGCAGTAGTTTATTCTTCCCACCAATGTAACACTCAGTTGTGCATAAAAACAGTCTGAGCGTTCAATTGGTTGAAAGATGTTTGAAGAAGGAACAGGACACTCTGGAACTCCTGATGACTGCAACTTCCTTCCAGATGCTTGGCAACTGCACAGGACACACTGGAAGCTCACTGAGTGTCAGTAGGATAATGTGCATAACATGTCCAACAAGAAAACGACAGCAGATTGGAACTAATCAGCCTCTGGAATGATACAAGAACTTACATAAAACAAAGATAAACAAAAGAGCCAATAACTGGAAAATGAACACTAGGTGAAAATTCTTACTTGTATATCCGTAAGAAGGGATGCAACGAGGAAAGTGTGATGTAGTAGATCTAAACGATCTAAAGTCCGAGAAGAAAGCAGTCTCACAGATGCTGAAGGTTTCTTGAGTCCGGTGCAAACCCTATTCCCGCCGGCACGCGTACGTCTAGAAAGTTCAGCGAGTTCCCAAAAGTGCTATAGGCAGTCTCTAGTCCAGCACTCGTTTCCTATTCCCACCGGCACGCGTACGCCTAGGGTGAAAGATCCTTCTTCTGAGAGACGCAAGTAAACAATCCAAACAATGAGCGTTCCGGGTCAAAACCAGGTAAGCAGACAAAGTGAAGCAGAAGACGTGAATCGAAGTCAAAAGGAAGTCCGGGTCGTAGCAGCAGTTCGTAGCAGAAGTACCGTGGGCAAGACAAGAGCAATCCAATAGACAGGCAAGAGGTCGAGAAGGAGCAAGATCCAGGATAACAAAGCGCCACTGTTGTGTTCCGAGGAAAACGATCAGAAGCACCGAAGCAGCAAACGGGGCGGACTTAAATTTGCGTGACCACAACGCGGGAGTCACGTGACCGGGAAACCGGAGCAACACGTGACTGCAGGCGTACTAGTGGCCAGCGTCGCCATGGCAACCCCCAATGCCTTTGAAACAAGCCTTTAAAGGAACGGAAGCGATTGATGTTGTTCCTAGCTATTTTGACTCCCGAAAGTCTGTCGGGTAAGCGGGAACGTGCACTAGGAATCGGTGTTCTGACAGTTCTGTCTTGTAGGAAGGATGTGATCCATGCTGTGGCATCAGGGGAGAACTTGGCAGTGGAGGAGAGGTGATGGCATAGGACGTCATGATCTACGAGATCGAAAGCTGCGGATAGGTCAAGAAGTAGGAGAAGTGCCGGTTTGCCCATGTCTCTGGCATTGTCCATCTGGTTTTTCAGGTCAAGTGGGGCGGTTTCGGTCCCGTGTCTGGGGCGGAAACCAGATTGGCAGAGTCCCAGGAGTTTGTTCTCTTCAATGTAGTGCTGAACCTGTAGGTAGGCTGCTTTGTCTAGTATTTTGAGGAGAAATGGGACAGTGATGATGGGTCTATAGTTGTTGGGGGAGGTGGGATCGAGAGTAGATTTTTTTAAAGAAAGGGCGGTCCCAGGCTTCATTGAGGGTGGCGGGGACTTTCCATGTGGCAAAGGAGGCATTGACAAAGGCTGTTAGGAAAGGAGCTAGTGCTTCGGTACAGTCCTTGATGATAGTGGCTGGGCAAGCATCACCTTTACAGTTAGAGGGTTTGATGGTCCTCATGATGTTGATGTCTTTTTCCTCTATGGATTTGAAGGAGAAGGGTTGGGGGGGTTCTGAGGCTAGTGGTGGGACAGGGATGTGCGAATTGGGCAGGGCTTGTTTGGTAGCTAGTATTTTGTTTTGGAGAAGGCTCAATTTGGTTTGCATGGCTGTTTGAATTTCATCGCACCTAGCTTTGTCTTTGGAAGAAATTCTGGGGGGCGGGAGTGGGAGTCTCTAGTTCCCTGAAAATGACGAAAATGTCTTTCGTGCTAGATTGGGTTTACGAGATTCTGGATTCAAAACATTTGGCCTTTGATTGGGTGATTGCCTTTTTGTATTTGGTAGATCAGCTTATCTTTGTCAGAATGGGACGCTTGCCACTGTGTAAGTGCAGCCTTTTTTTCGTTGCGTAGTGTGAGAAGGTCCGGGATGAACCAGGAGTTGGAGTGGCTGGTGGGTTTGGATTTACGGGGTTTAAGTGGAGCAATGGAGTTGATAGCTGCTTTGATGGCAGCATCATAGGCTGATGCGAGAGTTTCAGGGTCTGTGGAGAAAGGTGGTCTGAAGGCTGGCCCTTGGAGGAAGGGCAATAGTCTTTCCTTCGTGAGTTGCCGGGAGCTTCTTGTGAGGCAGTGTAGTGATACACGAAATTGCAACCTTGCCAATCAGGGCTTTAGATGACAGCATTAGCCGCTGAAAGCCAATAGTGTATTCAAAGTATGTGCTAAAAATGCTGACAGTAGTCTGTTGTAGCACTTCCATTATGCAGTAGTGAGCTACAAGGAATATGCAGGCCTAGTATGAAATAGGTCAAATTAAGCATTGTTGATAGACAGGCAGGGAGGGCCCCTAGCTATGTAGCTAATAGGTATTTTTGGAGTGTTTGGAACATCATGGCACCTATATAGCGCTTAGATAGCCAGTCTTAAGCGCTATAAACACTAAGCTATGAGTGCATGCCTTTTAGAGCTTGCAGATGGGGTTAATACATCCCTGCTTCCCTTAGAATATTCAGCCTCACTAACGGTAGGCCTGGCTCCAAGCTAATCTTCCTTTTCTCTGGGAAGGTACTGATAAGACATTCCTCAGCCAGCGCAGATGGGAACCAAGGGAGGGGGTAGGAGCGAGCAGGGAGCATCTCAGAGAGAGCTGGGTTTTTTCCATGAACCAGCCTCACAGAGAAAGTTCTGGAACTATGCGTCATGGTGACTGACAGCAAGAGATTATAAAACATCCATGCACACATGGGATCAGGGGGAGATCGCCTGTGGACTTGATTCGTGCAGAAACAGGTGCCCGGCATTGGCTCATACGGTGTCCTTCAGCATTGTCCTCTGAGCGGGGCTTGTTTACAGCTAGCTTATGAGGGCCCAAGGTCTCCCCAGTGCTGCTTAAAGGGACGTAAGACTGTGTTTCTCTATGTTTCTCTATATTTCTCTATGTTTCTCTATGTTTATCTAAGTTCCATGTTTCACTATATTTTGCATTGCTCTTTGTTTTATGCTTTGTAATATTCTCTAACTTGAATCCCAAATGTATATGAAATTCACTGCTTAGAATAAATATGCTAAAGCTTTGAGGGTGTCATTTGTCACTAGCATGAGATCACTGCTCAGCACAATAGAACCTGTATTTTGGGCTGAATTGGGTATTTTTGCTCTCAAAGGGCTGGCCCCGAGGAAGATTTTGCCCAATATCAAGACATTTGGTGGCAGCTTTGTGGGATTTGTGAAGAGCAGTGCCATGCTGACATGACAAATGGTGTGAGAGAACACAGTGTAGAGTGGGGAGCAGGCTGTCGCATTTCCTTGATGGTCTCACTGCAGCTCTGAGACTTCAAAAGGCAGCAATGTTGTGTCGGCTTGCCGTGGCCGATAGCTTGTGTGGTTAAGACTCCCTTCAGTAAATCAGTCGTGACTGACTTATTGCATGGGATTGGTGCCAGGGAGTACAAGGCAATAAACGAGCGGGAAATGGCTTTGTTTAAAGCACTCCGATGAATGGTTAAGAAAGATGTATGCTCAATTAGAAAAATAATTTTATCATGTGGTTTCCCAAGTTTAAAGTTGTAATTTGGAATGCATAATGAGACGGAGTTCTCATCTCTATTCTGTCATGAGGGCAGGAAAAATAATTGCAAGAATTTGACATGCAAATTGTGAATAGTGATTTAACCATTGACTCAGCCCCAGTGTGCTAGCGAGTGGGGGCTGTAATGTTCGGAGGCGAAGGTTCGTCTTTTTTGATATATGCTTTTGAAGGGTTGGCATTCCTGAATAATGAGGAAGGGGAATGAGCCATGCTTAGGAGAATGAGTAACATTTGTGCTGAGAGCCTAAAGAGTTTTTTCTTTCTTTTGGCAACTGTAAAATTCCATGTGCTAATGGTGGCAAATTCTGTTTAAAGGAAACACACTAAAATGGTTATATTGCATTTTAGGCTGTGCCATGCTTATATTGGGTGAGAGACTCACTTAAAAGGAAAGTGAGTGAATGTTATTTGGATTTTCGATTTTTGTGTACTGATTTGAAATTGCAGAATCAGTTTGCAATGCTTGGGGAGAAAAACAATTTATATTTTTCTAAATTGCCCCTGGAGTATTTTTGACTGTCCCCATGCTATGCCATGGATTTGTGCTGTTGCCTTATAAGTGATGTATGATTTGGAAATAGTGTCCTGTTGACTGTGATACATGGGAAAAAATGTTGTTGACACATTAAACAGCCCACAAGCAATAGAGTGTGGGTTGTTCTTGCAGAAAAAAAAAACGTGCAGGGAGCTGCACTAAATATGGCATTTTTATTTTTTAAATGCACTGAACTGAGTGGTTATAGTTTGGCAATGGTACAACAGAATGAAACATCTGTGTGTGATAAGATAGCACAAAGATTTAATGGGTTGCGAGTTCTCTTGAAAGATCGCACATTACAAGAAAAAAAAAGACGCTTTGACATTTTGCAAAATTACATGGAGTAGAAAAATGACAAGAAAAGTGCCGCTTTTGAAAAACAAGAGTCTTGCTGTGTGTGCAGAGCTTGTGCCTTGAAGCTGTCTTGGGCGAGGTGCGTGAAGGCAAACAAAAGCAGAAACAGTACAAGAAAGAGTTAATTTGGATGAACTGTCTGAAACGAGTGAAGCCGCCACAGTATAAGAGTTATAGGCAAAAGAGATAAGCTGCGTGCTCATGGTGCTGCCAGGTGCACACGAAAGATAAACATGCCTGCATTCCTGAGGAAGGGGGAGCAAAAACAGAGAGCTGTTCAAAAAGTAAAGAATTTGCCCAGTAAACTGTGGTACGGAGCAAAGGCTTCATGCAGGATGGCAGACGGGCACATCACATCTGAACATTTACCTATGCATCTGTGAATGGGCCAAGAAAAGACAGCTGCCCATTCCAACAGACATTACTGTGCAAACCGCATTCCCATGTGATGTGATGTGAAGTGAAGTAAAGCGCTATTGCTGTGCAAGCTGCATTCCAATGCTCCATGTGATGTGAACTGAAGTAAAGCGCTGTGCACTGGAGAAGAAACCTCTAGGCGCTTTGAGAAGAGAAAATACACATCTGGCAAACTGCAAGCTACATTGCCAGGGGATGGAGTAACTGACAAAGACATTATGGCATTCCAGATGGAAGCAAAACTGACAAAAGTGCTTAGCCGTTTTGCAAGAGACAACATGCAGAGCGGGGCTTTGAAGTACAACATGAACACTGCACATTAGCCATGATCCAGAAGCCACACGGCTTAGTGCAAGAATGAATGATTTGTTGAAGCAACAAAAGAAACTGGCTTAGACTATCGCACTCAAAGGGGTGGTTCAAAAACAGCAAACGCCCTTTGAAAAAATGACAAGTGAAAAAACCAGAGGCTTGAAAAGACACTGCTAAGAAAAGAAAGATAAATAAACAAAGCTGCTCGTACAACTGCAAGCGGTATTGGACTGAAAGACTTTACCTTTGAAAAATGGAGTGATGCCAGCAGGGCAAACTGAACCAAGATCATGAGACACTGGAAGCAAGTTGGCGCCTGGCATTTGTGATCGCTTTGGTGAAAAAGAAAAGCATTGTGCGACCTGGGTACTTACTATATGGCTTTGTAAAAGCACAGATCAGTCTGAGGTACCATTGACCAGCTATGATTGCATTGCACAAATGAGTTTGTGATTAGGCAGTTACACCCCGTATGGTTGAGTGTAAATAAGCCCCCAGAAACATGCAGAAAGGTGATAAATAATTGCAGTAGCAATGACAAAGTGTGTAGTTACCTGATGAGACTTTTTGAAGATGGGGGTGGTATTATGGGAAGGGGTGGATAACGCTGATATTGAAGTTTTGATGAAATCCTAACATTTCTGTTTGTATTTTGCCTAGGCAAAGCACGACAAGACATTTCATAATATCAGAAATTAATATGCAGTTTGTGGGTGACACTGATCAAAGAAGGGTCAGACGCATTCTCAGAGAAAGCGAGCCACTGCGACATGCTATTTCAACTTTAACGTGCCCTGCACCGCACTCAATGCTGTAACCTGCGAATAGTGTCCAACAGAGTAATAACTTTTGCTGAACTGGCACGGTGCAGACTTGGCTAATTATCAAGTATTTGATGCTACACATTTAAATGACATGTTTTGCCCTTTCTTGTTTAAAGGACTATGGACAATGAATTGTGGACTGTAACATCAGGCACCACATACAGCTGTGTGACACAGCAATTGAATGCTAACACATTGAAAAATGGTTTTTAAATGCACTGTTGAGATGAATCTGAAAAAACCAAATGGTTTTACTCTTCCAACTGAATGGCTTTAACCAGAGATGTTTTGTTTTTTGAAAAAAAAAAATATTCTACATTGCACGTAGGCAGGAGAATGATTTATGAACTGTTGGGGCAGCAGAATTATGCAAGCAGGAGTGTAATTAATTTTGAGATAAGATGAGTGCGCACATCAAAGTCACCTGTGCGTAGGTTAAGATTCTTAATTGAAGTAATGCTGCCAAGTGTATGAGCTATAATTTGAAATGGTAATCTTTGAAACACTGGATACTTTTACAGCCAGCTTAAGGCAGGTAAATGAAACCATGACTGACTTGATGTTTGATTTTATGACACAGAGTGTGACACGGTTTTTTGTTAAACCAACCAGTTTCATGTTTTTTGTGGGGACAGCTGTCTCCAGCACACTAATGCAAAGAGTCACCTTTTGATTGTAAACATTTGGAATAATTCTTTGGAAAAGCGCTACAAATGAGTATCCACATGGAATTGCTAGTGTACTGGCCTGGCACATTGTCAGGCATCTTTTGTCACTGAATGGATACCATTTGTTTAATTTGTCTAATGTGATGTTTTTCTGACCAAGAACTGCAGCGAGTGTTCTCGCCAAGATTTAATGAACTATAACTTGACTAAATGAATTTTTTCCATGGTGTGATGAAACAGCCACTGCCGGATAGTAGTATGGTGTTTGTGGCTAAAGTTAATATTGTATATGGTAGATATCCCACTTGAAGAAGGGTATTCTCCAAGTCACAGAAGGTAGACACTGTGAACCTGTTAGATTTTCCAGTAGTAAGACAACATGTAAATTGTAGGCTGGTAATGCACACCTTCATTATTACAGTGCTACACTTAGACATAGATTTATCATGAGGCAATGTTTCCTTAGTACTACCAAGCTGCTACAAATGGAGTCCATTTCTATGGCCCATCACTAGAGTGCGCGTAGCTAGGGAGCTAGATTCATTAATTGCAGGAGCTTTATATGCTTGTGACATAGAAACTGTGCACAATAAGCTAGCCACTATGGGTTCTGATGCCAGCTCTGCTATAGAACTTCTGGCCTAGTGGGGCCCATTGATATGCCCAGCACTGCTACAAGTATTGACAGCCAATTGAAGGTGACAGAATTTTAGACATGAAGACATTTTTGTCTGCCATAGGGCAGGTCAACAAGACTGCTAAATACACACAATGCATTGTATGGCAAACATTGTTAAATCAGCAGGTGTTGGCTTTTTACTGAGTGGGGGCAACCATCCTCCACACACTGGCACGCAGAGCTACAGTTACCAGCATACATATGGATTGAATTGCTTGCTTTTTTGATTGCATGAATAACACATGCCATGCTTTGATGTAAATTAGTAGAATTGTTTTTATTTAGACAACCTGGTGCCCATGGGTTCACCTTGTTCACGAAATTAGATGGTCTCTGGTTGGGTTCCACCTACC
This sequence comes from Ambystoma mexicanum, assembly GCF_040938575.1. Taxonomy (NCBI): domain Eukaryota; kingdom Metazoa; phylum Chordata; class Amphibia; order Caudata; family Ambystomatidae; genus Ambystoma; species Ambystoma mexicanum. The sequence continues at coordinate 427,949,931 of NC_090934.1, read as the reverse complement.
TGGGGGAAGTGTCTAGTCACACAGCCCATAGTCACGCTTGAATGCCCTGGGATCAGGGGGAGGGTAGGCCCTTAGGGTGAAAGGCTGCCAGGTTTTAGAATTGGTAACCATACATAAATGCAATAGTGCATTGTAGATTAGACTACACTGGATTGCCTTGACATTTTAACTGCATGCTGCTTTTTAACTGACAATCAGTTATACAAAATTGATTTAGGTATTTTTGTGTAGGCCATGTTTTGGCTAGAGTAAATGTCCATGTTCACTTGGTGTAGGTATTTTTTGTGTAGGCCAGGTTTTGGCAAGGGTATATGTCACTGTTCACTTTGTGTACATTTTTGTTTAGGTAGTGTTTTACCTTGCATGCCACGCTAACTAACCGCTATAAGATAGTTTGCTTAAACCTCTTGCAAAGCCCCAAGGTCTTTATCACTGCACTAAATACTATATTGATAGGTATTAGTCAGCATTTGTCGCACAAACGTTGAATAGGGGTGGAATGTAGTGATACACGAAATTGCAACCTTGCCAATCAGGGCTTTAGATGACAGCATTAGCCGCTGAAAGCCAATAGTGTATTCAAAGTATGTGCTAAAAATGCTGACAGTAGTCTGTTGTAGCACTTCCATTATGCAGTAGTGAGCTACAAGGAATATGCAGGCCTAGTATGAAATAGGTCAAATTAAGCATTGTTGATAGACAGGCAGGGAGGGCCCCTAGCTATGTAGCTAATAGGTATTTTTGGAGTGTTTGGAACATCATGGCACCTATATAGCGCTTAGATAGCCAGTCTTAAGCGCTATAAACACTAAGCTATGAGTGCATGCCTTTTAGAGCTTGCAGATGGGGTTAATACATCCCTGCTTCCCTTAGAATATTCAGCCTCACTAACGGTAGGCCTGGCTCCAAGCTAATCTTCCTTTTCTCTGGGAAGGTACTGATAAGACATTCCTCAGCCAGCGCAGATGGGAACCAAGGGAGGGGGTAGGAGCGAGCAGGGAGCATCTCAGAGAGAGCTGGGTTTTTTCCATGAACCAGCCTCACAGAGAAAGTTCTGGAACTATGCGTCATGGTGACTGACAGCAAGAGATTATAAAACATCCATGCACACATGGGATCAGGGGGAGATCGCCTGTGGACTTGATTCGTGCAGAAACAGGTGCCCGGCATTGGCTCATACGGTGTCCTTCAGCATTGTCCTCTGAGCGGGGCTTGTTTACAGCTAGCTTATGAGGGCCCAAGGTCTCCCCAGTGCTGCTTAAAGGGACGTAAGACTGTGTTTCTCTATGTTTCTCTATATTTCTCTATGTTTCTCTATGTTTATCTAAGTTCCATGTTTCACTATATTTTGCATTGCTCTTTGTTTTATGCTTTGTATTATTCTCTAACTTGAATCCCAAATGTATATGAAATTCACTGCTTAGAATAAATATGCTAAAGCTTTGAGGGTGTCATTTGTCACTAGCATGAGATCACTGCTCAGCACAATAGAACCTGTATTTTGGGCTGAATTGGGTATTTTTGCTCTCAAAGGGCTGGCCCCGAGGAAGATTTTGCCCAATATCAAGACAGGCAGGGTGGCAGGGGCTGGGGTGAAGAGGTTGAGGAGCTGGTGGTGAGTATGCTAAAGGTGATGATATGGTGGTCAGACCATGGGGTGGGAGTGTTTCCAGTGATGATGAGTGGACAGTGATGGTGCGCGATCCAGTCGAGAGTTCTGCCCTGGGTGTGAGTTGGGCTAAAGATGGTGTTATTGTAGCTTAGTGCCTTGAGGGCCGAATCAAGGGATTTGGCTGCTGGGTCCTTGCTGTCCAGGAGGCCTAGGTTGACATCCCCAAGGAGGATGGCTTTCGAATGTTTTGTAAGGTTGTCAGAGAGGAGGTGGATGAGAGAGGCTTGGAAGTCTCCTGTTGGGCCTGGAGGGCGATAGACAATGTGGACAGCAATGGTACAGTGGGGATAGAGGTCGATTTTGACTTGGAGGTAGTCGTCGTTGTTGTGCAAGGATTTCTCTAACTTTCTAATGGAGAGGCAGTCTTTGGCAATGATTGCTACAGCTCCACCTTTAGAAAGGCGATCATGTCTAGTGATGGAGTAGCCAAAGGGCAGTGCTAAGGAGATCGCAGGGCCAAGTTTCTGAGATCATGAGCAGATCGAGGTCATGGGTGGTTATGAGGTCGTGGATATCCAGAGCGTGGGCATTGATGGACCTAGCATTAATCATGGTGCATTTGAGGTGGGGTTCTGTAACGGCTGGGGAGGGGTCCATGGGGAGAGTGGGTGAGGTGGTGGGCGTGGTGGCGCTGGGGGAGGTAGAAGAATTTCCCACTACATATTTTGCACTTGGGGGCTCATTTTCAGTAGTGGTGGACATAAGTGGAATCACATCTGGCACAATAGCATTCAAAATGGAGGTAGAAGAATTGCACATCACAGGTTTTGCACTTGGGGGCTCATTTTCAGTAGTGGTGGACACAAGTGGAATCACATTTGACACAATAGCATTCAGAAAGGGGGTAGAAGAATTGCACATCACAGGTTTTGCACTTGGGGGCTCGTTTTCAGAAGTGGTGGACACAGGTGGAGTCCTATTCAGTATGGAGCCAGTACAGTTTGAAGCGGTGTAAAGTGCTTCATGGGTAGCTATATTGGAGGTAGCTATGACAACTGTGGTCTTAGTAATTGGGCGGGTGAGTTTTGCATTGTTAGCACAAAACGTGGGTGACATGGTACAAGAGAATAGCCGTGCATTGCGGGTGCTCGTGCGGAGGGGGTTGGAGCTGATGGTGGCCTCTAGGGTGCGGGCACGGAGTCTCAGGCTCCTGGTGTCTGGGCCTGGGTTTGAGTGGAGTTTGGGATAGTTAGGTCCTTACCTCCAGGATGCGGCATAGCTTTGTTGCAGGTGGCAGACGAACAGCGAAGAGCTGCAAAGACCACCGGAGGCATATGGCTATTACCGTGGTTCAAAGTCCATTTTAATATCACATGTGGAGGCTAGGATACATCGTACCAGTTAGGTGCTTGTGAGTGTTCCAAAGGTTTTGCTAGAAGACGCATGCAGTTATCGGATTGTCAGCTCGGTGTGAATGTGAATTCAGCATTAGGTGGAGTCAGTATCCTTATGACGCTTTGCTGATGGGGTTTGGGGGTCACGCACACCAGCGCGCTAACAGGCGCGAACAGGGCCTTAACTCTCGAGGGCCTTGCCTGGAGATGGCCGGCTTCCGCCTGCTGGCGAATTTGCTCCTCCTTTGTGGGGCGTCACGGGCCGTGTTGCTTAGCAACACAGTAAACAAATCATGGAGGCCGCCATTTTTGGATGGATCTGCAGGGGGAGGTGCGGCACGGAGAAATTGGGCCAAATTATATCAAAATGCGCAAAAGTGGCTGGAAATCCCTACCAGGGACAACACTGGATGTTGCAGCTGTGCAGTGGATCACACGCCCGACCTCATCAGAGGCAGCGTGTATATTCGTCGGTGTTCGGGTCCTCTGAGTGTGTCCGCTTCTGTGCGGGCAGGTTGGAGAAGGGCTCCTGCCCTCTCCTGATGCTCGCGGGGAATGGTGTTATAAGGTGTGTAGGTACTTCCATTTGTTGGGTTGACATTTCACTGATGGTTGGGTGCTTGGGTTCTCAATTAGGGTGTGGTTGAGTGCATTGAGCTGGGTGTTGACTTTCTCAGACATTTAGGCCTAGTTGATGAGGTTTCTTTCCGGTGTTGCAATGAGGAAGTTCTTGAAAGAGTGTTGGTTTTTTTGGCTGGCTTGAGTTAAGGAGAGGTGTTTGGTGCAGCATGATGGGTATTTCTCCATAGTTTCTCAAGTCTGTAGTGGGGGAAGGCATACAATGACTGGATAGGTAGTGAACACTAGGTCAGGTTTGTTGCCTTTGATGTGGGTTGGTTCTGTAATGAGATGCTTGATGTCCAGGGTGTTGAGCAGGGGAAGTAGAAAACACTGGTTTTCTTGTCCGCTCCAGGGCCGGTCGACGTCTCTGAGGAAGATGTTAATTGTGATGTTGGCAGATGCTTTTGTTATGGTTCTATGTGTAAAGGTCGCCCGTTTCATGCCTCTTTGACAAAAGGCTGCATTTTTGCCCACACCAGAGGGTCCTCGAATTGGCCAACCAATACACAATTCTTCATTTCATAGGGGGTGGGTTTCACCTCCCGAATTGATCACCACACGAGGTGCTGCCACTCCCTCCCCCAGCAATGCCATCTTTGGCTCTCTGTCTACCCATCCACGCCCGCCCCCTTTACATCCACCAGGTCTGTCTTAATGGCTTCCTGGCACCTCTGCACCCGCCTACAAGCACCTGACTCACCTTGCACCAACTCGTGCCTGGTCCTCTCTCCGGATGTCTTCCTTATACTTTTTTCAAACCTCAAATTGTAAATATTGTGATTTGTGACATTGAAATAGTCCTTTCACTACATTAGGGTGGTTTTAATAGCAGACCATGATAGTCATATTCTTTGTTCACCTTTTTTAAGGTAACGATATATTCAATTAATGTTTTTTTTTATCGTGGTGTATTTTTCATGGATTATCCTATGTCGGCGCGCAGCACCCTGCACTTTTACGTCCAGCACTGGCCTATTGTGTTCAGTTTGCTTAAAGTGGGGTAATGTTCCCTTCAGGAGAACCCTGTTGCTCTGGAAACACATGTTCATTGGCCTCCGATATTGGAAATCTCCCTGCCATTTCCCAATCCTGGGCAGACCATTTCCATGTTTGCCATCGGTTGATCGTGGCCTTCTTGTTATAGATGATTTCTGGCACTGCTAGCAATTATAGCAGCAGGGACTCCGGTACTAGGGAATTCATAGCAGTTCTTGCATCTAGGGAATGCTGGTCAATACCAAAGGCAGCATTGCATACGTGGGTGCAGTGACAGCAGGATGTGCCTGGAAAGTGCAAGATATTCAAATTTTGAAGATCTGTGAAGCTGACGACATAGCGGGGAGATCCCCATTGGACACCCCCACCTCCTTAGGTCATTATCATAACACAATGAAATGAATAAATGAATACACAGACAACTGTATTAAAGTTCTTTGGAAAAAACACAAGGTCACAGTTTATTTTTGGAGCAAGACAACTTGGGACAGTCCCAGCCACATTACAAACAGTCAGATACAGGTGAACCATGTCACCACTTTAGCCACTGGCCAAACTGACAAAACTGCTGGTTATTCCAGCTACACTGGCACAGCCAGCAGGAACCAGGGGCACTGACCAGGATGATTGTTGGCCTAAAGCCCTAAGGAAGGGAGTCAGTGCCCGTCGAGGGATCGGCTCGAGCCCTGCCAATCCCGAGCCGCTGCAGCTGCAGCGTGAAGTACCTCATTGGCTAGGACCGCCCCGATACTCCGCCTGTAACAAGAAACGAAAATATTAGGAACAACTCAAACAACACACTAACTTATTTTATCAATACTTCTACTATGGCACTCTACTAATTCTACTGATGATGCGAAAGCGTCACCCTACTCCTACCACCGGTCTGCACGTATTACTCCAGTTTTAAAACTTACCAATCTTCAACCTGTTTAACCTCAGCATTATATTCTCAGGCGTGGGTGGGTGGGTGTCAATTCACACTGGGCGGGAGCTGCTGGGCAAAGAGACTGATGGCCAGCAGCTCCCGCCCTTATAAGTGTCCGCAGGGGGACCTGACCGGAAGCCAGGTCCCCCTGGGAACGCCTCTTCCCCTTCAGAGGAGGAGAGGAAGAGGAGAGAGGCCTGACCAGCGACCAGAAGGGGGTGGCCAGAAGGGACAGCCCGCTATGTAGGCTGTCCCTCTAGCGCCCCCTGCGGGGGCCGGTCAGCCTCTTAGCGGGGAGATCCCCATTGGACACCCCCACCTCCTTAGGTCATTATCATAACACAATGAAATGAATAAATGAATACACAGACAACTGTATTAAAGTTCTTTGGTAAAAACACAAGGTCACAGTTTATTTTTGGAGCAAGACAACTTGGGACGGTCCCAGCCACATTACAAACAGTCAGATACGGGTGAACCATGTCACCACTTTAGCCACTGGCCAAACTGACAAAACTGCTGGTTATTCCAGCTACACTGGCACAGCCAGCAGGAACCAGGGGCACTGACCAGGATGATTGTTGGCCTAAAACCCTAAGGAAGGGAGTCAGTGCCCGTCGAGGGATCGGCTCGAGCCCGGCCAATCCCGAGCCGCTGAAGCTGCAGCGTGAAGTACCTCATTGGCTAGGACCGCCCGATACTCCGCCACGCTTTGATGGTGGCTGACGCTGCCATCAATGCCCCCAAACCCTAGGACCTTGCTTCTCCTTCAAATTTACTAGACAATTACAGCTTACCATACTCACCATTGAATTCATCTGCAACCTGCCCTCTTTAGCTCGCCCAATAAAGCCGTTAGGAAAACAACGTTGCCTTTATCAGATAGGTGGACCCCATCCGCTTCAAAATGGGAAGGCAAGGAGCTCAAACAGCAGTGCCCTACGTACCCCAGGCCCTCTGCCTTGGTGAATTTCGCAACACTTCTGTTGAGGCGCTTTCTGGATTTCTCCATGCCGGCTACATAAATGGCGTCTCTCCATACTTGCCTTTGCACGACTTGTGACCAGAATATTTCTGTGCCTGGCAACTCGTGCGCCATTATACGCAAAGTAACCTGTATTTGTGCGAGCAAGCGTCCACGACCCAACTTGGCCAGATCGTTGCCCCCCAAATGAATCAATAACCACCTTGGTGCCCGCCGCCACTGGAGTCGCCAGTGAATTGCCGGCAGCAAGGAATGCCACCTCATGCCAGGAGTGCCCAGCCACACACACTCGGTACCCTTGAAACCCAGGTTGTGGCCGATCGTCCATTGCCCGGCCCTTTTTTCAGCACGTGTCACAAATGAGTGGCCGATCAGCCATACTGCATCATCTAAGGGGAAAAACATACCATAAATTCTTTGATCCGCCCGGATCCAACACACACACTACTCCGCCCCGCCCTTGAGTGCCCTCTGTATCTAGTATTATTCAGGGGATGCATTATGCTGGGGGCGGACATACAATCGATAACGGCCCGACTCCCACCTCCCCACCTTCATGATCGCCCGTGGAGACATGCCCTACTGAAAGGCAGTGGTAGCTGCGCCTATCCTGAAACTATGGGTGGACCATCCCTCCCCCTGAATTCCCAAGGCCTTCAAGGCCATTGTTAGCACCTTGTGAAATTGAAATACAGAGAGGGGGGAAGTGTCGGCGTGGGTTAGCAGGGGGCCAGCGCTTGTAGCTCTTATTTGTATAAACCTCTTGAAAAGGTGCACAGGGCAGCAATCCGCCAGGGGGGCCCCATGTAGGCATATGTGAAAACCTTTTCCCTGCTGATCCGTCTTGCTTTTCCTCAACCATATACTGACCCCTTCACCTGAGTCTTTGTGGAACAGGGATACATCATCCAAAGCAATGGCCCTCCCAGATGTGTCTTTCTTGGATGCAGAAACTAGCTCACTAATCCTAAAGGCCCCAAAAAAGGCCCATGCGAACGCCAACCTGAATAGCGCCATTTCGTATTCACTAAAGCATATGCTAGGTAATGTGGCCAACAACCTCACCAATAACCCAAAGTCAATTGGTTTGCGCACATCCTCAGACCTTGGCTCCGAACGGGCCCAGCCTTTCAATGCCGAGCGCACCAAAAACCCCTTTGTGGGATCACCTCTCCCCTCCAGTTTGGAGTGGAAGGCAACCGCCGCCAGATGCGACGCCGCCCAACTCTTTGACAATCCTTCTGAGTGTGCCCAAACCACAAAAGTGCGTACCTGTTCCTCCGCGGTCTGTTTTTCACACTGTAGATAAGAAATCACGCTCTTGAACTTACCACAACCTTGCTGGTATCTGCATCTTACTCCGGGCGTGAGTGAGCGCTCACTCAACTCTGCGAGTGCCCTGTCCACACCACCAACTGCCACCATTTCTTTTTGAACTGTGCTCCCTCCAGCTTGCCCTCCGGGTGGGCATTCCGGAACTTGGACCACTGAAAGCGAGAAAGAGCGTCAGCAGCAACATTTGCAGTGCCAGGCACATGTCGAGCCCTAAATTCAATGTTATGATATAAACACACTTCCACTAGTTTTCTGAGCAAGCTCAACAATGCTGGGCAAGAAGCAGACTGTAAGTTAATGGCTTGTACTACCGCATTGTTGTCGGACCAAAAACGTACCCTCTTGTTGGCCAGAATACTAGGCCATAACAACAATGTGACTACAATGGGGAACATCTCTAGGACCATTATGTTTTTTGTTCTGCCCTTCTTGTGCCACTGCTGCGGCCACTTCTGAGCACACCACTCAGGCCCTAGGATCACACCGAAACCTTCGCTTCCTGCAGCATCCGAAAACATCTGTAGCTCAGCGCTGGTTTCCCACGGGGTTCGCCACATCTGAACCCCATTGAAGCTATCTAAGAATCTGCACCACATCTTTAAGTCCTCTTTGAAGGCAGCGCTTAATCTAATGTGGTGTTGCTTCTGAGCCACACCAGCTGTTGCCCTGGCCAGCCTTCGTGCAAAGACCCTCCCTGCTGGCATGACTTTGGCCGCAAAATTCAGCTTACCCAGGAGTTGCTGCATCTTCTCCAGGGTGGTCCTGTCCTTCGACAAATTATTCATAATCTCAGCGTTTAGGCCTTTGACTTTATCCTCTGGTAACCTGCAAGTCCCCTTAACAGTGTCAATCTCAATGCCAAGGAATGTTAAAACCCTACATGGACCCTCTGTCTTCCCAGGCGCTAAGGGAACCCCCATCTCTCCCATCAATTGCTGAAAGGCAGACATTGCACTTGAACAGTCATCGGACCCATCCTTGCCAGTAAATAAAAAATCATCTAGGTAATGGACCATTGCCCCCCGCTGCTCTCTTCTGCGCGCCGCCCATTCAAGGAACATGCTGAATGCTTCGAAAAAGGAACAAGATACTGAGCACCCCATGGGCATGCATTTATCCACAAAGAAACCCTCCTTCCAATTGAATCCCAACAAATGAAAGCTGGCCGGATTTACAGGTAATAAGCGAAATGCAGATTCTATATCCACCTTGGCCATCAGAGCCCCTTTCCCCATATTGGCAACAACCAGCATAGCCTGATCAAAAGAAGCATAGTGGACAGAGCATGTCTCAGGGCTCAACCAATCGTTGACCGACTCTCCTTTTGGGTATGAAAGGTGGTGGATGAGCCTGTACTTACCTTTTTTCCTTTTTGGGAACTATGCCCAGTGGTGACACAATGAAGTTAGGGAGGGGTGGGGCATCAAATGGCCCCGCAATCCTGCCTAGTTCCAGTTCTTTGCTCACTTTTCTATCAACTTCCCCCGGCAGGTCCCTTGCTGAAGGTAGGTTCTTGGCAAAGCGGCAGGTGTGTGGTCCCTCGTAAGGGATAACAAACCCTTCCGTGAAACCCCGAAATAGCAAATCCCTCTCGCGCTGTTTGGGGTAGTGGTTTAGATGTTCACCTAAAACCTGTAAGTTAACTGGAGAGGGGCCCTTAGTGGACAAATCCAGTCTCCGTGCTGCTGCGCTGATTGCCGGGGGCGGGAGGGAAATGGTAGTGGACTTACTGGCCTTTCCGCTGACCCCTGCCAGCGGAGAAACCTTCCCGCTTGAAACACTTGACCAGGGGATGGTTCCCGCCACATTTCCCACACTCGTGGCTGTACCTACACTTCGGACCCCAGTTGCACCTGCCTTTATTAAAATAATGGCATGTTCTGTTCCCTGTTTTCTTCTCCTCTTTAGTTCCCTTTGCAACACCAGATCCTGTGGCTCCTGACTCTTGACCCCCCGTCCCTGGGGGGCATTGTGAAAGGGTTGCCCCTTACCCCCACTATTTTGCTTACCATACCAATTACTCTTACCGCTTTTTTGGACATCAGCCCATCCAATGCTCTTCCTTTGCTTACCACCCATGAAAGAGACCCAAGCATCCATCATCTTTTGGTCCCAAGTCATCTCGGGGCATAGCTCCATCATAAATCTAAATTTCCTGTCATAATCGATCCACCCGGTAGAACCGTACTCTTTTGCCTCCTCTACAATGGATTCCCTATATTTGACCAAACCTGGTCCATGCTCAGGGTTCTTTTCCATCACTATTACTGACAGTATAGCGAACGCTTTCTCCCAGTTAGCGATGTTCTCCTCTGGATGATACTTACGGTGCCTCTTATTATTCTCCTCCGCACTTAAGGTGACATTGGGACCGGCATCTTCTATTGCCAAAAGGCTGAATATGTCAATATTCTTCCTAGCCCATATCTGTTCTTTAATGTCCTGTGGTATATGCCATGCCAAGGATGACCTGCCCGACAACAAAGGTGCAACTGTCACGGGCTGCACAGCACCCAAAGGTACAGTCGGTGGGGGAAGAGGTGGGATGACCGGGTTGATGCCTGGTCCCAGGGCTGTTACAGGGGCGGTGGGTGTGGAAGCGGTGGGTGGATTGTTATTAGTAGTGCCCACATTGATACCCTCCCACACGCTCCTAGCCACTGGTAATTTGTCCGCTGCCACCACAGCAGGCACCCCACTGCCCTTAACTAACAACAACAATTCCTCCAAAATCATCCCAAACCTTTCATTCCCAACTGCACCGCTGACTGATGGTGTCACCTCTGAGTTAGCAGCAGACACCTGTAACAGGGGTGGTGCTATGGTCAATTGCGCTTGATTTATACTCATAACCCCTGGCCCTGCCATCACCACTTGCCCAAGTTCGCTTGTAGTTTGAACAGCAGGCGACACCTGCAACACCTCTGTTTTCTTACCCTTCTGCTGGCGTTTTCTTTTTGCAGGTAAGGGCTTTAGTGTGATTTTGCTGGGGGGGGTGTCAACCACGGGGGTTGGACAGATTTGCGCCTCTACCACCACTTGTTGGGGGGGCAGCGGTTGCTTCCTGGCTAACACTTTCTTAGCCCAGCCCTTCCCCTCACTGCGCATCCTTTCTTGGAATAACGCCCATATGGCCCCTTCGTCCTCTTCCTCACTTGAACCGGGGTGTTGGGCACTTCTTCAATTGAGTGGAACAGGTCCTGAGAATCCTCCACAGACGACATCCTATACTGGAAATGGGAAAGAGTTCAATCAATACCCTCTTTAGTGTATTAAACGGTGCTGTGCCCAAGAAGTGCCTTGACTAGCCCCCTGTCGCCAACTTGATGAAAAAACAGTATTACATGCCCTGTACCTTACCACTTTTCTGTCTTTTGGAAAAAAAAGGGGGGGGGTTAGATCCCTCTTATCTGCAGCTTCTTTGCCCGACCTGTATTCAAAATAAAGCATGAAGTTCAACATAATGGGCAAAACAGAATAAACATGAAAACACCCCTGAGAGGCTTTATCCAAATTATTCCATCATAATAATTTTGCTTTTATAAAGCGCTACAAACCCTCCGGTGTCTGAGCGCTGCCTGCTGTTACCCACCGTGTGTGGTGCTCATTTATCGAGCTCGGAAGGATGAAAGGCTGAGATTCGGCCCTGCCGGGATCTGAACCTGCGTTTGCAGGCTCTGTAGGGATGTCAAAGTGAGTGCTCTACTCGCTGTGCCACTTGACCAGTTAAGGCCCAAAAGAAGAAACCTGAGAAACAACCCTGCTTCCCTTTCTTGGAGCAGCAGCTGTGTTAACGTGTTCCGCATTGTGGGGCATGGCGACCCTAATCTATACCACGGGTTCCCCTCTAACTACTTTCCTCTGCCTATTAAAGACCCGACCAGGCGACCTCGCAGCATCGTTTGCCATAAAATTTACATTTTTAGAGAAAAGCAAACATGCACAGGAGGTTCCGGACGTTGGGTTAGAACTCCGGTCCCCTAGCGTTCCGAGAGCAATCACGTACCAGTTGCGCCACTGCTGTATGTGCTAACTTCCTTCCATTTGACCCAGATGTGACTCTAACCCGCAGCCTTCCGATCTGGGTTCATGCACGCCACCGTTGCGCCAGAATGTCCTGCAGCTATAACCCCTAACGTTTGATAATTTGGCACTGATATAGCGCTATAAACCCTCAGGTACCAAGCGCTGCAGCTTATCATGCACAGTGTGCGGTGCTCATTTCTCGGCTCGGAAACTCGGAAAGATGAGGGAGGAACTTGGCCCTGCGTCGGCAGGCCCTGACCCGCGGGCGCTCCCCTCGCTGTGCCATCTGACCGGCTGATTGTGCATCAATCCCCGCTAAAAAACCTGCGGAATCTGGGCACCTTTAAATTATTCCCCATTATGTGACGGGATGCGGGGGCGTGTAAAATACTTCTTTTGTATTTCATACCCATTGGGGACTCGAACCTGCGTCCTGCCGATTACAGCTGGTGCAGCAGTGAATGCGCTATCTCGGAGCTGCAATGTTGCTCGTTAATCGAACTTTCGCATTTTAACTCATGTTTCCATCATTAAAGACCAAGCGCTTACCACTTGAGCCACTGGTGACTGTGTTAACGGCAACTGCCGCCAGGATAATAAAAACAGATCAGCATAGATAATTCTACTTTACCCGAGGCCATAACCGAAGCACGGCGGCCCAATATAAACAGAACACGGCATAAACTCCCATCTGTGGGTACTTGGGCCACACCATATAAAGATGCGCCTGCCGAAACCCCTCTTTTGCAATACATGAGGCACGGCGGCCCTTATACAAGCATGCGGCACGGCGGCCGTACTATCCAAATCCCAGCCGTTCAACAACATTCCCGGACCTTGCATTAGAACTTAGGTCGCCAGCGTTCAAAGACCAAGCACTTACCACTTGAGTCACTAGTGATTGCGCTCGGCCGATACCAAATAGCAACAAAACATGCAATTAGCCTATGACTCCGGGCTTTGACTACCCGATGCACATAACCGCGGCACGGCGGCCATAAAAATTAAAAAACCGCACCCGCTACAAACAACTGCGGCACGGTGGCCATAACACGATTAAAAACCGCACACGCCACAAACAATCCCTCTGTGGGTACTTGAGGCACACCATATAAGCATGTCAAAACAACTTCTTAGTACACACGCACGGCGCCCATAATAAAAATTGCACATTTAAACCGCACTTGTCACAAATCACCTTAGATTCGAACCCCGGTCTCCAGCATGCCAAGACCCCGCACTTATCGGTTGGGCCATTGTTGTCTGTACTAACTAGAGCATGCAATAAACCTTACATATTAAACCCCTGCGACACGACGGCCCTGGTACATACCTGCGGCACGCCGTAATCTCACCTAGCGACTCATATATGAATATTCATTCCTTTTCAATAACCAGGGCTCTGTAAGTTACATACGCTCTGCCAACGCGGTCGGGTTTCGCACAGTTAATCATTTTTTGTATTCCACGGGTCCGCTCAAGCTGGCGCGGCGGCCAGCGAGCAGACCCTTCTCCCCTCCCCCCGATACTTACCACAACTGCTGCGACAACCGATCGATGCTTCAGGATTCACACTGGGCGGGAGCTGCTGGGCAAAGAGACTGATGGCCAGCAGCTCCCGCCCTTATAAGTGTCCGCAGGGGGACCTGACCGGAAGCCAGGTCCCCCTGGGAACACCTCTTCCCCTTCAGAGGAGGAGAGGAAGAGGAGAGAGGCCTGACCAGCGACCGGAAGGGGGTGGCCAGAAGGGACAGCCCACTATGTAGGCTGTCCCTCTAGCGCCCCCTGCGGGGGCCGGTCAGCCTCTGAAAGACAGAACAAGATGGAGGAAGAACCCCAATAAACAGGGCAGGGTGGTCCTCCTCCCTCCTCCCTGGGTTAGGGGGAGGGATTAGTCCAAGTGCGCCAAAGCGGTTGGAAAGCCCGCAAAGGGCAACAAAAGAAAGGGGCGGACCAAGCCCCATATAAGCGGCGGGCGATGGCTGCATGGAACTTTGCAGCTCTTGCAGCAGAAGGATGCCTGCCGATGCTGTAAGGATTTTCGTTTTTGTTTATTTGTGACTTTGTATCCTGAGGTGCTGCCGGAGGACTGGTTGAGCAGCCCAGCTGGAGGAAGCAGGAGCAGCGGATATAGCGGAGATAGCGGGGGCAGAGAGCCAGACTGGTGAAGCTGCAGTGCTGGACCTGGGGCTGCCGTGTGAAGCTTTTCAGCAGCAGGAACCAGGAAACAAACAAAGGAGCTGAGGGCGAGGACGCAGTGCTGGTGCCTGGGGCTGCTGCGTGAGTCAGCAGGTGAAGAAACTGTGGATCGAGGTGGAGACCGGCACAGCGAGGGACGAAGGAACAGCCAAACAGAGAGCAGCCAAGGTGCCGGATCCACGAAGAAGCCAAGGGAACAGCTGAGAAGATATCGGCCAGCTACGGGCCTCACACGAGATAAGGTTCAGGGGCAGGGGCGTAGGAGACCCATACAATCTGGGGGGGACAAGGGACACCTTGGGGACTTTGCTTTTTTAAAGAACTCGACTTTTCACAAAATTAAAATAGCAGTATGTATTAAATTACATATATCATCACTGTATAAAACAAGAGAAAAGAAGAAAACAACACCGAAGAAAATTAAGAATAAGAAAAGCAGTTCAGAGTATAAAATCCTCCCAGCAATGGACATTTAGAGAGATCTTTTATAATACTCTCACCTGCGCTTTAAATGCAGATGCTTAATGGAGTTTCGCCAACCCATTCTATCCTATTCCACTTGAGCCCCTTTACAGCAGTCTATGGGCTGCAATCATACCTCGGCACCAGGGTATTTACTGGATTTACATGGATAGCGGAACAAGCGCTGTTTGAATCTCGAGGCTAAGCTTTATTTTTTTCTGGGTGACCAAGATGGCTTATGGTTGCCACTATTAAAACGTGTCTACAATGCATTAGTCAGCTGGTGGTGGATAACAAACATGCAGTTTTAAAACAAGCATTGACAACGCCAACCATTTGGGCTTTAATGTAGGCATGGAAAAGGCACTTGCTAAGCACTGCCATAGTGGTATTAGGTACCCACTGATGGTAGCAGCTGCAAAATGGTGCAAGTACCTGGACATTTAATAGCAGTGCCTGGCAAATGCCCAATACGTATAGACAAGCAAACACTTGCCATTGCTGGTTTTTAGCAGGACTTCAGTGAAGGACATGCATTGTGCTAATAGAGTGGATGAAGGCATCCCTGGCTAAGACATTTGTATTACACTAGTAGTATGTTCCCAGCTCCAATTAAGTTATTAACTACACAGGGCTTCGTAGTAAACATCCCTAAGTCAGTGGCTTTATCTAAACCAGAACTGGCATTGCTAAAATAGCCCAAATAACATGATGCTGTTTCGCAAGGCAAGATGCCACGCACCCTGGCACCAGCTCCCACTACAGGACAGGTCAGAGGTGAATAAATACCTCATTTAAGGTTAGTCCTGACTTCAGACCTAGGCTGCAGGTAGGATTGAGTGAAAAGGGAGTTGATTCAGGAACAGCCTGCTGTGACTGTCTCTTCCTGGAGAGGAACAAGACAGGAGCGCCGATGACACTGGGGCAGTGGGAGAGCGCCGAGCCCATGCTCCCACGTTCCTTCTAATAAATCCTCCCCATGCCGGCCTGCACCTGGGAGAGGGGGGGTCACTGTGTGTATTATCAGGCCCAATCAATGCACAGACAGGTATGGTGTAGTGTATATATCTGCAATTATTTCAACAAATGACTTCTAATCGTCCTCGTGCAGGCCTCGTGAGCATGGACATCAGCAGACACGTGCAATTTTAGAACAAAAGGATTTTTGGACTTGGGGAATTTGACCCCGCTATTACTTACCTGTCAACAGTCGTATGGATCTTTCACGTTATCCATGGCCCTAATTTGAAAAAGGCTCAGGCTAGCAGAAACACGTGTAATCAACCTAAAGAGGGCTAATAAACTTTTTTGTTTGATTGAGAATTAAAATCAAGCATACATATACTTAATGACGCTGAGTCCTGGAGTTTTCCCTTCTTGTATTACATCCCTATCTTTCATCTGCACTCCGTTCTTGTTCCCATCTCTCCGCTCCCTTGCTCCTCTCTTTTTCTGTCCTCTGCACTCTTTCTACCCTTTTTCACTTTGCAGTCCCACGCTCTACTGCAGCCCAGTCCCTCCCTTCCCATTCCCCCATGGCCAGCACCCCACAACTCTCATCTGTACACTTACTCAGCACTTTCTCCTCAGTCTTCAGAGCACCCTCACTATCCTGGCTTAGATTTCACAGGTTTTCTCTTGCACGCCTTGCATGACCAACCACTCCATATAGCGTCTCAGAATAAATTGGAACAGGCATGCCAGATCTATGACCTTTAAAGGGCCCATTAATACCTGCAAGCATTAACTCTCAAGAAATAGTCAGGAGCATGGATATTTGGAAGGGGGCACAGACAGAGAAGTCACTAAATCCCTGTACTGCCGAGGCTCTACCCCCAAAATCTGATTACACTGCGACCACTCAAGTACGCTGACAGAAACAGCCAGGCTGAATAAAACAGTGAAGCTTAGCCAAGACCTACAGAAGATTTACGCTTGATTTCTTTTGAGAGACGCGCAGGATGGGCACCAAGAAATGGTTTATTTTGGGCAGGGACAGCGTTCAGGCCTGTGCTGGTAATAGTTTGTATTATGGAATATAATAACACTTTGGTCATAGTGCTTCATGCTAGATGCTTTCAGCTTCTAGGCAATGTAATAGCAGGTATTATTACCCTCATTTGAACGGTACTTAATTTATGAAAGGTTAAGTGGACCCAGCTGCTGCTGGGTTTGAACTAGAGAAATGCAGGTAGCCCTCATGTCAGAGACCAAGCTTTAGGTTTGGTACCATCCAAACTTCAAGCAGGTGTGAGTTGGTGGAAAGAGGTGGAGGGGTGTGCCTTAAGTGAGGCTTACTGATATTAATGCATACATCAAGTGTTTTCCCTTGCCTACCTTAGACATTACTATGGAAAAGAGGACACATCCCATGTAGCGGCCCTTCTTGAGATTGGCTCATCCTCATTTTACTTTATATGGTTTCATGAGGATTTCGTATGCTATGTCAGGCTGATATCTCAGGCAGTGTCTGCACTTTGCAAGCCAGACCTGTGGTACAGGGACATCTTGGAGAAAATCCAGTCTTTCCCAGATTGTGTGATCCTGGGCGAATCGTGTGACCCCCCACTGTGCATTATTTTCTCTATAGGTTTACTTGGCATCACCTAGAAGTGACTCAGTTGGCAGTGTACACTATAACGGAATGCCTCAATCGTAAATGTTCTAACAGAGTTTCTTGTTGCTCCATGTATGCTAAGCATGTTGAGTGAGTGCGAAGAGGGACAAAGTGTCACAGCAATAGATGTCACCTCCAGCTGGGGGAGCGGGTCTCATTTTGGGAAGCAGTTATAGATACATTCATAGAATTAGTATTTTTTTTTTCAGAGAAACGTGTCGGGTGCGATCAGCTTGATCCAACTCTAAGGAAATAAACTAGAAACAATCTCAAAGTAACCGTTTAGGGGCACTAGTGTAAGCAGCAAAAATAATCATCATGCCCTTCTCCTTAAAAAAGGCATTACATAATATATTAAACAGTGTTGTGCCTGGCATTTGTATAGAAACTGCATGTACATGTCAATACCGGCTCCCATTGTGCACCCTTGATCCTCCGCTGTGTCAGTGAATGGCCTCCGTGTTTTGTTTGTGCAGCCTTGCAAGCCCGTGTTGGCCAATACTTGGAGCTTAAATGTGAGCCCTGGCTGCCCATCAGTAAGAAAGAGCCATTCCAATGTGATGTTCCTCTTTGGCAGGGGCACAGTTTCATGAATTTGAAAAACCTGAGGGTGGCATGGCCTCAGGTTTTTCAATTCATGAAAGTGTGCCAACATCAGATGTCCAGTTTCTAAAAAAGCGCGGGGCGTAGCAAACTGATCAGGGCATCCTGGCCTCTTAATGTTTCATAATGAAACATTAAGAGGCCAGGATTCCTGATCAGTTTTGCAATGCACCACACGTGCTTAGAAACTGTATACCTGACGTTGGCAATGGCACATTCCCTCTAATAAATCCTCCCCATGCCACCCTGCACCTGGGAGAGGGGGGCCACGCCACTTGACTTACCTTATGGTAGCTGAGGACTCAGGTGGAGGTCGAGTCGCAGTCGGACCAGGAGTCTGTCTCACTCTGTCTCCTTCAATAACACACGCTCTCACAGAGTCACTGGAGCATGTGTCTCTGTCTGGCTTCTCCTTCATTCAGGAAAAACAAAGGCTGAGGCTGCGCAGCAGTGCACTGCGCAGGCAGGGCACGTGCAGTTTGTCCCCCGGCCTGGGCACGTTCATTATGTGCAGGTACGGGGCACAGCAGCAGAAGTGTGCAGACAGTCTACTTTAACTTTTGCAAGCTGACATCGTATTTTACACGCTGCAGATACTTGCCTGGTGTTCCAGGGACAGCTAAACCACCTGACCCTTCAAGATGGCCTAATTCAGATGTTGGTAGTGGTGATCACATTAAAAGCAAATTAGATCACATATATTCTGGCGGTAATGAGGGATTACTAGTCCGCCCACCCTATTCTAGATTATGAAAAACCATTGGTTTTTCGTGAGGGTGAAGCTGATCCCAAGGAGGGTGGCACCCCTCAAACAAGGTTGATGTGAGAGGTGTGGGGCTTACTTTTGGCACTTTGCGTAAACACATTTTGGAGAAATCTTTATTATATTTTGACCAGTTTGTCAGGGGCTCAATGAAGCCATTCTAGTCGGCACCATTTGAGAATGGCCTTAAGTACTACCTTGTAGGAAGCCTGCAGATGTTAATCTTCCCCATTTCAATGTCTCTCATTTTGCTGTTCTAAGCAAGATAAAGGGCTCCGTTGGGCACATGTGACATGTGATTGACTCCTCTTCTCTACTGGCCTTTAAAAGGGACCAGTGCTTAATAATGGCCTCTTGGGTGCATCGCCTATGTAAATGGAGCTTCTTTCCACATAGGTTTACACTTTATAAAACCCACGCATTCATACATTTCACAATTCCATGGCAGACATTTGAACGCTGTCAGAGGAACAGAAGGTTATGTAGGCACACCCAACATGTAACTGCCCCAGCCCTAGCACAGTCTCTGAAGTACCAGCATCTATAATACTTCTGGAATATTATAAATCAGTTTTTCTTTTACTGCCTGCAGAAAGATAAATGGACGCACCCGACACACCTGACACGTGACTGCCTCTACTCCCCCAGCTGCGCCTTTCAACGACAGCATAAGAAATGCATGCATTTCAATAATATGCGACACCCCCTCCACCTACCAGCGCTGTGCTGTAGTTCCATTATCCCCTCGCCCCTTCTCTCTCCCGGCCATGTATTGCCCCCAGTGTGTACGAGGCAGCGTATGCTGGTTCTCCAAATATTGGACTGAGTATCGTATAGTGCCAGGAATATACAAAAGCGCTAAAATATCGCCACGAGGGGAAGATTTTTTCTTTTGGGACTAGGCTCATCTTTCAAGGTGAATAATTTGTTATCAAAAAGCTTCCAAAAATATCTCACAGGAGGTGACACAGAGTGTCGGCAATAGCGACTGATGTGGCCAAGAAGGGACAGCAACACTGACACAGCAGACTGGCAACAAAGAGCGTACCCTGGCATTGTTCGGCCGAGGGAGTGGGGGCATCTGTGGCAATGGCACATGCAGCTCTCCATGCAGAGGCGATGGAGTGCTGGGGAGGGGCAAGGCTGGCACCACTGCAGTGGAAGGGGGGTGGAGGGCCCACGAGTGCCCCTGTGGCACTGCATGCAGCGGGAGTGGGGGGGGCGAGTCACCTTGTGTGGCAGTGCATACATTGGGACCAAGGGGTGAAGGGAGGAGGCAGGGCCCGAAATGGGGCATTCGGGTGAAAGGAGTCAGAGGGGTGTGTTTTCTGGTATTACATGCGCTTGATGGAGGGGGGGGAGAAAGGGTGTGTCTTCATACAGTACGTGTAGTGGGGTGCAGTGAAATAGATGGGCTGCGTTTCGTCACTGTATGCAAGTGTTAAAGTGAGCTACGGTGCGTGGGTTCTGGGGGTGCTTTCTTTAGGCGTTGCATGCATTATGTTGGGGAGTGTGGGTAATCTAACACTGCATGCGTTGGGGGAAGAAGTTATATGGTGTGTGTGCTGGCACTGTATGCATTGTGGAAAGAAAGATGGGTTTTGCTGGGGTACTGAATGCGGTGGTAAAAATATGGTGTTGTCTGCCAATGCACGCGAGCAATGAAGATAGAGCGAATGTGAATGGGGGGCAGTCAGCAATGCGCCCCCTTCCTCGCCACAGCCCTTGACCCAGGACTACAGCGACAAAGACACCGGATGAAAAGGTGTGTGTGTTTTGGCACTGTGTGTACTGGGCAGAAGGGAGAACACCCGGCGTGCTCTGTTACTGCGGGCTAAGGGCGAGGGCTTTCTGGTCCTGGACCCAGTGAGGTGTATTATGGCACCACAGGAATGAGACACACAAACGTGACATTGAGGTGAAGGCGCTAGAGCAGGCGTCTTCAACCTTTACGTTAGCTAGAGCTACTTGTAGTGGAGGCCAACAGTGGAGAGCTACTAATGGGTGATATCAGGATGGAGATATTTATAAACCTCCAAATTTTTACCCATATTTTTTTTGCCCGGTTATTTCCCCTCTATAAAAAGATGGAATAACATATGCCTTCACTATTATATTAAAAACTTCAAAAACTTCTTTATTGCATTATTATTTATTAGTAGCTGTCTCAAAAATACAGATATTTGTTGGACTACCACACAAATATCCTGTAATTTGTGTGCTCCTTCCTTTGCGTTTTATGCAGGATTTCTACATGCTAGGCACACTAATGTTTTCCAAATGTGCATTTCACACTTCCATAAAAAAAACAAAAGTAATTTCCAAATTGAAAAATGCTGGTTGTGTTCACTAGTTTTCTTTGAAATGTTTTTTTGTCAGACACAACACACATACTGTATTTTGTGTGCCCCTCTGTGTTTTAGCAGAGGTTATATTTATAAAGATGGTATATGCTTGTCAAACTAGTTAATCACAAATAAATGCTTCTGTTGTGCTGACAGCAGTTTTTAGGAAATTAAACAGTGGGTTCATGGGTGGCAACTTTAAATTTTCACTACACGGGTAGAAATATCCCCACCTTTCCTCCTGAATATAAGCAAGCAACCAGCCCAACCCATACCCTGGCCAAACACATTAACACTTTTTTTATGAGGCATTGCAAAATGTCATACTATTAACAACCTGTAGTTTTGAATATATAGCATCTCAGCATCGGTCTGTCAACTTGCTGAGCTACCCTGGCAGGCTTTTACTGTACAGCGTGTCTGTGGATCGCTTAATGTACTAAAAGTTGGTGTACCTGGTCATGGAAGTGATTTAAAGTGGAAATGTACAGTGTGGAGTTTGGAATGAAGCCACATGAAAGAAATTGCACCATTTTGTAAATATTATTTTGAACATTTCCAGGCGAGTGGCAGTGCTACTGTGATATTTTCATTGCGTGGCCACAATTATCCTGATCCTGCCCCAGCCCTTCCGACATCTCTGGCAAACAAGAGCAGCTTGCTTAAGCAAGACAGTGTCGTGGGGGCGCACAAGGCCAACTGTGGTACTACAGGCGGCCTGCAACTGATACTGGCATCTGTCAGCATATTTACAAGCAGCTCCACATGGCACTGCAGCCAAGCTTCCCGCCCACAGTTGGAACAACCAGGTTTCTATCCTGAACATGGAAACTAGCCACAAAACACACTAGAATGTGTTTATTTTAAGGGACACATTCTGGGGGGATAAAAGCTATTATATCCCCCCACTTAAAATTGTGGGGGGGATTTATCCCCCCATGTCCTACGCCCATGTTCAGGGGTTGTAATGACTGTGCATACTGAATTTGAATAATGCAGCGTGGTTCATCTGATTTAACGTGCTGTGTCAATGATAACATGAATTCATGGGATCAAATCCATGGGGTACTTAGCGGCCATGCTGCATGCAGAGGTGTTCTTCTCCTTGTACAGGGTGCCTTCGTGCTGCTTGTTGGCAGGCAGGATGCCTTCTTTATTGATTGAATGAAGCCGGGCGGCGCTATTTGTCTGGCTTGCAGCGTATTCCATTACATATGCTTACCTGGACAACTTAGTTGGCTAATAACAAACTAATCACATATGCGGGGGCTAGGGCACCCAAAACTGGGATTGACAAAAAAGTATGATAAGGGTGCCTTTGGGAAATGGCTAAGAAGATTTGCTGGGATACAAAGGATTGCATTGAGGGGATGTTGCATTAAGGCATTCGCCTGAAATGGGTGTGTTGTTTTAGACAGCGGTTAAAGGAAGGCATCTAAGGTTGGGGTAGTAAGGTTCTTAGCTGATTTACTATGAAGGGGTGATGAAGGTACATACGCTAGGTATTGCTATTGGACCGTAACAGGGAGAGCTATGCCTTGTAAGGAGTGGTAAATGAGGACTAAGGTGCTTTGCAGGGTGTTGCGCTGGCGGCAGACCCCAGATTCTGCATGGGACGCTGTTAGGGGGCAGCGGTGCAACATTGGACACTGCTAGGGATTAGTATGTTCCTTTACAGGGACAGAGGCGGCCAGTAGGAGAGGAAAACAGAGTTGGAGGATAGTATTGTGTAAGTGATCCATTGGTGGGGATACTATGGGGGTGTAGTTTGGGTGAGGTATGCCAGTTCACACTAAGAGTACGGATCTGGAGGGGTGCTGAAGCACGCAGCACTGTGGGAAAAGAGTGTGCGTGGCGGCTGACCCAGGGGGTGGCTAGATTTCTGAAGGTATGACTGGGGGCCATGTGTCAGGCGTTAACAGGCTACAAGGTTAATTAGGAAAGGCTTCATTCGCTAAAATAAGGTGGTAAGCAATGCATTGGGGTACAGTGTTGTCATTGGGATCGGGGTTTAGATTAACAGATCAGCAAGGCCAACTCAGCCTTTCATCCTTCCAGGGTCATTGAACAAGCAACAGTGGGGATGATGTAGTTGATGGGTAGCAGTATGGGTTTTAGTAAGACGCTACTTAAGTGCCAGAAAGATGGCCAAGGGTGGCCTAAAGGAAACGAACGGCACTCCCCCAGCCGGGGATTGTCTGCGGTTAGGCAGTCTGTTGGGACTATTGCTGGAGAGCTTTGGCTTACTGAAGGAATAGAAGAGGGGAAGGAGGTCTATTTAAAAAAAGAGGATGGCCCAGCTCCTCCCGCTCATGATCGGCACTCCTTCAGCCTAGTAAAATTCCTGCAAGGGCAGGCAATCCGCAAAGGATTAGGGCGTGGTGGTTTGGGCCTACATGACAAGTAAAATGGAAGTGGGGAGCCTCCCTTTAAAAAAAACAAGAAATGCATAGGACTAAGACAAGGGGAAAGAAAGGCAAGGTTGGTTTTTGAAATTCTAGCAAAAGAATACAGCTCAACTTCACCCGTCAGGAACGGCGCTCTCCCAACATGGTAACTCCTGCAAGGGCATGCAGAGTGAGGATAAATTGGTGGGGGAGCATTAGCCTAATGAAATATGGAGATGAATTTACTGTGGGTGAAGTAGGACAAACCAGTTGACCTCACAGCTGGGGTAAACCAGGAACCGGTGGTCTGAAATCAGGCCATGGCAAGAAAGAAATGTGGAAGGGGCAGAAGTGGTCCCCAAACCAGGCACAACCTGGTCAAAGTTGAAGTCCGTGTTCAATATGCAAAAAGGGAGTGCACTGGCCAGCATGGGGCAGGGAGGTGTACAAAAATTGTGCACAAAGTACACTAAGCTCCTGGAACTAGAAAGAGGAAAGGCGGGAGCCACGGTGGGTGTTAACCCACCTTCGGCGTGGTGGGGTTTTGGTGACCATTGACAACAGACAGACTCCGAATGAGCTATTGCAAAGCCGGAAGGGTCTTCGCTCTTCTCGGACCAGCGCCTCTTGGGAGCCTAAATGGCAAGGGGCGCCTGGTGGTAGCAATGAGGGCTCAGCTTCCCCCGAATAAAAGGCACTCTCTCAGCCCAGGAACACCTGCTGGGGCAGGCGAGTCTTAGGCACGAAGGGTTGGGAGGGTTGTGCCTACTGTGGACTATGTTGTGAAAAGGGGAACGCAGGTTTCGGACACGGAGCAGTCGCCGCACCTTCAGAACTATTTTCACAATTGTTTGCTGTGTTTACTATTATGTGTGAAAATAAATCTGCGGCCTTTTTATGCCAAAAAGAAGAAAAGTCTCATTCTGTACCTTACTGATGGGAAAAGAAAGGGGCTAAGAGGAATGAGCAATGATGATGTATGTTGGCATAGTAATGGATAAATTCCCAGGTTATGAAGGTGACGACGGAAAGACAGAACAAGATGGAGGTGGTACCTCGAAAACCAGGGCAGGGTCGTCCTCCTCCCTCCTCCCTGGGTTAGGAGGAGGGATAAATCCAAGTGTGCCAAAGCTCTTGGAAAGCCCACGAAGGGCAACAAAAGAAAGGGGCGGGCCAAGCCCCATATAAGCGGTGGGCACTGGCTGCATGGAACTTTGCAGCCTGCAGCAGAAGGATGCCCGCTGACGCTGGAAGGATTTTCGTTTTCTACCCACCCTCCCTGCATAAGGTATTCCTATGGCAAGGCCTGGCCGTTGACGTCGCAGGACGGCGAGGCAGTGTTTTGACGACCAGTTACAAGAGACAGACTCCGAATGAGCCATTGCAAAGCCGGAAGGGTCTTCGCTCTTCTCGGACCAGCGCCTCTTGGGAGCCTAAACGGCGGGGGCGCCTGGTGGTAGTAATGAGGGCTCAGCTTCCCCCGAATAAACAACGCTCTCTCAGCCCAGGAACACCTGCAGGGGCAGGCGGGTCTCGGGCACGAAGGGTTGGGGGAGTTGTGCCTACTATGGACTTTGTTGGGAAAAGGGGGAGCAGGTTTTGGACACGGAGCAGTCACCGCACCTTCGGAACTATTTTCACAATTGTTTGCTGTGTTTACTATTATGTGTGAAAATAAATCTGCAGGCTTTTTATGCCAAAAAGAAGACATGTCTCATTCTGCACCTTACTGGTGGGCAACGAAAGGGGCTAAGAGGAATGAGCAAGGATGATATATGTTGGCATAATAATGGACAAATGCCCAGGTTATGCCGTTCTGCGTGTAGAAGAGAGGGGCTAGAACCGGGGGTCGGGTGGGGTGTGCAGACAGTGACCCGTGTTCCAGTAGATCAGGAGTGGGGGAGTGTAGGAGATCAGGTGCCACTCCCGATGTCTTCACATGATGTGCCTAAGGCCTATAGTGCTGTGTTTCGGTGCAGCATGTTGTAGGTGGCCAGATTACTTCCTAATGCAGGTGACCAGGGCAGTCTGCCGCCGAAGCATGGAGAAGAGCTGGTCGATAGATGCAGCACCCAGGAGGAGGAGCCAGGTCCTGCTGTCCTAGTCCAGGCTGAGGCACACCCTCAAGCCGATGTATGAGCCCCGGGTAGGGGCAGGGGGGGCTCAGCAGCAGAAGAAGAAACTCACTGGGCTATGCTAACGCTGGAGTCCTCAGTGGGGCGGCAGCCGGAGGTGATTCAAGGTCGTGGGGGTCCTCAGAGGTGGGTTGTTGATGATCTACGATGGTCACGCGCAGGGGATCGGGGCCTTCAATGAGCCACCAGAGCAGGAGGAGCGAAGGTCTACCTCCCAGGGTGTCTCCTCCCCGCAGACCCGGAGCCGCAGCACACAAGCCAGGGTGTCAGCACGGAAATGACCACCATGCCGTGGCAGGCGTCCCCCTCTGGGTGGTGGTCGTATGCGCTCCAGGGGTCCAGTTCACTCACGTTTCAGGGCGTGAAGGTTTGGGAGTGCCCGCCTCCGGGTGGCGCATATTTTAATGCCCAGCGGAGTCACCGGGACCTCTGGCCGCAGGGGCATTTATGCAGATGTTGGGAAGTCGGTGGCAAAGAAAATATATCTTCACGAGTGCCACAGTCTCGCCTGTTCAATACTGGTCTTTATATAATTCGGCAGGCAGTGTGCATCAGGATTCTTTATATAATTCGGCAGGCAGTGTGCAGCAGGATAATGCAGGATATTCGGCGTCGCAGAGAGCACGCTCTCTCCGGCGGCGGTCATCTCTACAGCTGCACAACAGCACCCAGGGCAACACTGCATACGCAACCGAACGAACGGCTGAGGGGTGTAATATCTGAATAGGCAAACTCAATCCACTGCTGAATTCTTGGTTTGTCTATGGTAGCAAAACTGGACAATCTTCTCCAACATGCTTCTATGTACAGAAGGTTTTGGAGTTTCAAGGTTGAAGCGGAATAACCCCGAAATGCCACAACCAGTGCAATACGCTCCACCAGGCTCATTTTCTCCTAAACGTGAATGAGGCTCTGTAAGCACATAAAATATACAACACAGAGTAAAATGGCACCCATAGGCTTGGAGAGCTTACACACAAGTATGGGCTACTACAGCCATAGACAATAAAAAGTCTAACACGATCTTAAACGATAATGTTAGCTAATGGGCTTCAGCACTCGCACATGTGGGATTTTGTCAGGTGTGCTTAAGTTCTTGCAGAAGCAGGACTCTGTTTATCAGTACCTTGTGCTTTGGTCTGTCATACTGGCAGGCTGTTTTTGGTAGTGCTAGCGCTCCATTGGGACAGAAAGGGAAGTTTGTTTCACTTTGCTCCAAGAGTTGTGCAGGCGCTATTCTTCAGTCGTTCGCTACTCCCACGCAGTGAAGTGGAGTTTGTGGTTCTCTAGAGTGCAACACATGCACACAAGGCAGTGAAACGGGGACTCAAGGGACCTGCTGATGATCGCAACTCTGTGAGTCTGTACTTGAGGCGGTGGGGAGGGAGAGGGGGCAGGCAATGCTTCACACAAACACTCTGGCATGCCCTTTTCATGTCTAGGTAAACTGTGTTATAAACAGCCTCTTCACAAGTCTACTTTCTACCTTTTATATAATTCTGCTCCTAGGAGTCCCACTGACTTTCCTCTATGTTCCCTGGCAGTCCGGTGTCTAGGTGTTCCACTGCGATTCTGTCTGCTGGGATTTGCTCATAGCTGTGTCACTCTGATTGTGCCATGTGGGGGTGTTGCTCCCAAGTGTCTCGCTGTTATCTGGCCAGCTGTGTCCCACAGCGGTTTTGCCATGCAGTGATTTTTCTCCCGTGTGCACCACCTCATTTCTACTCGGAGGGTTGCCTACAAGGATTTTCCACTGGAGATATGTCACTTCACTGTTGACTTGATACACAATGATACATGGTCCTGTATGTCTTTCACAAATGTGATTGTAATTGTTTATTTGTACAGCACTTACACACAAGTGAAGTGCTTCAAAGCGCTTCAAGGCGGGAAGGGAGCAAGGGAATACAGTAGTCATTCTTAGGCCTTGAGGTTTCCGAATGAGTTAACAAAAAAGGAACCAGCGTACTAGGCCTGACAGCATTTCTCCTAGTGCAAGTGCATGAAGTGTTTCAAGCCCAACCTGATTAAGGAGGGGAGACAAAGGGGGGACAAGACAGAACGTACTAGTCCTAGTACATTCAGGTCATGCACGTGTACAGACGGAAGTGCAAGGGAGGGGGAACAAGTGTGCCCAGTCCAACAGGGCCCTGTGTTAAGTGCAGAGAGGTTTCCCCTCTCATGGAACCCATGCTGAAAGTGCAGTAGTGCTGAGCATAGTGCAGAGGCCCGGAGGCAAGTGCCAAGACTGGCGGGGGAGCCTGGGATCTGTGAGGCTCTGGAGGTGAGCCAGGCGACCAGTCAGCAAAAGCTGACGAGAGTTAGGGGAGAGATGGGGAAATGAGGAGGAGCGAAAGAGAGAGGAGGTTAGTAGGGGAGAGGGAGAGAGATTTAGGATAAGGTGTGCACGCGGACCATCGGCCCATTCCAGGATGCCTCAAGACTTCACCTTGCAATTGCCCTACTAGAGGTGCTCCACAACGATAATATGACACACTGGGTGCATGCCGCAAATGCAAATCAAGGTTTCCACTGACAACTCCCTGCACCAAAATGCTCAGATTCCACATGCACACACCAACTAGGCCACCCACACCTAGGGCATGCACACCCTCCCAGCAGACAGGAAACATAAGAAAGTTGTACCTCCCCAATCAACTCCCAACCAATGAATCCTTAAACAGGCACCCAAGTCTCAGCTCTTGACACTGGTATGATATGATATGGCATTTATAACGCGCCAATACACATGTGTTTCGAGGCGCGACCAGGCAAGGGAGGGGGAACAGAGGGAAGACAGACAACAATCTTACTAGGCCAGGTGTCATTCAGATTGCGCAAGTGCATGGGAAAGGGGAAAGTGCAGTACATGGGATAATAGAATAAATAAGATAAATAAAAAATGCGGCCAGCTGGTGACAAGTGCAAGGTAAGTGCAGTCATAAGTGCTTGTAGGGGACTGTAAAGATACAGAACACAGTCCCGAGGTGTGGGGGTTGCCAGGGAGGCAGTGCAGGTATGCAACTCGCAGGGCCTGGGCCCGAGATCAGAAGGGTCGCCAGGTAATCAGTGCAGTTTCAGTTTAAGCCAGGAATTCAGCAGGGGAGAGGGGGAGAGAAAGCAGAAGCAAAGAGGAAGGTTTTAAGGTGCTTCCGGAACCGGAGATGGTTCTCCTCAAGTTTCAGGGAGGCAGGTAGGCTGTTCCAGAGGGAGGCCTCAGCCGAAGAGAGAGATCTACCACCAACTCGTTGCTTGAGACTGACCCTGAGGGAGTTGGAGGCGGATGAACAAAGAGCTCAAGAAGCAAGATATTTAGGAAGAGAGAGTTGAAGGTAATGAGGCCCCAGGCCCCAGAAGGCCTTGTGGACAATGCAGAGGGTTTTGTACTTAATCCTCGCAGCCACTGGGAGCCAGTGCAGAGATTTCAGTGCTGGAGAGATACGATCCCTGGGCTTGAGGCCAAGGACAAGTCTCACAGTCCTGTTCTGGATGAGTTGCAGAGGGCGGAGAGTAGAAGCAGGCAGATTTAGAAAGAGGCTGTTGCAATAGTCCAGCCTAGAGAGAACCAGAGCTCTGGAGACGGTGAGCTTCTGGGGGAAGGCGAGGAAAGGAAGAATACTTCTGAGGAGGTGCAGCTGGTAGTGTGACTTCTTAGAGACGTCAGAGATGTGAGGAGAGAAGGAGAGTGTGGAGTCGAAGATGACCCCAAGGTTTTTAGCCTTGCAGGTGGTAGCAGGAAGAGGGCCAAGAGAGGCCGGCCAGAGAGTGGCAGGAAAGGGGGGAGTGGGTGTGCCGATGAGGAGAATCTTGGCCTTACTGGCATTAAGGCAGAGATCATTGGCGGCACACCATTCCTGGATAGCAAGCAGACAGACAGTCAGAGATGAGTGAAGGAGAAGAGGTGGCTGAGGGTAGCCTGAAAATGAGCTGAGTGTCATCCACATAGCAATGGAAGTTTGGGCAAAGCGTGGCAATGTGGTGGGCAAGAAGTGCCAGGTATTGGTTGAACAGCCAGGGAGAGAGGTTAGACCCCTGGGGAACACCACAGGTAGAGATAGAGATATAGGAGAGGAAGGACCCAAGTTGGACCTGGGAGGGCCGATCAGAGAGGAAAGAAGGTTATCATGGAGACGGTTGAGCAGGATGGCATGGTTGACTGTGCAGAGGAGAGATCAAGCAAGATGAGAACACAGGGGGTGTTGGAATCGAGGTTGGAGAGCAGGTCTTCACAGATGTTTAGGAGAGCAGTTTCCATGCTTCTGGCAGCTCTGAAGCCAGACTGATGATCATGAAGACAACCAACAGATTCAGTGTGGAGACTGAGCTGGGAGATGGCCAGCTTTTCAAGGAGTTTGCCCAGGAAAGGAGTGATGGAGATTGGGCGATAATTAGCTGGGCAGGACAGGTTGGCAGAGGGTTTCTTAAGGAGAGGGTGCACAAGGGAGTGCTTCAGGGGGGATGGGAAGACATCTGTGGTGAAGGAGTGGTTGCAGAAGTCGGCCAGAGAAGGAGCCAGGGAGTCGATATGGTCCTTGATAGCTTTGGAGGAACAGGGATGAAGCTGTGTTGACGAGACTTTAATAGATCAGACTTGTTTAGAAACCTCGTCTGGGGAGAACAGGGGAAAGGCAGGAGGAGAGGTGGCCTAAGAAGGGCCAGAGGAAGAGCAGGGAGTCGAGGGAGGAGGGGGAGGGGGAGAGGAAGAGAGAGAGGACAGGATGTCAGAGAGGACAGGATGTCCTGAGTTTTAGAGATGAAATGAGAAGCCAGGGCTGTGCAGAGGGCCTGGGAAGGGAAAGGAGAGGTAGAGACTGCAGCAGGATTGGCTAGTTTCTTGCAGATTTTAAAGAGTTTGGCCGAGTTGTTAGATGCCGCAGAGACGCGGGCTTGGATGTGAGCTCTCTTCTTGGTGCAGACACAGAGACGGTATTGCCTTTGGAGCAGGCGGCAGGCCAGTTTGTCAGAGGATGAACCAGAAGCACGCCATTTCCTCTCAGCCACCCTGCACTGAGGGTGACGAGGTCATACCAGGAGTTGCACTTGGCTTTGGATTTCAAGGGGATCCTCATGACAGGGGCAAGTACATTGAGAGTATCAGATATAGCAGAGTGGAGCATGGAAAGGGCTGTGTCAGGGTGTGGGTCAGCCAGAGGGGGTTAAGGGGGAGAGAAAGTGGTTGCGAAAGCCTCAACTGACACGCGCTTCATGGGTCAGATGACCAAGAAGGTGGGTGGCAGTGCTGGAGTTGGCTTGGCTTGAGGGGTAGAGAGGGTGAGCTGGGAGGAGAGGAGAAAGAGATCACTCCAAGAGAGAGGAGTGGTGAGAGGGATAGAAAGGGGAAGGTCTGAAGAGATCAGAACATCCAGAGTGTGCCCTGCAGAGTGAGTCGGGCCGTAGGGGAGAATAGAGAGTGAGAGAGAGTCGCAGAGGTCGCGAAAGAGTCTTGAGGAAGGACAAGAAGTATCCAGGTGGATGTTAAAGTTTCCAAGGAGGAGGAGTTGAGTGGTCGAGACCAGGAGGGAGGAGGAAAGGTCTGCCCATTCCGAGAGGAAGAAGGAGATCTGACCAGGTAGCTGATAGATAGTAGCTACAGTAAGTGAGTGGCTAGGAGAGCGAGAGAGCCTGCAGACGAGGTAATTAGATTGATTTTGAGCAGGGGTGTTGCTAGGTCTGGAAAAGATCAGGGGCTAACCTAATGTCAGGACTGGTGGGACTCGGGGCTAGCTAGCATTTTTGTTGTAGGCCCTGAGCTTCTATCCATGGCTACAACCAAATGATCCGGGGCTAAAGCCCCCTCAGCCCCCTGCCCCAGCAACGCCTCTGCTTTTGAGGTGAACCACCTACAAACCTACCCACATACGGCAGGCGGGCACTCCAGCTGAACACATCAGCACAAAAGCAGAGCTGTTTGGCATTTTCCCCTCTTTCTCTTCTAACCACACCCAGTCCCCTCTTTCAAATCCACCAGTGTCAAGAAACCATAACAATGGGCGTGGTATAAAACCCTTTAACATAATGTAACATTTCTAAGAGCATGACATATTTGATTTTGATAAACTAAATGTTTTTGAGTTGCATGCGAACAAATTATCCAAATTAACCTTCTGTAAAGAAATAAATAAAAAAAGACCTTTGCAGTCTTCCCTCTTTCACATTGGACTATTCAAAGTTATTACAGTGAACGTCTGGGAAAAGCAGATGGTGTTCTTCTTTTAGAAATGTCTGACTAACAAAACATTTAATTTTACCACTGTACACAAAACAGTGAGTAATATTGCAAGGCATAGTTAGCTGCTGCTTTGGTTCCAAAATGTTTGAACGCAGGAAACTCGGTTTTTCGAAAGACATTTCTTTTACATAGCACTTGCTCTCTTAGCCATTTACTTTAAAAGCGCTTTAAGTAACAGCTGTTCTACACTTATTTCAATGTCAATCTTTTGTTTCACTCTCAAATGGCATAGCACATCGACTCTGACCTGGGCTTTCAACCGCCGCCAGGTCACAGAAGAACCCACCTGGCTTTCCCCAGTTCTCTGCTTGTCCCCTTCTGTCCATTGTACTTTTCAGATGCTTGTCCCTTTCGCTAGACTTTCTGCTCCGGCCAGGTCACAGGAGCCTGAACAACCCACCTGGCTTTCCCCAGTTCTCTGCTTGTCCCCTTCTGCCCATTGCACTTTTCAGCTGCTTTTCCCATTCGCTGGGCTTTCTGCTCCCGCCAGGTCATAGGTGCTTGAAGAACCCACCTGGCTTTCCCCAGTTCTCTGCTTGACCTCTTCTGTCCATTGCACTTTTAAGCTGCAGGTCCCTTTAGCTGGGCTTTCTGCTCCCGCCAGGTCACAGGAGCCTGAACAACCCACCTGGCTTTCCCCAGTTCTCTGCTTGACCCCTTCTGTCCATTGCACTTTTAAGCTGCAGGTCCCTTTAGCTGGGCTTTCTGCTCCCGCCAGGTCACAGGAGCCTGAACAACCCACCTGGCTTTCCCCAGTTCTCTGCTTGACCCCTTCTGTCCATTGCACTTTTTAGCTGCAGGTCCCTTTCACTGGGCTTTCTGCTCCCGCCAGGTCACATTCCCCAGTTCTCTGCTTGACCCCTTCTGTCTATCGCACTTTTCAGCTGCAGGTCCCTTTCGCTGGGCTTTCTGCTCCCGCCAGTTCACAGGAGCCTGAACAACCCACCTGGCTTTCCCCAGTTCTCTGCTTGACCCCTTCTGTGCATTGCACTTTTCAGCTGCAGGTCCCTTTCACTGGGCTTTCTTCTCCCGCCAGGTCACATTCCCCAGTTCTCTGCTTGACCCCTTCTGTCCATTGCACTTTTCAGCTGCAGGTCCCTTTCGCTGGGCTTTCTGCTCCCGCCAGGTCACAGGAGCTTGAAGAACCCACTTGGTTGTTCCCAGTTCTATACAAACCGCATCGCCACGCCCCTCCCACGCACAATCCAAACCCCTAAACACATCTGCCTGCTGTTTAAGGGAATGTTCAGGGCAGTGCACTGAAGGACACGTTTCAACTTCTTCCTACAATTTTATTTTAAAACGAAACCATTCCAGAACGGTTTCTTTGTCAAATAAAAGTGTAGGAACAGTAACAGCGCTCCCAACCATTCCTGCCCACTTCGACCACTGCTGGAAGCTACAAGGATGGAGCCAGGCCAATCGTGCCGGTAGCGTTGTGGCTCAGTAGATCTAAACCTCTCAGGCACAGCATGTCCATATTGTGTGCATGAGTTGCAATGGAATCAGCGTTTCATGCAGCACACTGTGAGGGGTATTGTGCAAAGCGAGGATGGAGCACGGTGCTTGGATGTGGCAACGATGAGTGCTGTGCACCACTTGCCAGGCAGGAGGAATGCAGTCTGGAAGGCACCCTCACTGAGCTGGCTCAGCCATTGTCTCCAAACTTGCATGAGGGTGGAGTCACCGCGTAGTTCGGTGAGAAGCCCACTCCAATTCCAATGATGGTCAATTCTAGATGCTGACAGGAGAGCGCGCATGCAGCGCATCAGACCACAGGATTTGGTTTCGTTTTCTGGGTAGATCTAGACGAGCTGATCAGAGATATGTAAATGGGGCTGAGGCTCTTGAATATAGTTCTGGGCAGGACTATAATCAAGTTCATGCCTCTGAGATGTGAGGCACAGGCTGGCATTTTTGTGGCCAACGATGAGCCGCCTTGTGGCACTCTGGGGATGTGTATGTCCTCTGCCTGCTATATCTGCAGACCAGCGCAGAGGCATATCCAACGTATGAGTTAACCACGCTATAAACCACCATGGTGTTTTTGTTTTGGCAGGGAGTTTGGTGGTAAGGGCTTGAGTAGTTTCAGTTGGTAGGGTGACATGATGGTGGAAATGTGGTGATTTGACCAATGTTCATATGTGAGTTTACATTACATGACTGCTGGACTTCTAACTATGGCCTTGATGGGAACCACCTCACTGAACGTGTGGAGAGGGCAGAGAGGTAATAAACGCTTAGGGCAAAGATCACTGCCTTACAGCCAGTTTGAAGCTGTTCAGCCCCCATCAGGATTCCATGTCCTGGGGTTTTCTGGACACAGGAGATCTGGTCTTGCTGCGCAATGTTTAAACAGTGAGGTTCCGTGTCACCAGCATGTGTGCGGAAGTGTAGCTGGATGGAGCGTAGTAGATGCAGAACTGGTATGATGTTTGCTCAAAAGAATCAGTGAAAATGGGGGATAATACTTGTGAGACTCTGCAGGCCACAAGATTGGTTGGGAAGTGGTGCGGAGGGCCATCAGTCACACATTGTGACTCCAATTTAATGTGAATGATTTGAGCAATTTAAGGGAATGGTCCAGAAATTCTGTCCATGCTTTGGAGCTACTACGGGAGGCTGTCAGGATCCATTGCGTCAAAGCCTGCCGTGGTGTCCAGTAGTATTAGCATACGCATGGCGACATTGCCTGCAGTGTCGAGTATTTTGCCACACACTGAAATCGCTGCTTTTCCCATTCTGGGCGCGGATGTGTTGTGGAGACAATCGCATGGGGACAGCTCTACAGAGGACTACCTTAAAAGAGAAAGGAAACCGGGCTGGCTGGCATTCGTCCAGGGTATCACAAGGTGTGGCTCCGATCTCCGAATTTCAATACCTATCGAGAACAGGAATTCATCTGAGCAGCGCTACAGATTTCCAAGATTGAATAAAGACTTTTCGGTGCGATGTACACTTTCCTTATGGTTTTACTGGTTGAGGATACAAGCCTTGCTCCCCTAGGGTGATCATGTAGGATAGCAGTCCCTGTGTGTTGTCCTACTCTGTGATAGCGGGGTTGGGAGAGCGCTCCTGCATTGGATCGTTTGGGACACTGTACACTGTACACTGGTGAAGCCATGGTACCCAAAAGATATGGGACCGAAAAGCCTAAGGGTGCAAAGACCAAAATAACGTGTGTCAAAAGGTAAGACGCCCAAGACTTGTAAGCAACTTTTTACTTAGCCAGGGTCGAATTGGCCCCTCAGCCTTTAGGCCAGTGGCCGGGCCGAAATCGTCCCTAGAGAGTGGGGGCCGTTTTCTGGCCATGCCTGGGCCGGTTTGGAAGAAGAAAAAAAATTGAACAAATATATATATTTTGATTCAACAATTTTTTTAATTTAAGATCGATACATGAGTACCAAAACAGGTTGGGTGATATTGTATGCATATTTGTTCTATAAAAAAGAGCTTAAGCTAAGCGCTATACGATAACATATTATGATTTGGCCTTGGACGTCTGCTTGCATTCACAGTGATTTAGTGTACTTAGGAACAATGCTATTTCATGCCACTTCCTGTTTTGCCAAGGGGTGTAAGGTCGTGTTTCATCACTTCCTGGGATGTCACTTTGGGGTGGGTTCAAATGACATCACTTCCGGTGATGTCATCAGAGGTCAAGGGTCGTGAGGCGAGGGGTGAGCCACTTTATTTTGGAACACCAGGCCTATTTCTTATCCCAGTCCGACCCAGTACTTAGCAGTTCAGAAATGAGCAGAGGGACACCCCCGACTCCACCCCCTGACTCCTCCCCAAATGACATTGATAACCTTGCTCCCACTGCTCCTTGTCCTTTTCAGCCTGGGTACTTGTCTCCCCCTCCTTATCTACTTTTCGTATGCAGCTACTATTAGCCGTCTTACTACTATGACACGCAGTAATACCGCTAATTATCGAGATTTTGTTTGTATTCGTTCTATTTAGACTATTGCGCGTTGACCTCAAGTAGCCTGTTGGCGCTGGGAACCTAGTGATGATGGGAGCCTGGGGAGCCATAGGGGAGGCGCCCTATCAGGCACCCATGCCAGGCACCCATGCCAGGTCTTCACTGGGTAAGACACTGCAGAGGCTCTTAGTTTGCTCTGTACTAACATCATTGCGACTATTACTTCTGTGCCATTCGCACTGTGCTTGCACTACTATGTATAAAAGCTTGGAAATCATTTTCTTATTACAGGCTAGATGCTCTGTGATCTGTTATTACACTTCAGCTCTGACGTCACAATTCCGGCTGCTTGAGCCAGCACAGAGCAGAGTTCCAGCTGTCACTGCAGCACTAAATGGAAGCTGTTACAAGTTTTTAAATTCCTCACGTGTTAATAGTTTTCCGTGACCCTTTACAGCCATTTAGAAACTCTTTGTGGTAGAATGCTTAATGTGTGCACTGCTGGGGTTTGACACGTGAGCAAGAATCTGCATATTTTTACTTATTTTAAAGCACAAAATGAAAACCTTTTTGCTTACACTATTTTTCTGCAAAACATTAGGAGCTGCATATTGGCTTTTTAAAATCCAGATTCTACATTGATTACACAGATCAGAAAATAGAAGATCCCTGATGTTGCGTAGTGTATACGCACTGTTTACGCATGAGCGAGCGGCAACTAGAGACGGTCCGGCCCGGCAGTTCGCGCCGGGGCCCTGAGCAACACACACGTGTCCCGTGTGGTCCCTGGCGAGTGAGTGTGCGTCTGCGTGTGCATGCGGGTGGGGGCCCTGGACAGCCCCCACCATACAACACCTTACATTAGTTTAAGCAAGAGGCCAGGTATTAAACGGGATGGAAATGTGTGGCCATGTATTATAAAGAATTAAATACCCCCTTCTGTATGTAAAAAGGATCTTGCGAGTCACCTTGAGCGTATAAAGGAACTCCTTGGTCACTTCCAATATCCTTATCACATATGCTAGGGGGTATCTTATCCCATATAGTACACATTCTTCCTAGCTGCTTCTAGTGATGCTGTCACCAGTAGTACCAATACTAGCGTTTGTTTGTGTAATGTTTTGTGTTGTTTTGTATAGTACTGTGTAGCCCCCTCTGCAGCACCTGCGGTCTGGGGTGAACTGATTGCAGGCCTCATCAGTGTAGGACGGCCAATTTTATAAGATGGTTTTGTAGGACACTTTAGAAGCAGTAGTGCATTCGAAGCGGCCTGCAGTGCACTTGGCTTCCTGCTCTCCCATGCATGCCCATTTTGTGTAGTATTTGTGGCAGGTGGCTGTTTACTAAATACACCACACACACACTGCCCTGCGGACCAAAAAACCTGCCAACCTCCCAATTTACATATGTATTGACACCAATAGACGTGACCAGAGAAAAGGGCATTCACGGAGCATCATAAGTCCTGGAGGCACCATGGGAAGTTATATTACAAGACGTTGCCATGTGTCAGCCGAGAGACACATAACTTTGGGGTTTGAAATTCATGAATGGTGACTATTATTATGTATGGAGCCAATCTATAGTCCAGTAAACCATGAATGAGGCTTTGTTTAAAGATAATTGCATATGTAATCACCTAAACTGTGAACTGAATCCCTTACAGGGACTTCAGACAAGACAGAGTGAGATTGACTAATTTACCCAGGATCGCACACTTTGGTGCGTGATCCGGTGGTGGTGAAACCGGAATGTGGGCAATATAGGCACGTGACCACCATTTTCTCAGGTTAATTTGGTATAAATATTTATTGTTTTGGTTTGGGTTTCATGTGCTTAAATGGCACTTGTGCATAGCAATGCCGTGAAAAGAACAAGCATTACATAATAAACTAACCTTACATAATATACTGCCCTTACACTACATACATCTTCATAGAAACATGTTGAACAAAAGGAGCATGGCTTTAGCTTTATTTTCCCACTCCTGAATGGAAGGTCACAGTGGCTTTATGAAAAGTAAGGTGAGCCTAAACAAATCTCCCTTGGGTTTCAAAGCTGTGACCTGAGATGTGTTTACCATATTTCATATCTACAGCTGATGACGTATTGGTGTTCATGTACCCTGTTCAATTTAGCTAGACAGGGTCAGCAGCATAGGATTGAGCCCCCATACTTATGAAAATTAGACTGACTTGTTATTTAAGCCAAGTATTTGCTGTCATGTTTTCCCTTTGATCTGTGATTTCTCTAAAATGTTTTTCTGTTGCAAAGCTTATGATGTACATATATGCTTCATCGCTTGCACAATAGGCTGTTCAGTATGTTTGTTTAATCATACTGTTATATACAACAGGTCCCAGGTGAGGTTTTATTGTCCTGCTATTTATCTGCTTTATCTGATTAATTTGTAGCAGATTACATTAAATCTATTATTTGTATTTGTGTAGGATCCATGGGCCTACTAAATAAATAATTAATTTTATATTAATTTGTGTGCCTTCTAGTAGATTCATTCTAACAAAGTTCATGAACGCCGCAGACTCCAAAGGCGAGTGTGGCTCTGCAAAGCCAGTTTCCTAATTGGTTCATCAAGGGGACTACTCTTCATGTGTGATAATTGTACAACTATTTGTCCCCTTTATGCTCTTGAGTTTTTCCCTTTTTGTTAAGCAGGTAATAATTTCAAACAGTATGCAACATTATGCACCCTTCCCATTTCTCATCACCCACCATTTGCACTTCTACAAGAGTCCCTGCCTATAGCCCCCTCTCTCATGTGTATTCGCCCATCAATGTCTAATTTCTCCCAGTACAAAAGTGGTGACACGGAGCAACATGTTAATGTCTTTCACATGCCCCTGGGAGAGCCACTCGGCCTCCCAGAGCT
Organism: Ambystoma mexicanum; assembly: GCF_040938575.1. NCBI lineage: Eukaryota > Metazoa > Chordata > Amphibia > Caudata > Ambystomatidae > Ambystoma > Ambystoma mexicanum. Next base: position 427,911,476 of record NC_090934.1, on the reverse strand, counting down.
TCAACCATCTCATGCAAAGGTGTGCAAGAGCTGTGAAGGCTTTGCTTCTGCTCGAAACCAAGTCGGGACTTTTCCACGTCCCGGACAGGGTGTGTGCAGGATGCGGCAGACAACATTTACTACAAGAGACATGTCCTGAAATGTGGTTCCTTCTTGTAGCTTAGACGAGTCTGGTTAGATGAACAGACTATGGCTCCAAGACTACTGGGCCATACAAATATAAGCATGTGATTTTTTTTTCTTTCTTCCCCACAAATGTATGCGCTATGATTAACAAATTAAAAGTGTAAATAAATGATAAAGAATTCTTTAGAAGGAATGTTTTATCTATGGAGCCACGCAAATCTCCCTTGTTTTTAATTAACTGAATTAATAGGAGTTTGCAGAATATACTGTCTAAATTGAAAATGTTCTTTAATACGACCACCTCAAACCCACCATGTGTTCTTGCCTCGCTGGGAACTCGCTGTCTGAAAAAGCATACAGAGTTCTACAGGTGCCTGCTGAAACGCATGTGGACGGAGGTGGAGGTAATCACTGGCAGGTTATCCCAAAACGGTGTTGGCACTAAACTGAAAAAAAGGGTACACACATTTCAGATGCGTAAGCAGACCCGGAAGCAGGATGTTTGGTGTGAGAGCCATGAACCTCCACGTCAGTGAACTGTTAATTGGATAGGAAGGAGAAATACTTCTGAGTAGTCAAGAGGAGATGAGACGGGTGCCGCAGAGAGGAAAGAGGAGGAAGGACCTTGTGCCAAGGTCCCTTGGGCAGTTAACAACTACTGGTGTCCTCAATCTTGGAAGCTTGTAACTGCATATGCAAATGTGTACTGTGATATGACTACTGCCTGTCAGGAGAACATTTGGCCAGCAGTGGTTTCTAAACTCCTACTTGGAACCATACACCACTACTTAAACACCTATGATCGCAGTCATAAAGGTGAAATGGGCACAACATAAATGGTATTCCTCCTTCCCCTCTTTGAGATAGCCTGGGCCAAGGGCAAGCTAACACTCTTCAAGAGGGTGTCAGCCAGCATGGAAGCATTCAACAACAATAGCACAGCCAGTGAGGACCAAAATAATAGACACATGACCAAATCACATTGCAGTTGCTGGTGTGGCTGTAAACATGGCCCACCAAGTACACATGTGTAAACTACACTGTTCAGCATGGAGCATTTTGAAAATGAGGCCTGTTTAGCAGAGGCCGCATTCTGAGTGAGTGAGAAAACCACCATCATTTTGCATAGCAAAACTCAAAGCTCAGGACTGCACGCCTGCACAGATGGCATGCTTTCACACGAAGTCCCCTCTGCCTCAGTTGCTGGCTGTATTGCATGTCTGTGTCACTGGCAGCTTCCAGCACGATGATGTTCTCCATAGCCAGACTCTGAATGCTTTCCCACCTCAGACCCACAGGTGGGAACTGTGCAGAGCCCAAGGCAAAATTAACGCCAGAAAAGCCACAGTTTAGGCCATTGCTGGTTTTTCAAGCTTGCAGGGATTTCAAATGCACACACATTACGTTGCTGCCTGCCCATGCAAGAGAGCAGATATTCCTCCCTAAGAATCAGCAGCACAATTAGAACATCCAAATTATGCTGGTATTCATAGTGGTGCACAGTACAATTCTGACGTGGCTACTAGGTATGTGACCCTGGAATCCTACCATCTTATTTGTCACACTCCCTTAGACCTATCCACTGCCCTCACACTCTTCTTCACTGACTTATGGTGTGAATTGATGTCTGTGAATTCTCATCTAATGCACAATGATGAGTAGATGAAGCAAGCTACCCATGACCACTACACACCTTATGTGAGTTGTGACACACATCTATATAGCACATCACTACAAAAATGTTTTGGTTTTCCAGGTGACTTGCAGACCCAATCCTGACATGGCTCTTGACGCCTGCCTGGGACCCCAGTGATCGCCATGATGAGGAATACAACCAGTCTCACATTAGGACCCAAGGTGTCACAGAGCAGGTACATCATCTCCTGAGTAGGTTCCAAAGACTGCATCATTCTGGCAGTGCAGTACAGCCCTTCGGGGTTTGGCAAAACTGTCACCCTGTGCTTCATGTTGTGCAGTATTCCAATTAGGTGTTGAATGTGCAGGTCTGTCTTGGAGAACGAGAGTCCATCTAGTGACCTGGAGGACTAAGTGTACGCACCAGTACAACAAGATGCATGTTATGGGCAAATCAGATGTCACACTCTGATCCTTTTCCCCAACATGACCCCAGAAAAAAACAACCATGCATCCTGCCCCCGCCTATCCCCAACAATACACTAGAAAGCATAGTCTCACTTCACCATCGCAACCATTACAGAACACCCCAAATTGCCTACTTTTCTTCACCCCTGTTAGCCACAGATAATGGTACATTTCAGTGAATTCACATTACATGAGACATGTTTTGAACTGTTTTTGTGTTAGAAATCTGAGCCAGAGTGTGTCATCCTGCCTACGGGGACCGCCTTACTCCGTGTTGTCTGACTTGGGGAGGAGATCTGATTCAGCCACATTTATTCTTTATATTTGAACACTGCTTATCCTTTACAAACATATCCCCTTTATAGACTTTCTGGTACAAGAAGATAGGGCAGGCATTAGGTTTTGTTAGCATAGGACATTTTTGATTTGACAGACTCCACTAGTACTGTTTTGTTTATTGTTTGATGGTCGAGACCACTCCCTTCCTAGTTGTAGGGCAAAATAGGAGTTTTCCCAAACTCAGAAACGTTAATAAAGGTTTTACAAATTGTACCTTTTGTGTCAGTGTCATACTTGTGATAGCATGCTACCCTTACATTTAGTGTTAGGAGTGGGATACAACTCAATTGAGACAAAATGGGGGACCCTACAAATCCAGACACTTAGTCACAGAGCTTCAGACCCATCTACTGTAATAAAATAATCCATAGGCTTTGATATTTGAAGCAGTAGAGAAACCACGATCCCTCTCGGGAAAAGAAGGGATGATTCCCATGGACTTCGTTTTAATCCCCCTTGTGGGTTGTTATATAAGATTGGCCCCAAAATCTGGCCTGGCCTGGAAGTTTGGTTTAGATGTCCAAGCAGGCATTATAGATCCAGACTTTCATGGAAACATAAAGGTTATCCGACAGAACTATGGCGGACTCATTTTTAAATATGCCGTGGGGACAAAATTGCACAGGGAATTCTTGAGAAGGCTCTATTTCCCCGTTTTGAGGAAGAAAGTGAACCAGAGGAAGCTAAGAGAGGTAACTTGGGCTTTGGAGAGGCCGATGTGACACGTATCACTGAGGCAAAAAGGGCAGCAGAACCTACCATACTTCCTGATCTAGCCTTTGCCAAGCGACATGATCCAGTACTTGCAGAGGCTTTCTTACAAGTGATTCCTGAGGGAGAAGGACCAGAGAAGGGGAGCCCCTTTTTCTTCCTGAAACAGGGATTACTATATAGCGGGGAAACCTCCAGGGACGTCCTCAGTAAAACTCAGTTAGTAATACCCAAAACCCATCACCAGATCGTGCTAGAGATTGCACACTCTCATTTGACAGGGGGACATTTGGGCCGATCTGAAACCCAAGCTCACATTAGTGGGAAATTCTATTGGCCGGGTAATCATGCTGACATAAAGAACTTCATTCAGACATGTGAGATATGCCAAAAAAGCAGCTCACATATTCCCTTACCTGCCCCTCTAAACTCATAACCAATAATAGAAGTCCCTTTCTCCTGAATTGGGATGGATATCATTGAACCATTGGAAACTTCTAAACTGGGTAATAAATATGTTCTCATTATCGTTGATTACAGTGCCCAGTACCCAGAAGCCTTCCCCATGAGGAACAACACAACCCAGCAAATTTTAAAATACCTGCTGCTATTCTTTTCTTGTGTTGGGTTCCCCAAGGAGATTCTAAAGGATCAGGGATCCAATTTCATGATTAAGCTTATGGAGGAAGTCAAGGATTTACTACACATTACCACCTTAAGATCTCCAGTTTACCACCCTAAAATGGACGGACTGGTAGAGAGTTTTAAAAAACTCTTAATGATTTTGAGAAAATCGGTAGATGAGGATGGGACCTAGTAGGAAACCGAACTGTGCTGGGCCCAAGGTTGCAGGCAGCAACATTGTTTGAACAAAGACCTTGTGTATTTGAACTTTAAAGAAACTCCAGTGAATGTCCAGGGGCAGAGTAGTCTGGCGCCGCATGGGCGCACATTTGAAGGACTCTAATTGGAACCTTTTTGTTGTGTTGAAAGTATAAGAACCAAGAGGGCTTGGGGGAAGGCTGGCGTGAGGTGTCAAGGTGGTCATACAAGGGTAGAACAAAACCCCTTGTACACTCAAAAGTCTTTGACACGTGGAGGAAAGCAAAGTGAGTAATGTTAAAAAAACTGGGTAGCCTGGCTGGGGGCTGAGACTCGGATTTAGGTAGAGGGAAGAACCTAAGAGTTCTAAAGAGACTGGGCCTCATTATAACCCTGGCGGTAGCTGTGCCTGTAAAACAGGCATGGCTGCCGTCGGAGTTGTAATTTCTCCGGCACCCTTCAATGAGGAATTACTGAGTAATTCTGGCATTGCTGGACCCGGTAATTCCTTCATTGCTGGGTGCCGGTGCCTGTCAGTCCCCATTCCCATTTGAGCCCCATAGGGCTCAATGGGAATGGGGATGTCAGATGGACCAGCACCGTCAATGACAGTGCTGGTGCATCCGACATGCTGCGCTCATGGGTCCCGCTCTGCCTGTCATGCCAGACCTGACGGGATGACAGGCGCCCACGAGCACAACTGGTAGTATGGCGGTCCGGGAACTATGGTACTGGCATGCTTATCGGTACCATAGTTCCTGGACTGCCATGCGTATAATGAGGCCCACTGTCTTCAGACTGTTGCAAGTGTGAACCAGACAGAGGGGTGCCAAGAGAAAGCTTGGGGGAGGAAACCCCGCTTTCTGATGAGATGAGGAAATCATGAACTGTGTTAGAATGGCTATGTGAACCCGACAGAGGGATGCCAAACGGGAAACTAAGGGAAGTAAATACTGTATTGTGATAAAGCAGAGTGAACCATGAACTAGGCAAATGTGACCCCAACAGAGAGATGCCTGTCGATTGGGGTAAACAGTGATGTACCCGTAAACATTGTGGCGACATGTGTGAACCCGGCAGAGGGATGCCCACAGTGAATAACAGTTTAAAAAGACTTTGAGATTTTTAAGCGTTACATTTTGAGTGAAAGACCGTGGTCCACCCAACTGAGGGAGGCTAACACTGAGAGAAGGATCAAACCCCAGCAGAGGGGGGGTTGAAAGGCGAAGAGTAATCGCCCAACATGAAGACTTATTGAAGACACTTTTTGTTTGTTTATTGTTATTGTCCATCAGGCCTTCTAAGGCAAGAGACTTTGCAGAAAACAGACGTGGCCCCAGAAGGTCCTGGTATCGTTGAAAGGAACCGTAACTTTGTGCTGGTGAGGCCCAGGAATGTGCGGTGCTCAAGAGTCACGCCTTGTCCTGTGCTAAAAACATGGGGAAGGGAGACTCCAGCCATACCATCCTGATTTATCGTTTGGTGAACACTTTTTCTTTTCTTTGTCAACATTATCCCACACTATTTTTGTAGCAATGCGGTAAGGATAGGCATTTTGTAGTACAGGCCCTTTTTATTTGACAAGACACCACTGGGACTGCCTTATTATTATTTGATGGTCGTAGCTTGCTCCCATCTTAGATCTAGGTTTAGATTAGGCGTTTTTCTCACCCATTATACAGTTTAATAAACACCCTTGAACTGTGATCACTTGTGTCTGTCTTTACTGTTGCCACCATGAGTTCCTTACAGGCTGCTGTCTGACGTGTTGAGAAGAGAGGATTCAGCCACATTTATTCTTTATATTTGAACACTGCTTTTTATTTACATGCATATCCCCCTTTATACATGTTTGGTACAATAAGATATGGCAGGCATTAGGTTTTGCTAGCATAGGCCTTTTTTGATTTGACGGACTCCACAGGACTGTTTTGTTTTATTGTTTGATGATCAAGACCACTCCCATCCTAGTTACTGGGCAAAGTAGAAGTATTTCCAAACCCAGAAACTTAAAAAAAAAAGGTTTTACTACAAATGTGTGTCCGTGCCATACTTGTGATGCCATGCCATCCTTAAAATACACACATTTGATTCCATTCAGCCCCTGAGTGGACCAAATCACGGACCAACCTATCCTTAAAATTCATCAGAGAAAAAACAATCCGCACCATGGTTGGCACCCCAGGATTTCCAAACAACACACTGAAAGTGGCATAATATGCTGAAAACACTCCCTCATTCCCAGGAAACTTTAGCCCTGTGGCAAAATGTGTATTTTACACTCAGCCCAGTGGCAGCTGCAATCTGCTACACACACACACACACAAACAAGATCACCGCAAGGCACAGACTATACAACGTTACCTGCCTAAAGAAACCTGACCGGTCAGAACCCTATGGCCAGTATCTTAAGAACTAAACGTGACGCACATGCTCACTAATTTCTAGCACATAATGAATTGCCTTGCAATGGCGTGTGATGGTTATGACCTATAGGTTACAGTTTAACCCCTCCACTGCCAAAGCAAACCCTAAATGGTTTCCCTTGACAGAGAGCTGAAGACAACATAATGGGGAATAGACAACGGAACAAGAAACTCGCTCAGCTGATAGCTTGAGAATAAGCCATTGTTTCCGGTATTACATGGTACACAGTGCTGAAACTGCTGATGTACTGAACACCCAATCCAATAAACCAGCCTCGCGTCCCAGCTCAACCGCGCGCAGGATCTCAACCCCACTTTGCAACACCGTCTAACCCGTTCCTACAGCAAAACATGTAAGATGCTTCTACTTGGCAGATGGCGGGTAGGACCAAAAGAAACCCACAGGAACGTGTGTTTATAATCCTACCAATATGTGCAAAATGGTGCCTCTGTTATCGAGTACATCAACATGCTCCTTCCGCTCCCTCCACGTAACTCATCGACAAATGAACGGGCCCTTTACGCTCTGTTTTATACCCTGGACTGCCACACTGCTATGTGAGAGGCTTGAGTCCCCCTAATACCGGTGAGTGCAGCAAGCTCTGTTTGGTTTTTCTTCTGTCTTGTTTTAGGTGAATACTATTGGCACAACACTTGCATAGAGCAATATGCACAACACATTAGTGAAACGACTTCTCTTCCCAGAAGCCGTCCCTCCTCATCCTTACCCCAAACATTTCCCACTCCTACCTCGCTGTAGAGGCCCGAACAAAAAGGAAAATCTGGCTACGCACAGCCACGTGCTATCGGGAGCCAGCGCATGCCTTGATCGCACAGCAAACCACTTCTTACTGCTAATCCCAGCCCGGCTCACTCACTCGACCCTGCAAGTGAAAGAGCGATAGGCCAGACTGACTGTCTGCCGTGGAACGTCCCCACAGGAACCCGCTCGGACGAGCCCCGAGATCCTGTATGCAGAAACTCTCTCTCTCCTAATGCGTGCATGCTTTCTTTTATGTCCCCCTCCTGGCCTCTCCAACTCCTAATCACATAGGGGAGTCCTTCCCAACTGTGAGGTAAAATCACCTCCTAGGCCTACACACCCCCTGCAGGTGGGCGACACCATTACCTTTCATATTGTCATTCTACCATACCTCGGGTTCAAAACAACACAAAGTGGATGACAGCATGTATAAACAAATAGACATTGGGCTTTCATCCTCAGCAGATGCACAAACCCCAAACAGCACGGAAACCAAGACTGGCACATGACGCCCGACCCAAATTCCACATTGCCATCAGGCATAACTTTTATACTTATTTTCAAATGCTATATATAGCATACAGTAGGTAGTAACCCGTATTATATATATATATATCTTTGTGGAGCTCTCCTTGAAAACACTGAAACTGCTGGATGAAACCTTGGTCTCTTTTGTTACATCTCTTCCTTCATATTTTAGAGATATCAAGGATCTCATGAACAAAATAAATGGTGTACCCTGGGAAGACACTTTTTTATTGGCAACACTTGATGTAGTCTCTCTTTACATGTCCATTAGACATGCTGATGGTTTACGTGTTTGCAAATACTTTCTACATACATGATCTATGAATTTTCTTCAACACAGCACCATGATTCTGGAGATGATTACCCTCTGTTTGACCAATAACATCTTTGTATTCAACAATGAATTTTATATTCAACTACAGGGTACAGCCATGGGCACTGCACTGCGTTTGCGCTTTTGTATGCGAATTTAACTATGGGATGGTGGGAGCAATCTGTGGTATGGCACCCAGCAAATAGTATCTATACAGACAAAGTAGCCCTTTGGCTTAGATACATTGATGATTTATTCATCATCTCGGATGGTACCAATACTGAAAGGCTAGATTTTTTTAATATTCTCAATGCAAATCAATTGAACCTAAGATTCACCGAAAGCCACAACAAGACTGCTATCATTTTTTTGGATATTCTTGTTACAATGGCTCAGGGTGAACTTATGACAGCACTATATCGCCAATCAACCAGGTCTAACATACCATTGCATGCCACCAGCAACCACCCTACATCATTGAAATGGAGCATACCCTACAGGGAATGTATACGAATCAGAAGAAACTGCTCCAATATGCAAAGTTTTGATGAAGAATGCACTCGCATGGCTATCAGATTTCTGAATCACAGTCATCCCAAGAAAATTCTTGAGAGTGCCTACATTAAAGCCAAAGAAAGAGATCACACTACTCTCCTTATATCCAATTCCACTGGGAAATCTGACAAAGACAATAACGATACACGCCTAATTCTAACCTATGGCAACAGGTCTAAACATCCATCGCATAGTCAACAAACATTGACATGTGCTGAAATTTGATCAAGATTTGAGTGCCTTTTTGGGAGATAAAATTAACATCTCCTTTCGGAAATCTACATCCCTGAAAGACATGTTAGTGTCCAGCTTTATGAAGCCTTTTGTTGAGACACAAGGTGCATGTTGGCTAAACAAAAACATCCCAGGTTTTTTCAAACGCATGAAATGCAAGGCATGCCAACATTCTATTAATACCACTAGTTATTGTTATCCTGTTTTGCCCTTTGATATTAAAATAATGTCAAGGATTACATGTAATACCACGCATGTGGTTTATGTACTCACTTACCCATGTGACAAATGGTATGTCAGCAGCACCATTGGTAAGCTCAAATTGAGGGTGCTGCAACACATGAGAGCTATTAGGAATCTCGATCCTTCCTACCCTATTGTGGTACATTTCAAAACAGAACATGCCAGTAAACTAGATGGTCTTGGCTACTTTGGCATTGGCTCAGTCCCGGAATTACCAAGTGGTGGCAATCATGAACTCATGCTGAGACAACTGGAGACAAAATACATTTTAGACTTGGAGACAAAAAGTCCTACAGGACATAATCTGGATGAGGAACTTGGCACCTAATACAACTCTGATTAGCTATAGTCCTCTCCATGTTTTCTTCTACCTCTTCTCTGTCCTTCATTTTCTTTCATGTTTCTGCACGCCTTATCTCTTATGCTGCTTCTTTATATATGTATATATTTTTCTCTCACATCTTTGTTTCTGCATACCTCTCTATGCTCCTTCAGTGGTTTGTTTACTTTGGAAAGTAACAAGACATGGATTATGCATGCAGCACTCTGGTCCTCCACTGAAGGCTCACAACTTTCTTTCTTTTCTGTCGGTTTCTTTCTTGAACCCAATTGTCATTCTGGGATTTTCTCAATATATTCTTTGAGGGTTTTGACCATTATGGTTTAGACACTGACTGTATTGCTGGTTTTGGTATGATATGATATGATATGGCATTTGTAACGCGCCTATACACAAGTGTTTCAAGACGCGACGAGGCAGGGGGGGGAACAAGGGGAGACAGACAACGATCTTACTAGGCCAGGTGTCATTCAGATCGCGCAAGTGCAAGGGTAGAGGGGAAGGGAAAAGTGCATGGGGGAAAGGGAGAGGGGAAAGTGCAGTACAGGGTTATAAGCATACAGCATACAGGATAAATAACAAGGGCCAGCTGGTGGCAAGTGCGAGGTAAGTGCAAACAAGTGCTGGGAAGGGGGGCTGTATGGATACAGACACAGTCCCGTAGTGCAGGGGTTGCCGTGGAGGCAGTGCAGGGGAGAGTGGCTGGGCCGAGAACGGTGAATGGCCCAGTTGCAGATTCAGTGCAGTTTCAGTAGTATTAGCAGGGGAGAGGGGGAGAGAAAGCGGAGGCAAAGAGGAAGGCTTTGAGGTGGTTCCGGAACCTGGTAATGAATATAATATTTTTTAGATATTTTTTCATTTATGATATGCTTATCATTGTTTTATATATATTTCACTGTTGACTTAGTTTTATTAGGTCTGTTCCCTTAGAGGGTCCTCTTCAGCATAATTTACATAAAGGTCTCTATAATGCATTGTACCATCTAGTCCTAGGCACAGTTTTTAGACCTATTTCAGGTTTTGTAATCCTAAAGTATTATTCTAGCCACATAAGACTTGTCATGAATCAGGGTCCGCCAGGCCTCTTTTATGTAATGCTATTATAAGTCAACATATTCATATGCTTTTCTGTTTGTGCAATTGGCATTTTGTCCTATCTTGTAGACTTAGCATCTTACATGCTATAGGTTTGTATTTTTGATATCCGGCTGTTGTTAGCTAAGGTTCGATTCCCTTCCTGTTAATATTGTAATCCTTGCACTAGTCACTTTATTCTAATGCACTTGGTCCTTTATGGTTGCTTTTTGCACATATGCAATATATGCAGCATTTTGCTGAGTATTGCATCTTTCCGCACTTTATTGCATATTTGCACATTGCCGCCATGTTGCTGCTTTGAACCTCTAATAGGAATCAATATTCTTGAGATTTTTGGAATTATCTTTGTACAGCTGCATATTGTTCTTACCTATATCAAATGCATATCTGTTTGCTATAGCACTAGCCACTTTACATTTCAGCATATTTATACGTACTTGTTAACATGGTTTTTGATTGTATTGCATAATTATTATTATGCGGCCCATTTAGGGCTCATAGAGGTACACTGTTCCTAGGTTCCCCTTTTTAAATTTACCAGGTTTTTTATATTCGCAAAGTGGGCGTTCCACTTCATGGAGAAACAATATAGGCGGCCTCTATTCATGTATAAACATCCGGGTTGGATACGTTCTTTTTAAAATTGCCCCCTATGACCGGCCATTTCACCTTAGGTACATGTTATTTGACACTTTACCCAATTGTGCTAGTCAGCCACTCGTGTTATTCCAACTTACCGCTCACTAGCGGTTCATGTCCCTTGGCGCATATATAAAATATCTAAACGGTACAAAACTTAAGGATTTTCTCTCCTAATTCTGCTATATGTAGCAGGTAGCAACTTTGGATATCAATTATATATAATTACCGTTTGATTGAGAGGCCACATATCGCCCATTGTTGTTTAGATGCATGCTGTCTTTCTCCATGAGATGCGCGTCCCTCTCATAGTACTGTATTGGAGAGACACTACTATATAAATCATTGCAAGACCTACTGCTCCTCTTTGTATCTGTATGTCATTACAATATGTCTGTGCCTGTATACAACAGTATTCAGCTAACATTCATGCTAGGCTGTTGACAGTCTTGCAGTGGTAACCATAGAGATGAGGATACATTTATTAGTCCCTCCTTTGTGTTTGAACCCTCTAATGTGAACAAGTGGTTTGTAACTGCGAAATACGTCGTTGCCTCCAAATCTCGCTTTCCACTGCACACAGAATAAAGGAAACCTTGTTGCTGTGGATACCATTGTTGTTTTTTCTGGCAGTTTGGAAATGTATCTGCACTGCTGCTCCCGGAGTGATGTCCGCCCCTGAACTTTCATACAAGTTTTCGAAATTATATTTATTTTGTCTATAACTCTGCAAACTAAATAGCGGCACTCATTAACTATTTGTTAAATGGGGCGTTACATATGTATATCTGTGTATAGGGGTAGGAGAGTAGCGAGGTCACAGAGTGAGACAGGACGTGGGGTAGGGAGGGGAGGCATAGGGTGGACCCCACAACAACAAAAAAATTGATTTGAGGTTGACCAAGATGTAGACTATAGTCTGTCAAATAATGTAGAACCAGGTTGGCTAAAGCAATATTTTCATGGACATCATCTCCTCTTGGCATTGTAACAAGCCCATACTGTTATGTGTCCGCTATGCATTAATGTTTCTTTTCAGTGCGTTTTCCTTGTTTGTCATAAACCCGACCTGTGGCATCTAATGTAATGATTCCTGCTAGGGATTATCAGAGATTTGACAATGCCTGAAGAGACTGTAGGTCATTCCGGACAGTGTCCACCTCTCTCAAGCTGTATACATGTAAATACATAGGGGAACATTCTTGCTTGCAGATTAGTGTTTTTGCAAGATGCTGTAATTGTTTCAATAACGTTTTACAAAGTTGCGGGTGAGGAGCTTCTCCAATGTAGAATCAATTTGTGAGTGTATGGGTGTCTAGGTGTGTGTGGATTTGGTTGTATGGCACCACTTCGGAACAACTTCAAAGTTGGTGTGTCCATGCTTGTTCTCACACCACTGTCCATCTGCTTAAATCTCTCCACTCAGACCTTTGTAATCGATTTGTGTGAAACAAGTATCATGATTTACAGGAATAAAGCAGCAGTGTTTAATCCAAACAGTGGGTAATGGCAGGCTATGATTGGCCTGTAGGGCAATAGGGCAATGCCCGAACCAAAAACTCAAAATGCTGGTGTGGGCCAGTTTCTTGGCCAATGTGGGCCAGTTTGATGAGATACTTCACTATGCGCCTAGTAGTTTTGACCAGTGCTGCTGAATAAATATTCTTTAAAATGCACAATTTGTGTCACATTTTATCAAAAAACTCCCCCTTCGGAACTATTCAAATAGTCTGTCACAAAAGGAATGAATTGCCATTTGAACTGTGAACAACATTTTCATTGGTGCCCGAGACAATTTTATGCCCCAGTCCGACCCTGGTTCATGGGTTTAAAATTAGACTGGGCTGGTTACTGAAGCGTTTGTGATAGGTGTTAGTCTAAGAAATTAAAACACAATGAAAAAAATGTAGAGCAAACTTGGTCTTGCCATGCATTATGTAGTGCAAGCACTGACTTTTAATCTTCAATGGTAAATCAACAGTAACAAGTATTGGTAAGGTCCAGGGGTCTGGCTTCAGAAATATGGACAGAACGACTGTTTAATTCAACACGGCTTTAAAAATAACCCTGTACATTAAAACAAACTCGACATATTGGTTTTGCCAATGCTCGTTTGTTATGGATTCACCAATACCCTCCCATTTCCACTCTAGCTGCTCTGGTGCAATCCGTTTTACTGGGCATGTTGAAAAAGGGGATACAACACGAATCCAGGTTAGCATTCATGCTTCTGTCATTGACTTGTGCGTATGTGCTGCTTACTTGAATGCATTCTGGGACGTGTAGTCTTCCATTACAGGGTCATTGTCAGGATTACATGTCCCATAATGCTATGACTCTAAATGGGGGCTGCTATTGCTGTGTGGGCCATGACCGCACGGTGGCTATCCACATGGCATATGACATGTTGATTAAAAGTGTCATCAATGCATGTGTTATTTTCCCACTTGTCAACAGCTGCAAGGTTTTCAGCTATGACTTCCTGGTCCCCAGTGCCCTCAAGACCAGAAAAGTTCCATATTGATGCCACCTTCTCCTCCCATGGCCATGGAACCAGCGCTGGACCATTATGCCCTCCTGCAGAATGTGCCACAAGCTGGTGTCCAGACACAATAGTCCTAACTCAATGCTTGAGCTCATTCAACCTTATTATTGAATATTTTATCCATGCTACCTGTGCGGTTGGAGACAACCATGGTACTGTCCTTGATGTTACTCCAGAGGGGCCCCCTCAACTCCTTTAGCTGCACACTGAGCTCCTACTAGCTGAATTGGTGGTTGCACAGAGAGCGATCGACCCATTAACTAGGGTCTCCTAACATGTTGCCCAAAGGAATGTCAGATTGAATTGGACTGTGTATTCAAAATGGCTGCTATGATGCTTCTTATTTTCGTGCATTTGTGGTAACAGTAAATGTCAAATGTATACTTTTACCACAAGTGGTATTGCATCTCCACTTGCACTCATTTTCTGCATGTGTTATTTATTGTTATTGCAGGTCTAGTGTGTTTCTCATAATTTGTCAGAGACCATTGTTTTACCAATGCAGTAACAGTAATCACTCCCTCCCCGTCCCTCCTCCTCGAACCAAGACTTCAATAAACCATGACACCCCTCCCACCCTGTTGTGTTTCCTGCCGGTTTCCTGTATTATCTCTAATCTGCATTTTGTGTATTTTTTGTCTCACATTGTAACTAGCACCTAGATACCCAAGGGTTTAGTGTGCTGCAACAAATGCAAAAATAAATAAGTAAATTACTGCAGGCGAATTTCTTTAATAAAAATCAACTAAACTCATAATGAGGGCCATAGTGGAAGTTAGCTAAGGGTTTACAGAATTCTACATAATTTATTGCAAAAAAAATGGACTCCTGTAGATTTTATTTAGCTAACTTTTCCATGTGCAATTTAAAATAAAGGTTAAAGATGAGACTCTCCAGGTCAGCATCTAGAACACGTGCTTCTTGCTCCTCGGTGCTAATGACGATACGATCAATATCAGCGCTGTATATTTCCAATTGATTTTGCACTGAAAGTTTTATGTGCCCAATCACAGCTAGACATTCATTAATTGTATCCTGTATGCCTCGTTTTTTCCCTCACGTGTTTGTAGTGCGTGTCCACTACATATTACATTATTCATTCATTACTTAAGATTGCTATGTTCAGTCTTTCACACATGGATGTTGGAACCTATTTTTTTCATGATTGTGTTTAATAAGGCCAAACCGAAGGATTTCAAATAGCCCATCAAATAAGGAATCTGCATTTGTAATATTATTATACGCTTTGCCCCTGTTTAGTATTTAAAAAAAATATATATATATATCTATATATATATATATTACATGGACGCGGTAGCGTCCATGTAGTTATGGTTAAGTTGGTGTTTCCATAGGAAGAGCATTTTTTGGGTGGCTTATAACTTCGCTCCCTCTGGACGAATCCTCACCAAACTTTGCAAAAAAAGTATATGGCCCACTCTGAATTTTTGCAAAGTTTGGAGAGGTTTGGTCCAGGGGGGCAAAGTTATAGGGGGGGTCCCAAAACTTTTGTTTTTTCCCATAGACATAATGGGGAAAAAACTTTGCGCACGCCTACAACCCAAACCGCTGGACGGATTTATACCAAATTTGCGGCAGGAGCGGGGGACTGGTCCCGAAAGCGTGCTTTTGCAAATTTGGTGTAAATCCGTCCAGTAGTTTTTTTTTTAAATGACCAAAATATAAAGCAAAAAAATTAGTGATATCCCCGTTCGCTCCACGGACGGACTTCCCGGTGTCCTGAAATGCTCTGATTACTTACCAGCAATCTTCATTACTCCTATTCCTACTCTTCCTCGTCACAGTACTGACGACCCTCCTCACCCTCCCTGCGGGGAAGGTCCCATGCTCCGGCTTGGTAATATGAAACTGAGTGATGTGGATGTGGGAGAGGAGTTATAGGAATTTAAAGAAATGGAAGAAGGTCCTGTGTCGGAGGCCGGGGCCTCATGAAGTAAGTACTGGGACGAGGAAGAGTGGACGTGGAGGTAATGTTTGCAATTAAACAAAATGGGGGTGGTCTGAGAACGCTGTTCGTATTGTTCATTGTCAGGTTGAAAGTGTTCTAAGAACCCTCCTTATGTCCGTTGACATTACAATTTCCTATGGCCCTTACCTGACTTTTTGTCCACTAAACAAACGATAAATCAGCCTGCTGTGCGCCGACATTATGTGGTAATCCTATCACTTGCCCCATCCACCTGGCTGACCTGCTTTTGCGACACTAAATCATATCTCCCGCCCCTAAGCCTGACATTATCAAAGCATTCATATTCCCCGTCTCTCTCCATGACGTTACAGGGTGCGTAGCCAAACGCGCCCAGTCGTCTCCAGTCCTACGCGACTTTACACAGAATCCGGAAAACAACACAGATCATCTCACAACACAGCGTGCCACAATTCAGAATATGAAACTGTGATTTAAAAGCAAACAGCAAGATTGTACATTTCGTAAAGTACTTTTATTTGACATCAAATGTTTAGAGAATATTCAGCGATTTGCATTTGTCTTTGCTGTCGATCCACAAAAGTTCATCTTGAGTCACGCGCTGTTCCTTTGCGGTACACAGGGTGTTGGTTTATGATAAAAGAAGCACTATGGTTGCACTGATAATCAGAAGGCTGTTCCAACAACGAGGCATTAGACCACCATAATGGTTGGTATGTTGCTTCTAGCCGCTAGGACCGCGTAAGGGCATATTGGTACTTGGCGATTGTCCCATAAGATGGTGAGGGTCATGAAGTTGTTTAGAAGTAGCTGCACCTGGCAGTTGAAGAATCCGTCGGCCGGGGTCTGAAAATCATGGCATTGACAGTAGGGAAGGATGTACCTGTTTTAAAAACATAAATTACTCTCATGAGCCGATCTTTATTAAAAATATTCATTTTATTTATTAGGGCATGAAACTATTTGCTAGCGAGGATAGTGCAACAGAGTATGTTAACTTATTCCCACTAACCCACGCTCTCTCCTCTGACTTTTTCAGAGCCGTCTGAGTGCCAGGGGACCACTTCGGCGGTGATAGTGCACGGTACAAAACAATATGCCACATTGAACGAACAAGTACAACTTAACCGGGCTTTAACGCCACGCTATTGTTATTATATTCCGGTATAAAATAATCTAAACGGTTACTTACATTATATTGGCATTTTCCATTGTTTGCGCGTAATGCAGTCCCTAAATACGACTCCATCTGTGCCAACGATCTTTCTCATAGTGATATAATATATAAAAGCGGTTTAGTTTCAGAAATTTCATCCTTATCGTCTCTTACGTTTTTGCACCCCTCCTTCAAAAGAAGTCTTTTGGCACAATCCCTGTCTGTCAAGGTCAAAAAACAATAGAACCTTATAGTGCGAGTCGTGGGCCACTCCGGCCCGCGAGCAAAAAATGGAAGCAGCTGACCTTCACTGTGAACAAGCATAAATTCTTACTTTGCAACATTCTGTGTAAAGCCATCCCTGAGAAATTGCTTTTTACACTCCATCTTTGTATATTGTCTGTGTGCTAATGAAAAAAGTTTGTTAAAGGGAGTTTATGGTTAACTTGCGCTACTAAAAACCTATGAAATTCAGTAAAAAAACTTTGTTAACGGGACGTTATGGATAAGTTGCGCTACTAAAAACCTATGAAATTCAGTAAAAAAACTTTGTTAACGGGACATTATGGTTAAGTTGCGCAACTAAAAACCTATGAAATTCAGTGAAAAAACTTTGTTTAAAGGGACGTTATGGTTAAGTTGTGCTACTAAAAACCTATAAAATTCAATAAAAAAACTTTGTTAACGGGACATTATGGTTAAGTTGCGCAACTAAAAACCTATGAAATTCAGTGAAAAAACTTTGTTTAAAGGGACGTTATGGTTAAGTTGTGCTACTAAAAACCTATAAAATTCAGTAAAAAAACTTTGTTAAGGGGACGTTATGGTTAAGTTGCGCAGCTAAAAACCTATGAAATTCAGTGAAAAAACTTTGTTAAAGGGATGTTATGGTTCCAAGTAAAACCGAAAAACCCCTGAAATTCGCCAGTTATGGTAAACTAAGCAACCATAACTCACGCCACCACTGTGCACTGCTAAACCTAACACCCAGGACATCAAAGATGACATCACAAATGTCATTGATGACATCACTGATGACATCACATGTGCATTTACCTTTCATGAAAAGTCTGTACAAGGGATTCTTAGTGTAATGTTAATAGACCGGCGCCATACTGTCGCTTTTGAAAGTGGGACGTCAACTTCTAGCAGGAGATTTGATGACACGAAAGGTGGGAATAGCTAAAACGAAGGTAGCCTCACGGAGGAGCCAGCTAAGTGTACGTGCTAGCAGATAAGACAAAACTTCCGCATCGTTGTGCCGGAAGCAGCAGGAAGTCTCTATTTTTTCCCTTCTGACACCGCGGAGCGGTGAAGCGGAGCTGTGAGGCTGAGGTGTGAGCCAGTCTGCAGCAGTCCGCATCCTTGTGCCGGAAGCAGCAGGAAGCCTCTATTGTTTCCCTTCTGACACTGCGGAGAGGTGAAGCGGAGCTGTGAGGCTGAGGTGTGAGCCAGTCTGCAGCAGTCCGCTGCAGACGCGTAGCCGAAGCCGTATGGAACCAGAGGTTCATCCCTCAGAAGGAGCAAAGAGCGTGAAATCTCTTGCGAAGACCCGACGCCCAGCTAAAACAACAATGTCGGGGTTGGGGGGAGAAATGAGCTCGGGGAGAAGGAGGAGTAAGTCGGACTCAGCATCAAGATCGTCCACAACCACTCTGATGGTGGATTTCCTCTCAAATAACTCCAAAACTCCGTGATTGAAGTATCCCAAAGAACCCTCACAGGTGGCGGCGGATAAAACAGACGAAAAGGAAGAAGTAAGTTCAAGTTCACCTGAGCCGCGGGACCAGGCAGGAAACCCTCCCGAGCTGGGGGTGCTGAGAGCTCCCGAGCTCCCAACGGACGAGCAGCCGGATGTGCAGCAAGAGCCGGCGTTCCCGGAGTCCCGAGAGGTAGTGGGTCTCGCAGGGCCGTGCACGCTGTCTCCCGCACCTCGGGGCCAAAGAGTAGTAGATCTGACGGACGGAGGCGAGGGGCGGCCGGAGACGGATTCCCTGTCCCCGCTGACACCAGACGCAAACAGCAAAGGTCCGTGGAGCGGACCACCGAAGTGCAATACACCTAACAGAGGCCTTCGAAGGGTGACAGAAACAGCCGAGACAGTGAAACTCGATGAATTAACTGAATATAACAAGTGAAACATCCTCGCGCCGGCCGACGAGCAAGGCTGAGAAAAAAACTCTGCACGAGGAGGGGGGAGCGGTGTCTATACCGATGACCAAACCGTCAGCCACTACAGAAAAAGGCAAACAGACGGCAAACTCGTTACGCATTCAAGTAATGATACATGACACAAATCACGACGGTGTTAAAAGCCATAAAAACCAGCAAGGTAGGAGTAAACCCCCGGCTCGGGTTTCCTACCTTTTGAGTGACCACGGTGACAGAAAGACAGGCACTGAGACCGAGAAAGAGTCGGATTCAGATGAAGGAGGTTCTGAGAGCGACAACAAGACTGAGGGAGAGCCGGAGGACTCAAAGAAGGAAACGGACGGCGAGCAACTGTTAACGGGAGCAGGCGCTATAAGAAAAAAGAGAAATAAAGTCAATACACCAGCTAAAGCCAGACCCCAAGGAGTAAAGACGACTGTTAATAGGAGACCTGTTAAGAATAACATGCTGCCGGAACAAAAACCCAGAAAAGGTCCTAAAAGACAAATCCCAAAAGGGCTCCCCAACCCCCTCCTGTCTTGCCCCCTAAAAGTGTTTTTTATACAACAACATAAAAGAAAACAGAGCATCGAGACAGAAATATCAGATGCAGAGATGCTGGAAATACTAATGAACCCACAGCCCACCCAAAAACAGAGGAGAACCGAGCTACCAACAGTACCAAGGGACAAACTAGGGTGGTTGGAGTGCATCCAGCCCCAAACTACCACGACACCCACTTATGAGCTAGATAAGGATACTGAAAATCCTAAAGCAGCGAAGAGCCCAACGAGTCGACAAAGGGACCCAAAGGGCCTCCCCATGAGGAAACCTGAGAGGGCCCGGACACAAAGCCCCTCTAAAGGGTGTCCATTAAAAATAGAGAAGATTCTGATCCTGGACGAGGTCCAAGAAGAAGAGATGGGAAAGGAGGGACCTTCGGATTGGGACCCCACTCAAACGCTGCTAGCACATCAGAACAGAGAAGATCGCTGGGCCTGGACTAAGCCACATCTGTCCAAGGATCAGCCAAAACTGGATAAAGGTCAGCCCGCTAGGAAATGCGGATCCCCAAGAACTGAGGTAAACGTCGACAGGAATCGAAGATTAACAGAAGAAGGTTTGAGTCTGGAACCGCCAGCTCCGTCGAGAAGATCGGAGAAAATTCCAGCTTCACCAAAAAAGAGACGACTTAGCGAAATTGCAGTTGCATTACAAAACGAATCCCCGAACAAGAAACCGGACATGATTGCTATCATGTCGGCAATGACAATCGTGCTGGCACCGTTTTGCAAACTGTATGATTCAATCAAGGAGAATGTACAAGACAATACAGCAATCCTATCTAACATGATGGAGAAACTGACACAGATGGAAACTCTCCTACCAGCAACTGTTGAAAAAATGCTTAAACTGAATAACCAGTGCGAAAAGAAAATCGAAGCAGTGGAGAAAAAGGTGGAGATTGTGGACACCCAGGCTGAAACACCACCAGGAAGAGCCCTATGTCCAGAAGGGCCGCAGAATCCATCGAATCAGAAAACACACTGGGAAAGGAAAATTGAAATACTGGAAAAAAAGATCGCCAAGATCGAAAATCTGAATAGAATGTCGTTAATAAAGACCTCGGCCAGTGATTCCTCAATGGACGAGGCCACGGCTCAGTCGAAGAGAAAAGGAAAAACTGGGCTGGTCCTGAACCAAGAAAATACAGAAGGGATCCAAAGGGCTAAGCAGCCGAACCCTCAACCATCGATAAATGGCCAGACGGAAAGGCAAACCAATCCTAAGAAGGAGCTAGAAAGGAGGGCCCAATCGGCCACGAGAGATTTGATGGAGGAGACATTATGCCGAACAATAATCGACAAGAGGACAAGATATGGCCAGCGGCGACTAGTCCTCCAAGCTCGCCGAAAACAGTAGATGAGTTCCTGGAATGTACAGACCTAATGAATATCTCGACTTATTCAGATAAAGTCTCAAAAGCGGCAATGGAAGCTCGCACAGAAGTGGGTCAAAAAAAGGGAGCCTTAACAAGAGACGAAAATCTCCCAGCCGAGACCGTAAAAGAAAAGGTTGGACAGACTAAGCGGGCTAACAGAGCAGTAAGCCCGAGATTGGATTCGAGGACCGATGAGGAGAGGACCCACAGTCTGGCATCTAGATCAAGAAGGAGCCCGTATAAAGAACGATCAACTCAAGAAGAGACGGACAAGCAAGAGAGTCCACGGAGGTATTGCCCAGATAATGGTGGGCCAGAAATCGGAACAAAAATCAAAAGAAGAGATACGAGTGTTCAAGCTGGAACAAATGGAAGCAGACAACAACGTCCTAATCCTAAATAGACCAACCGTACTACAAATTACAAAGAAAGTGAAAATCCTGAAGAGGATTAGAACAGAGGATTTGGTATTGGTGGAACCCTACCATAGGGAAAAGAGGGCGAAAGTATTCTTGCACTTGAAAGCAGCCGCCATTATACACATCAATGAATCAGTATATCTATAACTAGAACAAATGGGCTTCGCTTGACGGAACTAAAAAGGCAGAGGTGCAGTCAAGATGTTGAACAAGAAAAAGTGGAGAAGCCTAAAGTGCAGTACCATTATAGGTCAAAAACGGAAGATCAATACCGTCAAAATCAAAGATATAATCAACAAGAGAGGCAAGAGACATCCAGACGGCCGTATCAGCAAGAGAGGGGTGCGAAACGGCAAACTGAACTGAGGGAGAGAGGTGACACAAACTCAAGATCCTACCGAAATTTAAAGGAACAGCCGGACCAAACCCAGTATCCCGCAAGAACGGATAGAGAGGAACAGAAACTAAATGCCCGGGCGGGCAATCCAGGGCGAGAACAACGAGAGGTCAGAATG
Organism: Ambystoma mexicanum; assembly: GCF_040938575.1. NCBI lineage: Eukaryota > Metazoa > Chordata > Amphibia > Caudata > Ambystomatidae > Ambystoma > Ambystoma mexicanum. Next base: position 427,889,560 of record NC_090934.1, on the reverse strand, counting down.
AACAACCACGCAAGTCCCAAAGAAAAAAGGGAATATGAAAAACAACCATGGAAGTGGCTAGGTCCATGGAAGTGGAAGTGGCTAACGTCGACTTGGAATAAAAAATACGCTAAATAGCAACGACCTGGGTTAGCTTGCACCGACGAGAACATCGATGAAAAAAGTAGCAAGCGACCCATCATAGATTCATACTCTCTTGGCTCTTGGAACACGAGAGGTCACATGCACCTTACTACACCGGGAGATGTCGACCTAAGCCAGTTCGACGTAATATGTCTGCAGGAAACCTGGTTGTTAAAACAACCATCACTGGATGGGTTCTCAGCGTTGATCTCGCTGGCAGTCAAAGGCCTGCTCGGCAGACCGTCTTCAGGTCTGTTAACCGCGGTCAAATCCGGTACAAGTTTTAGCAACCCAGAATGTGGAAACAGTCCTATGAAACACTGATCATCCTGACCTCCCAAATTCAGGGGAAGGCTAAGACGGAAAATGCCTTCCAAAACACTGTGGCCATCATAAACTGTTATTGGAATCCTCAGCGAACGCCAATAAAAACCTTCTGCGACAACATAATCGATATGATTGATCAGCTATATGTGGAATTTGATCAAATTGACTTGATCATCTGTGGCGATTTCAATGCCAATTGTACGGAGACCCTGGTGGACCAACAACGCTCCAAATACAAACAGGGCGCAGTGGACTCCACCATCAAGAGAGGAAAGGCCTGGAATGAGGTTATGAGCTCGAGAAGCATTCAAAACGTTGCTTCCCTGTTTCCCAATCAAATGAATATACCGACATGGGAACGAAATGGCTCCAAAGCAACACTGGACTATATCTTTGTGTCCAATGGTCTTACGCAGGGTTTGAACAGCTTTAATGTCCTAAAAACCACCAACAGCGACTATAACCTATTGAGATGCTCGTGGCAAATTACAAACTCAAAACCAAGAGCTTATGATTGGGCTATCGAGTCTAATACACAACAGACTCTACTTCGGCTTACAGAACAAGACATTGCCAAAATAAAGCAGAGCTGGGAAATGAAAGGTAGTAACCAGACCAAGATAGACATCAAAGAAAGACCAAACTACCTGCCCCTGCTACTCGGCTTCCAAGTAAAGGGATTAAAGAGAGTTAAGGAACTGGTGCACTCGACCCATACGTATGACAAAGAAGTGGTGAATGAAAGAAAAGTGGTCCGCAGACTGCTAAAAATAGCAAAGAAAGCTAATACAACAGATGATTGGAAGAACTGGCGTCTGGAAGCCAAAAGATATAAAAACTGGCTCAAACAACACAGAGCCATTCAATACCAAAGGGACGCAGATGAAATGATGCACAAATTACAATAAAAAAAATCTAGTGAATTCTGGACGCTGATAAGACACAAATTCCACCCAGACTGCCTCTCCATCCAATACGGTTGCCGAAGAAAGGTGGATACAATACTTTGCGACTGAATTTGAGAGCCCCTTGGGAGCCACTGAAATAAGTAAACACCCCTCGGATATACCTTGGATCGACCTATCTAATGTTGAAGACATTGAAACGGCGATACGGAAATTGAAAACATCCAGAGCACCTGGCCCCGATGGCCTAACCAACACGGATTTAAAAATGTCACCAACAAAATGGTCAGAAATGATCAGCAAGATTTTCGAGGCCTGTTGCGCAACGAAGATGGTTCCGGAATCCTGGCTAAATGTAGTGATAGTCCCCATTTATAAAAAGGGTCTGAGACAAGAACCGGCGAGCTATAGACCGATCGCCCGTTTGGATATTATGGGCTAAATATATGAAACCCGTCTCGTAGCACATTTTCGAACATGGGAGAAAAATAGTCAGTCTAAAGTTCAACTGCAAACAGGCTTCCAAAAAAATGGATCCACCTCAATCAATCTATTGCCGCTGAATATTCTGAAAGCTAAAGTCAAGGAGGGATCGCCAAGGGTATACCTGGCTTTTGTGGACCTGTCCAAGGCGTTTGATAAGATCGTCCGGCCCAGTTTATGGGCCAAGCTGCAAGGTTGGAAAAGTCCAACGAATATTTTGGATCCCATAATGGCACTTCACACGCATATAAAAATGAGAGTCAAATTAAACCACCAGGGTGCTCTGTCAGAAGAAATCATAGTGACGCGAGGAGTTAAGCAGGGGTGCCCCTTGGCGCCAGCCCTGTTTATAGCCTTCTTAGGCGACTACCAATATTCAGAAACCAACATCCGATCTTTCCCCCCAAAAATTGGGAAAATGTAGATCCCCCGCCTTTTGTATGCTGACGATGTCATTCCCATTGACCAAACAAAGGTGGGGTTGCAAAGAAAATTACACAACTTGGAAATCTATATTGCTAAAAACCAGTTGGAGATAAACAAAACCAAGACAAAGATCATGCTGTTGGAGAAAGTTCCCAGCAAAACCACGAAGAATCTAACCCTGTTCCTTGACAACACCAAAATTGAAATAGTAAACACCTTTAAATATCTCGGTGTACAACTGGATAGTTCCAAAACTGAAAAGAGTCTCCAAATCCAACTATGGGGAAAAGTGAAATGCCTCACCGCCCAAACAAGAGCGATAGATCGCAAGTTCGGCAAATTTTCCTTAATTCCGGCAATAACATTCTACAAAGCCAAGGTGGTGCCGGCCCTACCCTATGGAACGGAGGCCTCGCTCTATCTCCCACGTAACATCTGGAGTACGCTGGAAGGCCATGTGTGGAAGACAGTGTTAGGCTTACCTAAATCAACTGCCATGTCAGCCATTAGGAGAGAGCTAGGGCTGGTGTCTTTGGCTTCTATGGTAGACCAAGGTGCCATGCGCCTCTATAGAAGAATCATCATGGCCGACATGTTACCCATCTTCAACACCTTTCGTGAAGAAACTCAAACCGGCAATTGTGTGGCCCTGAAAAACTGGGTTAAAATGAGATCAGACAAGCTGGCTAAAATTGAATGTTCTGACAAAGAGTTGAAAGAAAACCCAGATCGAATTAAAAGAAAAACGGAAGATCTGGACTGGATCACTACAATAGACCAAGCGGTGAGGAACAAACTCCTAAATCATCTGCCCCCTACATTCAACAAGGTAAAAAAACCATTGAACTACTGTGCTAAGTTCCCTGATAAAAAAACTGAGAAGCCTGATTATGAGAGCAAGACTCCATCTGTTACCGACAAGGGAGATCAGAGGAGCTGGAGCCGAGAAACGGTGCCGACTCTGCAAAAAGGAACTATCCATCGAAACTCTGAAGCACCTGGTGATGGAATGCACAAGCACGAACGAAAACCGAAATCTCTACCTCCCCCCGCTGGCCGAGAAATTATGGATATTCCAAATGGACGAGCTATGGGCAAGATTAATCTCTGGAGAGAACGCTAGATGGACCCAAGCGTTAGCCAAACTTATCGAACTTGTGTCCGGCCAGATTAACCATCCTGGCACTGTAGGCGCCTGAACTCCGGACTCCGGCGCAGCATAATGGGAAAGGAGCGTCCAGGGATTGCTAAATTGACAAGTAGAACTTCAGGTGCCAGGTTGTGGGGGAGGTCTTTGTCACATCGCTTCGGCTGTCTGGAGAATCATATTGACGATGAAAAAACTCTTTTGACAAAACTTAGTTGTAACTGAGTAAAGTTCAATAAAAAAATAAAAACCAACAAAAAAGTGTCAAGGATTACTGGAATAAATATCAAGTGCTAATCAGTGCATTAAGCTATGCATTGATATAAATAGCATTCTATTATTAACTTCAATCCAGTATACTAAGGTACTCATGTAGAAACATAGGCATTGTGTGCAGCATACATGATGGAGGTGCAATATTCATAAGCTTGAAATGTTGAATATTGAAATGATAACTGTTTTCATATTAGAGTTTTGCGTATAGTGAAACTTGTGATAAGTAGGTAAGAAACCCACTTACTACATAATTGCATTATTATAGACAAATCACAAAGAGACAATACCAGATACAAATATGAATATATACAAAGACATTGAAGTAAGAAAAAGAAACAGCAATAGTAGCAGAAAGTGTTCATAACCTAACTGATTACCTTTATGCAGAGAAATGATTGCTCTGTTTCAAAGCTGTTACTTACCCTATCTATATATATCACATGATGTGTCTGGACCCTAAGGAAAATAGCGTGAGTACAACATATAAAAATATGAGCATATACAGGGAAAGTACAGTAATAAAAAAACATCAAAACTATTAGAAAGTGCTGATAACTCTACTGATAATTTTAATGCACAAAAAGGATTGCTGTCTTTCAAGGTTGTGTCTTCCCCTATGTATATGTTTCATATGATATGAGTGGACCATAAGGGAATTATAGTAAGAACATACTTGAAGGATAAGTCTACAAATTTACAATTTTTAGTTCCTGACTGTTACTGAAGAAAATCATGTGGCCTAGATATGTCAGGAAAGGAAAAAAGGGGGCGTCAGACATGTGATGTCATCAGTGATGTCAGTAATGACATTTGTGATGTCATCTTTGATGTCCTGGGTGTTAGACTTAGCAGTGCACGGTGGTGGCGCGAGTTATGGTTGCTTAGCTTACCATAACTGGCGAATTTCAGGGGGTTTTCGGTTTTACTTGGAACCATAACGTCCCTTTAACAAAGTTTTTTCACTGAATTTCATGTTTTTAGTTGTGCAATTTAACCATAACGTCCCGCTAACAACATTTTTTACTGAATTTCATAGGTTTTTAGTAGCACAACTTAACCATAACGTCCCTTTAACAACGTTTTTTCACTGAATATACATATATATTACAAGCAGTTGACGATAGTGTTCTGTTACACCCTGCCCTTCTCCCCACAGTAGCAGTGAATGTGGCACATTGGGGTAAATCTTAATCTAGGGTGCGTGCCTTTTTTAACTTGGAGTTTAGTTGTTAAGACATGTCATAGCTGCAAAAAAAAAATACATTCCGCTTTCAATATTTGCAAAGGTTAGATTGTAAATGCAGGAGTCAAATCTTGAGGTACTCGCTATAAATCTTGACCAAAGTGAATTTTCTGTCCCCTATTTTTGTAAATTTAACAAGGGCGTGGGAACACCTCTTCTGAGAATGAACATGGGTCAAATACCCTGCTCTATGGGATTTCTCCCACTCAGGAAGGACTACAGCCACGTTTTAGTTCACTACACCCTTCACAGAGAATTGTCTATTTGCATATCAGTCTGGTCGCACCCACAAGGACAGTTCAGCACCAAAATGCTAGGCAATTCTCCTTTGAACAAGAGTACAATCAGCAACCCCAGACAGGTGTTTCGGCCTAGTCGGGCCTCATCAGTGAGGTGGAGCTGTGCCTCTCTGAGCACAGTGATCAAGGGCTTCATGTCTAGATTACCCTAGGTAATGTAGGGTGAAACGCCAAGTTTTACTAATCAAGCAAGGGTGTTGGAGCCCCTCTACTGAGAACAAACATGGGTCAAATACCCTGGTCTATGGGATTTCTACCACCCGTGAGGGTCTACAACGAGACTTTTGCCCCCACCCCCTTTTACTTGCACTCTCTCCTCTTTAACCTGCACTTTAATTCCAATCCTTGCACTAAGCATTTGCGCTAACTGGCACTACCTCCACCCCCCTCTCCATCGCACTTCTTGATACTGCACTTGCATGATACGAATGTCACAAGGCATAGTAGGACCGTTATTGCTATCTTACAAATATCCAATAAATGAAATAGACCAAAAAAACGTCAGCTTGAATAGTCCAAGTCAGAGTTCAAATGCAAGATTCGCCCAGATCCAGGGGATAATTGCATCCGAAATGTTCATATTACTTGCTCACAAATAGTTTATAGTTGTTGCTATTCATTATATATATCTGATTTATAAAGAACAAACCTAGCTGGAAATAAGCAGAGCACTGGGGACACGCCCAAGAGATTGCAAGAAGGGCTCAAGGGTAGCTGAGTTTTCTGGAAGGGGTAGCAGCAACAGGCGATGAGGGGCTCCACTGTGACTTCCCAACCACTCCTGGAAAGGTGCAGGGGACAGGATGGAGCATTGTGGAACCCTGCAGGTTACTGGCTGTTGCAGGTGGGCCTTTGGGGCCATCTGGATGAAGGGGTGTTATGCGCTTATAAATCACTTTGAAAACTGCACTCGTTTAACCCTTCGGCTAACAGTTTCAGTGAGCAGACACCATGTAACAAGAGCCAGAGTAGCACTCCCTCTTCTCAGACACATGGGTTGATGTAGCCCGGGCTCATAATCATTTAGGAAGGAACTGGTACTCCTTCTACCCATTCGCCACAGCCCACGCTGTTCCCACGTTAAGTGCACTTGACAGTTTCTGCATATTTACCACAGGTCACACCACATTAACTGCACCCACCAAACATCTGAACGTTCGCCATCATCTCCACAATCACCAAGGAAATGGGGCTCTCCACCTGTTGATGACCTACACCTTGTAGCTAACTGCAGAACTTGGGCCTGGGCTACATTCTCCACCTTTGTTTCTTTCCCACGCCTTTCTTTTTAAATGTGGCTTGTCAGACCCCCATCATATTCCTATTTAGAGGACACCCATGGAACCACCCACAAAAACAGTCATGTGTCTATCCATCCACCCCTCATATCTACGCGCACACGCCCATTCATCCACCCACAATGTGATGACTCCAGACACACATCTCACTTGATTCACTCTCCATGGTCCTCTGACATTCCCTCGACTCACTCTCACTATGTGCCCCATGACCACAATGGCCCATCCTTCAATGAACTATCCACTCCAACATCTGGACCTTCCAAACAAGCTTCATCCAATTTACAGTATTGCGGTATGCAAGGGTCAAGACCTAAAACAAAAATTGGGGGACTCATTAACATAACAATTGAATGTGGTGTCACCAGAAATTAGCATACCAAGGTGCCCTCTGAAAAAGGTTGGGGAGCTCTGTAAAAAAAAGGGGGGGGGACTCTGTCCATGTGACGAATCAACTTCCAGGGCACCAGTGGTCCAGGTATGAATATCGGTTTCTCAACCATCAATCAACCCCACACCTCTGGTACACCAGATAGGATCCAAACAGATTGAATGCAAGTGAATTATAAGACCGCCTTGTACAATTTTGGTAACGTGGACAGAACGGCAGGCTTATATCTGCAAGGTCGTGTTTCGTTGGTTAGTTGCAACACAGCGTAAATACAATTATTACCCAATGATAAAAGGGACTGTCCAGTCAAGGTTTATACAAATATCTACTTTATTATTACTACAACAGACAGTTCTAGCACACTACAATTACAACCCACACTGTAAAGGAACACAGAGGACAGACAGTTTCACAAAGGAAAGGGATGCACTCTGCATAGTGACAGGAGTGTAGTAGGTAAAGCAATCAGTCTTACTGTTCAAGGTTATTTTTTTCCAACACCAAAGGGGTAAAGGGTCAGAACTGTCTCTAGGGGCCTTCAGAGAAGGACCAAGGGGGGTTGGGGGGGCAAAAGATCCACAGTGTAACTGGTGCTGAAGAAGTTCTTGGTGCTCAACAGCGTCGAGGCGGTTCCAGGGTGATTTGCAGCCCGCGAGACAGAGTTAGTGGGGGGAGAAAGCTGCGGGTACCAGGCGGCAGGCAGTTTGGCAAGCAAGGCTGAACAGATGTCTGCAGGCTGCCTGACGCGGTGGCTCAGGGACAAAAATCGTCTCTGTGCTGGTTGCCAGATCTGGAATGGTCGAGGTGTCTCAGATAGGTTTGGCAACTGTGGCATGACCACAGCCAGCGGTGCAGCCAGATGCGGTTCGAGGACTTGAGTGGTTCGAAATTGTCCTTAAAAAGATGGACGCTGGATGATGCTTGTGCGGCACACCTCCTAGCTTCTTTGCAGGGGTTGTGTCCTATCAGGCAAAAGAACTAAAGCTCAGGAGGGTTTAGCAGGCAACGGCCTTGTCCTTTGTCCAGAGAATCTCTGGCACTCCACACCTATGAAGCTTGCTGTCAGAACCTAGCAGGGCACGCTGTGTGCTGGCTGGCTACCAGTTTTGGAGCTGCTGGACATGTTCTCTGAGTCCGGTATCTCCCTCTGTTCCCATGGAGATATTTAGGGGAGGGTTCTTTCTTCCCTCTTGGAACTCCTGGCCTTCATTCACTGTCAGAAGATGTAAGGTAGACTGTACCTTCAGCTCGGGTCCAAATGAGTCCTCCTTCTTACTCCTTGCGAAGTCTTCAGATCATCTGATCAGTGAGGGGTTCAGCACTCTTTTAAAGACAAACGGGCACAGGGATTGATGTAGGCCAAGCGTAACTTAAGGGAACCAATCCTGGGTCTCCACCAACAATCTTCATTGATGATTCAGGTCAGAACCTGGGTGCTTGGCAACAGACAGTGGAAGGATAACAACATACTTCTAAGTCCCACCCATCTTCCTCTTTGCTGTACATCAAAGTGTCTCCCAAATTAACCGAGCCCTATGCAGCGCTTGATCACAACATAGACCTCCTTTGAAGTAGGGGGTTGCAGGCAGACTTTCATCACCTACAATTCACATACTTCTCTGCTCTGAAAGGAGTGGTTCCAAACAACACATTCACTGCCCTTTCATACCAAGGAGGGGTGTTAGTACCAAGTTGACACATTGCATTACAAAGAGGCGTTGGCGTCTGGTCTCCATTGTCACTTCCTGCACCAAGGCCTTCCCTGAGGCCTGCTAATTAACATTCTTCAGTATTCGCTGCTGCCAGCAAGGTTTGACAATGGAGATGCAAATCCATGGGGACTTGAAATTCTAATCAGGCTGCCTAGGGTCAAAGGCTTTTGATGTACCCACAGCTGTCAGGTGTTAGCTACACATGACAGGGGAGGGTGGCGCTGGTAAGCTGTGTCCTCCCAGAGTACATGACTATTTTTCTGCTTTTCAGTGAGCGTGGAAAATGTGCACGAGAGTCGCCCCATCATTCATTCTTTTAAACAAACAAAAAAAGCCCAGGCAAGCACACTCTTCCCGTGCGGATGGCCGAATTCCTCACAGTCCCGCGTGTACCCTTGACTTGAGCTATGTCCTTCTTCCTTTCTCTGCCCCTCCAAGCCTGCCATGAGCACTGACTGGCAAGGTGTGAAAAGGTAGGGGTTGGCGTATTCAATGCCAGGACGCACACTACAAACCAGAACACATCAAAGTGGTTGTAGTGGCTGGGTACCGATGCACCCTATGATGGCTAAACATTGCCCTAGCGGGTTGCTCTATGCAAGATGGTGGTGCCTGGGCACAAGTCTGAAGCCAGTGATATGAGGCTGTCGATGGGACATGCTCTTTTTCTACGCACATAAGGCATAGCCGGGATGCATGAAGATGCCCCTAGCTATTTAATTGGTAAATCGGGGCATATGTTGCTGTCCCTAGGAATTTCCTTATGTAGCCTGAGCACATGGGGCTGTGCAACCACATGGGCATATGATGGTGGAACTTGGGGAGAGGAGAGCTGTTTTTTGCCACATAATGATTGCAGCATTGGTATGTAGTGCTTGTTACCACAGTTTAATAGTATTGTAAATGCAAGGTGTTCCTGCTAAGCATATGAATGGAAGGTATCTACCTCGGAAAGGAAACAGGCGAGTCTGATCTGCAGGGATTCAAACCCGTGACTGTAGCTCAGAAGCGAGTGTGTAATTCCCTGAGCCCTCCTCCTGGAATGGCAGGTCAATTGTATAGGTGGCTTTCCATCTGCATGGCATATGATGGTTGTGTATGGGTATGTGTAGCATTTGGATGCCGTGTGATGGTGGTAACTGTGCACACAAGGTGGACCCTCCACACACGAGGCTGTTGCTGGCAAATTAAGATGGAAATGGAAAACAAAGGGGGGTCTGGGAATTTCTCACGAACACAGCCCAATGTCCTGTTCTTGGGCGAATAACCCCTGGGAGAGACTCTACCAAGTCTTAAGCTCACTGTCCCTTTCACAGAGAAGAAATGTCCCTGTATATTAGTCTTTGTCCTGCCCATGGGCAGTCCAGCACCGAAATGCTAGGCGATTCTCCTCTGAACAAGAGTGCCAACAGCAACCCCATACACTTGTTTCAGCCTTGTTGGGCATCATCAGTGAGGTGAAGCTGTGCCTCTCCAAGAACAATGAGCAAGGGGTCCACGTCTGGATCGCCCTGGTAACATAGGGTGAGATCTAAATTTAATTTATGCAAAACAAAGGGGGGTCTGGGAATCTCTCTACCAGCACAAACACAACCCAATGGCCTGTTCTTGGGTGAATAACCCCTGGGAGAGACTCTACCAAGTCTTTAGCTCACTGTCCCTTTCACTGAGAAGAAATGTCCCTGTATATCAGTCTTGGTCCTGCCCAGGGGCAGTCCAGTACCGAAATGCTAGGCAATTCTCCTCTGAACAAGAGTATCTGTAAGATGGAAATGGGCCTATGGTGGTGAGATCTTTGCATGTCATAAAATACCTGAGTCTCTCGGCACATGGTTTATAACACCAGGCTGCGCCTATTGGGCTGTTCTCAGCACATGATGCAGTACCTGGGCATATGTGACTTTTCAGAGCATCAAGTGTTATGAACAAGGTTTCCTGGCTGGCTAAGGCATCTGAAGCTGTTAGTTGGCTTATAACGGGTTTTCATGGTGATATGATGGTAGTACTCGGGCATATAATGTGGTACCCGGGCATATGAGCTGTTCCTAGCTTGCCTGCCAAACAAAAGTTGACCTAAGACTATGACTCTGTGCTTGGGTAAGTGAGGCTATCCATGGGCATTTGGGATCGTACAGAGCACCTGGGCATGTTAAGCTGTTCCTGGGCATATGAGGTTAGCCCTGCTGTCATGGTGATGTCCCCAGCATTTCATGCTGTATCTGGGCATATGATGGATGATCATGAGCACGTGATGGTTCATGCTTCTATTGGATGGATAGCTGGGTGTGTTGTCCACGAATCTGAACAGGCTATAATGTCCCTCACTTTGATTATATTTGGTGTAAAGTTCCCCTTCTATTCATTGGGAGTTTTGTGACCAAATAGAGGCAGTAGGCAGAGTTCATTTAGTCACTGAGCAAGAATATAATTGTGTGCATATAGTATGGGGTATTTTATTCCTTATAATGCAGGGATGAAACCATAATTCCCGTTTAATACCTTAATATTTGCCTACTGAGATCTAGTTGTTGATATTTAAAGTCACTGTGAGATCTTTTGGGATGAAACAAGTTACATGCAACTTTAAAGTGCTGCAAAAATATTTTAAATAGTTTGATAAAAATGCATTTAAAAGCCCTTTTGATAGCTCTGGCCGCTAACCCCGTTCCAACACTTGGAACGTGGGCTTAAGGCCATTAGCACCATGGGCTACCAAATAAGTAACCTGGGGTGCTTAAAAAAAAGAATGTTCCTTTGAAAATGCTTTACAAAGAGGGCCAACATAGAAAGGCAATGGCGGGGCTCCATATGAAGCCCCTCTTCCCTTTCTATGGCAGCCTGCAGGAGGCAAGGGGAAGGAGCAGATGTGTGGTGGCACTTGCCACTGCCGAAATAAGTTAGGTAGGGGGGGCAAAAAGAAGAAAAAAAAGGGGACGTGCCGGGGGAAGATGGCGGCGGGGGGAACAAGCCATCAAGCAGCATGGAACACAGGCTTTCAGTGGTGGTTCAAGCCTGCGTTCCTTGCCACCTGATTGGCTGGCACACCCCCCCCCCTCCCCGCAGGTTGCTAATGGTGAGTATTTACAAGATTGTATGCCGTTATGGCACACCGATATGTGCTCTCATTACCGAACTCTGAGGCCTGAGCCTGTAAGACCCCTGTAGCCTGCATGGTAGCCTTGATTTCCAAGCATGCATGATCGCAGTAACCTGAAGGGTATATCTACTTTCTAAGGCCATGGAGCAGGAGACCTCTGTGATTTTTCATTTTCAATCCAAGTACATTATCAGTCTCATTTTGGCCCAGAATCTCATCGGATAGGGCAGAATGGGAAAATGAAAGAAAATGGGAGGTGGTTGTGCCAAAAAGCAGTCCCAGAATAGTTCAAAGATCTGTTGGCCGATGGTATGTAACCCAACGGATTTGGGAAATTGTGCTGAAAATGGCACCTGCCACCGCCACCTACTTTGACTTGTTGGGATAGATAGGGGGGTGATATGCTTAGCGGCTGTGCCTCGTTGGAGGCCTCATCGCATCATGGAACTGCTGTTAAACGTGGCCCGTTTCAGATTCAAGCCACGAGTCTCTGCTCCTGCTGTCCTTATTTGTCATTGACTGTAGCTAACTTCTTTGGTTCGGCTTGCCTGCCAATATGGTCTCCAGTCCTCTCTGGCTCTTCCAGGACATCCCAGTTCTCCTGGGTTGTCTGAAGGGTGGCCCTGGGTCTCTAACGTCTTTCTGTGGAGGGTCTCTGATTCTCCGTGGTTCTCTGGCAACCCCTGGTTCTTCCGGTCTCTGCCTTGCATCTATTGCTCACCATGGCATCTGCAATCATCATTGACTGGCTCAAGCAGTCCCTGGGGTTTTTGGCAGTTACTGAGAACCCATGTTGTCCCTTTATGCCCCTTGCCCTCGGGTGCTGGCCCTGTGCCTGGTGTCTTTAGCTCACCTTTGGGGACTACAGCTCGCAGTGGCTATCCATAGCGTCTTTCCAGCTCGCCCTGATCGTGATTAGGGCCTGTCTTCCCTCGCTGTTCATGGAGTCTCCAGCTCGCCCTGGCTGTCGGTGTGCTATGCAGCGCCCGCTCAATGTGCAGCGGGGTCTGCAGCTCACGGGCCCTCCCTGGCGGCCCCCTTGTTGTTCTTCCCGGAGTCACATTGGCTGCCTCTCGCCGTGCTGTCCCTGGCTCTCACTGGCAGCACCTGGCAGTGTGCACATCTCTTGGCTCCTTCGGGAGCGCTGACTTCATGCATCTTTAATGCCCTCGCTCTCTGCAGTGGGGAGGAGCTGCAAGGACGCGACTCTGATCAATGCGCCATGTGGGGAAAGGACTGACAGCACAACTGCCGAGGACCGCAGGGGGCAGGGACGGGAGGATGGAGAGCAACCCCGGCCCCTCTCCGCACCCGGGTGACAGCGCCTTCCCAACCGCCCTGTCTTCACCCCCAGCACACATCGGAGCTCTATGTAGGGCCGGGGGAGGGATTCGTTACTTATAGGGCGTGGTAGAGGGAGGGGGGCGCGCAATAGACCGGACGTTTAGGGAACCTTAACCCCCATTGCACCAGCCCTGCACCAACTCCCCAAAGCCGAATCCTCCCTCTCCCCCGAGAGCTGCCACCCCATAGATTGCGAGAGCTGCAATCCGCCCTCCGCCTGCCTAGCACTGCGCCCAACCGGCCCCCCTGGGCTGCACTCGCCAACCACAGCTGCCCTTCACCCAGCATTGTCCCCATCCCTCCTCTCCCCCCCAGAAATGCACCTAGCCCCAATAACACTGCGCCCGGGTGCCCAAAGGTGCATTCGGCCCACCCTGGAACCGTGCCCGGCTGCACCTGTACATCACTCATACCTCAGGGCGTGCTGCGGCAGGTCCCTGAGCCGCCCTTCTGACTGGGAGCACTGGTGGTGGTGCAGTCTGCCATCTCCCAATGCACCTGGAGATGGAGCCCAGTGAGGACGAGGAGAGCTGGCTGGAGGAGCAGTGGGAGAGATGGTAGGAGAGGGCAGCACGCCTGTCTAGTGGGTCCGGGGGGAGGGTCAGGTGTGTAAGATATCCTGCTGGAATGTTTATGCCCGCCCAAAAGTCTCAGTGGGTGCAATACTGGTTGTGTGATTGGGGTAATGGCTGTACGTGGGCATCACTGGCTATATGAGGCAGCTATGGCTATAGGGGGCAGTAAGGGAGAGTAATGCTTGTATGGATGCAGTAATAGCTGTATGGCAGAACGATTGATGTGTGGGTGCAGTCATTCCTGTATTGGCAGAGTAGTTGGATTTTTTTTTTTTTTTTTTTGCTGTTAAATAAACCTTTTACTTAACATTACATCAATATTACATGTTGAATATTTACAATGGTTACCATTTTTATCCAGTTGTCGTCATATCAGATAAAATGAATAAAAAGTATTTGCTTTGTGGGTGCAGTCATGTCTGATGTGTAATGCAATACCCGTGCAGGTGTATGTGGGCAGTTAAGCCTGTATTTATTTGTGCAGGAAACCTTGTGTTGCAGTAGTTGCAAGATATAGCCAGGGATGGACTGGAAACTAAAAGTGGGCCTGGAAAGGTTTTTTCTGGCGCCATATTGCTCCATGCGCTGGGCTTGAAGGGGATCTCCAACGAGAACATTTGAAGGGGGTGGGGGGTGGCAGGAAGGGGAGGGGCAGGGTACGTGGGGGAGAGGAAGAAAGAGGAGCCGAAAATCAGGATACCCACACAAGAGGCACGTGGTGCAGGGGCCTTCTGGGAAATCTCCAGAGTTCCCTGGAGGCAAGTCCACCAATGGATATTGCCTTCTCTTTCCGGAGTCCGCTCTGGCCTCTCATATGAAGCTGCAAAGGGAAACTGAGTGCTCTGGCAAGAAAGCCAAATCTCTAGAGGAAGAAACTCCACATAGGAAAAAAAAAACTTGTGGTGAACTGAAGGCTGTAATCAGAGAAGGCGTCTGGAGATTTCAACTTCTTACGTGAACTGGGCTTCAAGCACAGGGGCCCCAGGCCCTGTGCAGCTGCCTCCATGTTGGCAGTCTTATGCAACAACAACATACTTCAATTCAGGCCACTAAATGTGCACTGTTCAACATGCATTTTACAGGCCAGTCGTCACCTCTCTCAGGCCTCTTGCACTATCCAGCAACATTCTTATCACCTTGTTGCCTTTTTACTTGTTTCAACTCCATTAGCACCTTGCTGAAAAAGAGCTATTCATAGCTTTTCAGTGGGCATTTAGGTTTTCAGATCCCCTCTGGCTGCCTGTCCAGTGATACTCTGATGATTCAACCCCCTCAATGCATTCTTTTGTTTCCATTATACTTTAAGGACCCCAACAGTGCCTCTGTCTTTTTCCCAGCTGCAGAAATTGGGGCCCCTAAATGTTATGTTGAACTGGGCCACCATTAACCGGACACATCATATGCCTGCGCTGACTGATTCTCAGAATGGGTGTGTAGAGCAGGTGACCAGACCTGAGCATGGATATGCACTGATGTGTACAACAGTGAGCGAGTGCAGCCATTTATAGCCTATCATAGTGGAACTTTGCTGCACTGGTTGCCCTCCATTCCAGTGCAGTAAAGTTGTAATAGTCCATTCCATTCCTTTTTTCTAGTCTTTAACTGTATTATTAGATCCCGCAGACGAGAAGAAACGGAGAAAATTCCTTTCCCCAATAGGAGGCCCTTGTACTCGCGACTACTTGCAGCATCTTCCTAGCCGATGGCTCTTACCTCCCAAGAATCCATCAGGACACACTTGGACACAAGAAGTGTCACATAGGCTATTGATGACTGGCCGAACCAGGTGCTTCCAGGAAACACCGTGTAAGGAATGGCGTCGGATGCTCGAGCCGTCTTATTGCTGTGTACTTGACATAGGACATATTGTAGTGTTGGGTCTGGAACCTTTGGTTGGCCAGATGTTGTGGACTACAGCTTCAAGCCAGCATATCAAATGATGAGGGATCATGGGGATGGTAGTCCAAAACACCTACTGGGTTGCTGGTTGCACACGTCTGTTGTAGTGGATTGAAACACATTGTGTATAGGCGCTATATAAATAAACGATCATATCATATCATGTATGCATATCCCTAGAGTGGGGAACAGCACAGGCAGACATTACACAGAACTTTGGAAAACCCCACATATGTTCTATTTTTACTGTTTTATTGTTTAAATTGTGGACCTCGGTTGAGAGCTAAACAAGTTTGGACAATCTTGATTTCTGGGGCTGAGGCGGGTGAAAGGATGAAAAGAAATGGCAATCTAGGACAGGCACAGGACGGTTAGATTGAGGAGGGCTCGGGAGCATAGATTTTGAGGGGTAGAGTAGCTGGAAACAGACTGACGGGTGGGAGAGATTTGAGAAGGGCTTTCTGCCTAGATCTCTGCCCGTTCGTGATCGAAGTGTACGGGAACGTTCGGGAGTGGTGTACTTTTCGTTTTGTTCTTTACCATTCCTCTACTTTTTACAACCATATTCACCATTTACTCTATCAGAATTGTCCATGGACCTACTATGATAGCAACCTCGTCTGTCGCTCCCCTATCCCCTTACTGTTGTTCCCCCCTCCCTCCAGCACTATCTGAAACGTTGTCAGGCCTAGTACAATAGTCACTTGTTTTGTTCCTCCCCTCCCTTTCTGCACCCCTCTCCCTCACCTTTTGTTTTCCTCCAGCTCTACCAGAAATGTCATCAAGCCTAGTACGGTAGTCGCCTGTCTGTTTCCATTTCCTTCCCACCCTCCCCCTCCCTTCCTTATCTATTTCTTAGTATTTGCACTATCTGAAATATCGTCAGGCCGAGTACGATAGTTAATTTCACATCCTTACTGTTCATGGCCTGTAAGAATGTCGTTGTATTTTCCCTTGTTCCCTTCCTTGCCTTGAAGCACTTTGAAACACATTGTGTATAGGCGCTATATAAATAAACTATCATATCATATCATTATATATAGAGGATCTGTCCGTTCATGTCCCTGTGCAGGTGTAAAGTTGTAATAGGAGCCTTAATTACTAGACTCTAAGGCTATTGCAATGCCCCCGGCACCGGCAGCAACATCTTGTCACATGTTGCACCTTCCACCTACCCTCTCCCCTTCCGAGACCACAGTTCCACTACTTTTTTCAGTACACTTCTACCACTGCCGCCCATGTGAAAGTAGTAAACCGAGGTGAATAAGGACCATGTGTGGTTGTAGAGGGTGAGAGTAGCAAGTATGTTACTTAGTTGAGAGAAGCCAAAGTGTAGGGAACGAGGATCCTATAGCAGTAGTCTGGCCTGCTAAGGACTAGAGCAGCAACGCGTTTTGTCTCATTTCCCTAGGTTCTCTGGTTTAGTTTGGAGTTGCAGTGTTTACTTATTGATCTGTGCAGTGTTTTCACAATTGAATTGCTTCATTGTAGCACTGAAGGCCCATGGATAATGGCCAAATGTCTGTTGTTTTTGTGACGATTCAGCACCTGCCACTATCGGTGTGAATCTGTCAATACTACACCTGAAAATCCAAAGAGGCGTCTGATCTTGCTTTCAGTAAGCATCATCCAGCTGTAAGGCATACATTTCTGGGGTCCAGGATGAGTCCTGTTGCCCTTCATACTCTGCCCCTGAGCTGATGAGCATATGAAATGGCTGCATACCATTGGGATAGCACCAGACCTTTATTCCATGTTTTTTTGGCCGGTCGATCAGCGGAATTCAAAGAGATATTGAACAGTACCACCGATAATGGGGACCCTTAAGGGGCCGCAGAGACTGACTTGGTATTTCCTTGACCTGTACACACTTGTCCTTGTTTCATTAGAAGGCAGCTGCACCAAACTAAACCTTTCTCTTTACCTCTTCTGATTCAAGCTAATCTTAAAGAGCACTGAATGGTAGATCTACCATATCATGAAGCATAGTTAGACAACATATTTACGGCCTAAGGACTTGTCCAACATTTTCATGAATGTTTTGATCCCATGTAAATTGTGATTTCAGGATTGCAGTGGATGTGACACTTCACACAAGTGTAAGTGACTCTATAATTACAAAGCGACCCTATTCTTCAAAATTCTAGCCATAAATGGCTGCCCTGCCGAGGGTCTACATTTCTTGGGATTGAGCGCAAAAGGACATTTCTTTAGTAGCGTCATCTGAGCTCGCTTAAGGTCACCTGGGATCTCCACAGCTATAATGTGGCAGTAGCAGGAATGGTCTACGATTTCCTCAGGCCAGCACCCGTGAATCTGGTCAGTGGGAGATGTGGTTGGATGGCGTTGCTGCATTAAGCTTAGCATTCATTCACAGTAAGCAAAGCCCAATTTAGACAGATTTGCCAAAGATATTTTTTTAGTTCCCAGAAAGTCCCGACTAAACTCTCAGTGGGACCCAAGATGACCAAAGCAGATGGAAAGGGGCGTTCAGCAGTAAACTGAATGGTTGGTCCAGGTTTAGACACTAAGTAAGAGTTCTCTCCAAATCATGGTTCAGAAAGGATGAAAGTATATATTTTGTATTCATGTCATTGAAAATGTGTCTACATCTATATTGCATCCTGGAATTAATTTTGATCTTTAAAAATAATTTTGAAACTTAAGCCCATGCTTTATATATATAATTCATTATTTAAAGATCACACATTCTTGTCAGGGTCTGTCAGTCCGATACTGAATGATTCAGTTCCTACATGTCAAGGAAAATGGCTCAAAGGGCAATTTTGTTCTTATTTTCTGAAACTTCAACATTAGCGCTCTTCAACTGTTTGGTGGTTCAAGGCGGAGCCACAGCCCCAGATGAAGCATGTTGTCATTACTTTTGTAAAACCTTTACCTGTAACATGCAGAATTTCTTTGCTGCATGATCAGCTGGTCCCCAAGAAATCTTGCTGTAACTGGTGGATGACACCCAGGTGCTAAGGACGAGTGTGCAGGTCCTTTTTCCAAAGACTTGATTAAAGCTCAGCAGTGAAGGAGTTGGAATGTGCAAATGACATAAAGAAATTTACAAAAGTTTGCTCACAACATGTGTTGACATATTCTCAACTGATGGAATATGTGGACAGAAAGGTGACATCAACACATGCATGTGAAGGACCCAAGATCGTTGGGGGGTGGGGGGGTTGCCTATATGTAGCATTCCCTCCTGTGGACAGTGTTCCTGAGGAGAAATACATCCTTCTGCGCTAGAATACGTATACACAAATATATACATGTATTCATTATGTTTTTTTTTTTTTACATCGGTGCGTGACATAGAAAAATAATAACACACAAATGTGTGGAGAAAACCTAGCAAAGCGAATGAAACAACAAAGAATCACATGTAGAGTCAAACTAATAAAATGTTGGTAGACACACTGTATATTAGAACACTAATGTGAATTCTCCATCAATAAGTTGTGACCGTGCAGAAAGCGATTCCAACTATGGACCACTTATCCAACTGTAGATTAAATCATGTTTGCAGGTCAATTACACAAAGAATGCAGGTTACAATTCAGAAGCTAGACACAAGATTCAGAAATCCAAGTGGGAAACAAAATAAAGTTAGTCAACACCATAAAACAAGTATTTTGTCATCTAAAATGAACTCCCAAACGTATATCTAAGGCATACTTTGATCATTTCTTATGTATTAAGCATATTCATGGTTCAAAACAAACCTTATGCATCCTCCAGTAAATTACAATGAAAAATATACTGTTACAGCTTTCGTGAATAATGCATGTGTGAATCAATATAAAACATAAGAGATAACTTACTTCATTTCACATGTTTCAAGCTAAAACAGTGGTTTTAGTAATGATTGGTTGAACAACAGACCAGAATTGGACCACTGTTAGAATTAAACGTACTCCTTTCCTGTTCATGCGAGACCAGAACACTTCCGTCCCCAGAGATGTTCCATCATGCACAAATCACCAAAAATATGTAGTATTATGCTCATCAATCACTGGCCAGCACAGTTCAATATGTTTTATTGTTTTCTCTGCAGTTTCCTCATTCAAATGCTCCAGGATATTGCGGCAGCAAATGGAAAATGTTGAGGCATAAAATGCAGATTGTGCACCACAAAATTGAATGTATTGCAGCATTTTTGCAGTATTACACCGTCTACACAGGCGCCTGGTTCCAGGAATTATTACTCTTGGTCCCATAGCATCTAGAGTCCCCAAGACAGCCAACCTAAATGTCATGAATAGATGTCCTACATCTCTATTTGGGAAGATCCCAATGTATATTTCGATAGTACCATATAATTAAATATACCTATTATATTCCCATAGTCTGTGGTTACAGTGAATTAACTTCCAGTTTTGCAACCAATTCCAAACTCTTGGATTTGCATTACAATTATTTAGGTTGATCTCCATGGAGATCCCAGTGTTATAAACAAAAGCAATTTCTGCAGGTGCTAAGGATCTGTGATGTTGAGCGCCGCAGGTGTGCTCTGTGGGGAGTGTATGCAGGAGCTTGCGACCAAACAGGTCCACTGACCCCACACTTGCTAAGGGCGCATGGTGTTGAGCGCTGCAGGCGTGCTCTGTGGGGAGTGTAAGCAGGAGCTTGCGACCAGAGGCCACGCCCCCTCTGCTTCATAACAGGTCCACTGACCCCACACTTGCTAAGGGCGCATGGTGTTGAGAGCTGCAGGTATGCTCTGTGGGGAGTGTAAGCAGGAGCTTGCGACCAGAGGCCACGCCCCCTCTGCTTCATAACAGGTCCACTGACCCCACACTTGCTAAGGGCGCATGGTGTTGAGAGCTGCAGGTGTGCTCTGTGGGGAGTGTAAGCAGGAGCTTGCGACCGGAGGCCACGCCCCCTCTGCTTCATAACAGGTCCACTGACCCCACACTTGCTAAGGGCGCATGGTGTTGAGAGCTTCAGGTGTGCTCTGTGGGGAGTGTAGTAGGATCTTGCTAGAGAATGCCAAACCCCCTCTGTTTCATATCCGGTACACTGACCCGCAGTGCCGAAGCCCATGCTTGCTAAGATCTCGCAGTGTTGAGCACTGCAGGTGTGCTCTGTGCAGAGTGTAAGCAGGAGCTTGCGACTAGAGGCTTTGCCCCCTCTGCTTCATAGCCGGTCCCCTGAAGGACTCTGTGTGCTGGAAACAATGGTCCTGCTTGCCTTGCCTAGACCCCAATTGGCTGTGCAGCTATATTGCTATCTTTGGTGCCTTGCTGCTGCTATGCTGGATTTATCAATGCTCTAATACTCTAATTCGGGAGCTGGGTCTACATGTACCTCTGGGCGTGGTTTATTCAGTGTGGGTATTTTCTGCCTTGTGCAGTCATGTGTCCATTTTGAAAATCGACTGCCACACTGCCGAACGTATAACTGCCAACTTCTTTTTATCTGATGTTTTAAATTGTCCCGAATTGTACACTGTAGTGTACGGGGTCCAGAAAGGTACGCATAAGACAATGATGACTCTGGAGCCAGCAAGTATGAAAGGTGAAAGCTTTATTCTTAGTTGCAGGGATTAGGCTAGAATAATTGGGGAGCAACAGGTAAGCACATCTTTCCAGCTTCATCTACCATCCTGCAGTCCTTAACTGTCATGCCTGGAACCCTCAGGGAACACCAGGTTCCAGGCTACTCCAACATTCTAAGGCAAGCAGTGCCTGATGTAACATAAGCCAACACTACATGTACCAACGTACTTAGTGGCTGACAGTGTTTCAGCTGGGGTGTTCTTACTCATTTTGTATAGGCGGAAGGAGTCCTTATTACCCACTTCCCTCCCCCTTACAGGAGGATGTCCAAAAGAAAGACAAATTCAACTATATTCCGAGGGAGGGTCCAAAGAAGCTGTATACACTCTTTGAGCCAATCAAAGAAGTTAATGTCCTAATTACAGAAATCCACGACCTCTTGCACGATGATGGGAAGGGTTGGGTATAAAGAGGCAGGCAATAAAGGGCGTAAAATTCAATTGTGTAGTGGGGTGGCGGAGACAGAGCTGCTGCTGATAGAAGACAGGGGTAGTGTACCAGTAGGCAGGCCCCCCTGCCCATCAACCTGGGGCAGTGGTAAGATGAAAACAAAGGATCCGTTTGGTTGACTATGAGGTGGAGAAAAAGAATTGACAAGAGGGTGGAACGAATTATTCAATTCCAGCTACTGGGTAGGACTGAAAGGGCAGTCTAGGCAGTGGAGGGATAGAAGTGCACATACCCAGGGTGTCTGTTCTGCAGGGGGAATGCTGTGCAGATACGAGGGTGCAGCAGGGGAAGGCAAATGCGAGTAGTTTAGGAGCAAAGGTGAATGATAATCTGACCCCTAAATTAAACAGAGCCCCCGACAAATTACTCCACTTGGTTTCCTCAATTGCCCCTGATATCAACTAACTAATAGGTTTGCAGTATTGATATCACTTTAACTAATAGTTTAGCTGTATTGACAGAGACAAAAAAGAGGGGAGGAAGAAGGGGGAACCTAGGACCTTGTCTAGTAACCTCGCCCCAGGCTGTGATTGCTCGCATCTGACAGATGAAGTTAATACATCGAGAGTTTCTGAAACCGAGATACCAGAGGTTACTGAGTCATTAGCAACGTGGCTACAGCAAGATTATGGCAGAACTCCAAAAGTTGAGGGAAATCGTAGGCCTGCTCGAACAGAAGAAGGCTACACTAGATAACATTGGAAACCATGTAAGCTCTACTGAACGAGGAGCGGGGGGGTGGGGGGGTTAATAATAAAACCACGGCTCAAGTGCAGTTGGACATTAATACGAGCTCAAGAGTCAGCCAGGATGGTGCTGGGGTACCAGTGGCTATTAGGGAAAGAACAAACCTATTAGCCTCCAGCACTGGAACCCCTGCAAGGACGGGTTTTAAAGGCTCTGACAACGGAATACAAGCTATCACAAACACGTCAGTAGGTATGTTCATGCAACCCCCCCACCCCCTCCGAGTAGGTTGCAATGCAATACCCAACCAGTGGTTATTGCCTGCCTGGGGATAAAGCGTACCGGGAAGACACATCCTGATTCCATTTGGAACCCTTCGATCCTTTGGAATGGGCATCATAAGATACCAAGTGATGGCGCATTAAAGAAACAATTCACCTACCTCATATAACAGATAATTAAGGTAATTGATCTTTACAAATGCCTCTCCAAATTATGCAATTCAATATATGATGACAGAGCCATACAGCTTGGTTTTATGTATTTTTATAGGTAGCAAGACGCACCTAAAATCGAGACTGAGTTTGCTTGAAGTTCCAGTTTTGAAAAATCTCTCAATGTCCTAAAGCTAGCATTGTGGTCAGTAATCGTGGTATAATTTTTGAAGGATACCTCGGACATCGTCTCAAGGAGACTGGTTGGTCT
Source organism: Ambystoma mexicanum (assembly GCF_040938575.1). Lineage (NCBI taxonomy): Eukaryota > Metazoa > Chordata > Amphibia > Caudata > Ambystomatidae > Ambystoma > Ambystoma mexicanum. Next base: position 427,866,606 of record NC_090934.1, on the reverse strand, counting down.
CTTTTTAAAAAAAAGATTCTGTCACTTTTGGTAAAAATTATTTCTACTCTTTGTTTTAGATTGATGTTGAAAACGTACCTATGTGGGGAAGAATATAATTCTTGAAAAAATATTTAGACCTGAAGATGGTCCATACATTAAAGAGTCTGACAGCACATGAGATGGTGCAGTACGCATTTCAGTGGCCGAAACATATGTCGACTTGAAAGGAAAACATCTATCGCCTTGTTTTTCTCTATCTCCACCTGCAACTTCGAGTAATGGGTTGCCGGAAACAAATTGTTTTATGGACCAATATTATTGACTAGATCAGAAATCTAAAGGAAGATCAAACATCATTTGATACGAATCATACAATACTCCTTTGCACTACAGCTATACATCAATAAGTGCCACACTATATGATCTTTGAGTCCAATATCCCCTGTCTTATAATTTGAAACATAGGCTCTTTACAAGCAATTGTTGGAAACTGAGTGGTATATGTTAAAATATATGTATTATGATGTGACAATGAACTAACTTCTATAAGTGGTTCAAGTTTTGATTTATTTGTTTTTTGACATCAGGTTTTTTGATAAAAGTGACCACATGTGTTGTAATTGTCTGTGGAAATAATGAAATAAATGTATATGGTTTGTAAAAAGTACCTCAACGATGTGCTGATTGATCTGTTTAATATCTAAACAGACAAACACGATTACTAAAAGGTTTTCACTAAAGGGACAAAAGAGAGGGGTAGTCGGTCTGGTGTTCTTGTTTTATGCTTAAATGGTCTCCCAATAGTACAGACTGGACCCCCGTTAACAAAAAATAGCGAGTACCTAATTTTTCAAAACTTCTTGGTGCTGGGCCAACGGACCTGCAACTGGTATGTTATTAAGCCTGGAAGATGTAGGTTTTCTGCAGCTTTCAAAAACGGAGAAAATTAGCAGTTTGTTGGATAGTGATCGCGTGCCTAATCCAAAGGGAGGAAAAGACTCTTCCACCTGTCCCGTTCAATTGGAATTGTGGGACAGTTCTCTGTCTACAATTTGAGCTCATGTTATCTAACCAGCTAGCACCCACTTTTCTCATAGGCAGGAGTGAGTGAGGAAGGACAGTTGCTTAATGATGCTGGCCAAAATAAGTGGTGGTGCAGCACAACAGATAATTGTAATCTCGTTTGTGTGGTGTCGTTCATTAGAAAATTAGCACACATCAAAATGTCAAAGGCAATAATAAGGTTCATGAGGTTATTGGCCTCTGACCCCACTGGAGAAGGTGTTCTCCCTATAATTAAATGGGTGCCATCAATGTTGCTAAACATTTGAATCCAAAAGAGCAGATTAGTTGTGTCAGGAGCCAGAGGTAGACAATTTAACAAAACAGGGGTAAGAGCTGAACTCTGAGACACTCCACATTCTACCTTTGTAGGTCCAGAAGCATAGACTGGTAAACTAATCCTGCTGATGGTTTGACAGAAAGGAGGTGAACCATATCAGTGGGATGCCCTTGACTCGATCGTCGGTCAGCCAAGTAATCAAGAATGAGTGACTAGCTGTTTTGATGGCTCTCGCGAGGTCCAGCGACACGAGGGTAGCTCCTGAACCATTGTCCATGATGAAGTGCAAATCGAGAGATGTAATCTGAGCCAATTCTGTCCCCACACCTAGATGAAATCCAGCCTGTGACGGATTCAGGATGCAATTGCATTCTTGATGCAACTGAAATTGTGGAACCCCTGTAGATTCCAGGATCTTACAAAAATGTGGTAGGTTGGGTGTAGGGTGAAAATTCCCCGATCCAAGGCACCCGAAGATGGGTCTGCAGCAAAGGGGTCAAATGGCCTCCTTGAAGGTGTCTGAGACAAGACCTTGCTGAAGAGAGCAGGCGTGGTTGTTCACAAGAACACTGCTCACTGAAGGTCGGAGAATTAACCCCTTAAAGGGTCTAGTTGGAAATTGGTCAGTCAAAGAACCAGACTCTTTGCTGGTGGTAACATAAGAAAATGGATTGGCTGCCACGTGGAGAGAAAATATTTGTTAAGTATCTATAACTCGATTAATCCTTTTACAGCTTGGAGCCTTTGTTTGATCCTCGATCGTATGGGAACATAATTTCTAAGGTCCTTCAATAGCTGAAACAGATATTGCTATGTATAAAAATCCTTTTTGCATAAATGATCATGGATACATATGCAGTGTGATGGGAGCCCAGAAAATCGAGGTTCTCCTTAAAACACAGTAAACTTTAGTTGTGTTTCAAAGAACAGATTATTGCAAGAATTAGTTAGGTTGTACACTTCGTTTTATGGCATGTAATATGAGATTCCTTTTAAATCTTTTATCCGGTTAAGTACATTTAAACCATAGCAAGATGGTCAAGCAACTGTGTATGTTTGTGCAACTCCCCCTCAGTGTGGTCGCGAACGGTTGCAGGCCATTCCAAAGCAAAAGCAGGCTTATCAAATTTCCTAAGAGGGCTTCACTTTATACATTTTTTACTAGAGTAGCAGTACTTGAGATTTTCACTGGGATCATTAATGGAATGGCTTAATGTGTATATGAGGTGGATAAAATGGGTTTCCCACCTCCTATAGAATCAGAGATGTCAAGTAGGATATTAAACATGTGGCCATGGGAATGAGTCCGCCATGTATGGACTGGGCAAGGATAAGGTGGCCTGGATTATAAAGGAGATTTATTTCTGGCTCGAAGTGATAAGTCTTTCGTCCAGGTATTAGTTTCCCAAAACAATCCGAGTAGGATGGGCAATAAGGAGATAATATACAAAATCTGTCAGATTATCAGCAAAATTGTGATCAGGGAGGCGGGTGGAAATTTAGGAGTACATTTTAAAGTTAATAATGGCAAGGGCTCTGCCTGGCTTGAGCTGTCGACTAAGATTGTGCCGATGTAACTGATTGGAAAACCAGGTCTCCATGACAAAAACACGGTCCCAGGGTTTTAGGAGGTTGTAGATCTGGAGGATTTTGGGCTTCAGAGTCAGCATGCCCTGAGATTTTTTAAAAATGAGGCAAGCATTGCATTACGAGCTGAGTAGTTGACTCAAGCGTTCTCTGAGTGTGGTGTTAACTTTGAGGAGAGTGAATTGCTGTGAAGGCTCACTGTGGAATCAGCAGAGATCTCAGAATAAGGGCAACGAGAACATAATTCCGAGGAGCTGTAACCCTCTCTTTCAAGAACACTAACTTCTCGTATCCAGGTCTGGCGCAAAGGCCAGTGTGTATTATTAATTGAACGCTTTTCCATTCATAGTTCTTCAGTGTTGCAAAGTCACCATAAGTGGCATGGGTATCGCCAGACTTAGAGCCTGAGCTTGCTTTGCCTAGCGTCCTAAACTACACCCTACTGATGACGCCCAGTAAAGCCAAAACATGCCTGGTCTGTGGTCTTGTGCAAAAGTTAATGACATAGCAGCATGGGATGGGCTGACTCACTTGGGGTGAGATCAAGGGCCTACTTCACAGAAGCGTTTTACAATGGCAAAACCCCATTGGGAAACTTTCTGTGAATTAAACCCCAAGTGTTTTTCGAGCAGGCTGACAAAAAGGTGGCGTGGAAGGTGTCCCAGGGGAATTGCCAGTGGTGGTGATTAATTCAAAGTTTTTCCATCCATCAGTCTTCACCCAGGCTTGTCGCCAGCAAGCTGGAAAACCAGCAGGCTACCAGTTCAGAGACAGACCTCCAGTTCAGGAGCGCAAAGGGTAAAGGTCTCATGCCTGAAGCTGTGGAGAATGTTATGGAGTGCATACGCTTTGGCCTCAACAAAGAGAGTACACATTGAAACATGTGTAGATTTTCGTAGCAAAGCAATCAACACTGGTAGCAGGCTGTGAACACCACACTGGCTTTCTCCTAATGCAAAACATTCACAACTTTTCAAAGATCAGGCTTAAGGGAATTTGGAGAGACATAGTGGGCAACCTGTACTAATTAAAACAGTGCCAGGAGAGGCGGCCTCTCCCACACTGTCAATCGTGCTGGAGGCCAGAAAGAAATAATTGACTATTTGAAAGTTCCACTTCTTACATTCTCCTGTTTAAAGGAGCATGTCCACTACGCACAGAGGGCGAAGGTAGTCCAGTGTCCAGTGTTACGTCCTCTGCTTTCCATCCCATAGCCTACTTCGCATCCCGTAGCCTGCTTTCCATCCCATATCCTGCTTTCCAACCCATAGCCTACCCAGTAAAGAAGTGCTGGGAGGCAGAGACCCCTGCCCTATTTGCAGGTCTATATGGTGTAGTGTGAAGTATTTCATTCGGGCGTCATACACCCGACCAATACCTTCAGCCTTAGATGTAGCGCGTGGTTAGAATGGTTTTTGGGGAGCGATCGTGTGCTGGCAGGCTGACTTTGAGGAGGAGATTAGCGGAGCATTGCTGGAATAGTCTTCTACAATAAACATCGTGGCTTCTTGCATTGGGATACATTCGGGCATTTTGATGCTAAAATAAGACTCTGGAACAGGCGCTTTTGCAGTCCGTCTTATTTCAACGTCTCTATCTCTGGAAGTGTGATTTTTGAATGCGTGTTCTGCTTGATGTGTCACGTCAGAAGAGTCTTATAAGGAGGCAGCAGTCTTATTCTATGTGGGAAGTGCTTGGATGACTTTGCATCGCTCTTGACTGAACTGGGGGATAACATCTACTGCTGAAGACAATGGATGGGGCTGTCACTCATGTTACCTGCTTTTCGGATATTGAACTGGAATTCAGAGTCAATCCATTCTCAGTTCACCAGAGGTAATGGTGGAGGTTTTGTCGCCTCATTGAGTCGGGTCGAAGTGAGGAGGTGATGTGAAGCAAGGAAATTAAGGACAAGGGGTTTTGTCACCTCATTGAGTACATTCAGTGAAGTCCAATACTGGAGTCAACACAGGGTGTGCCAGGTTCGCAGATGGTGCCACTATAGTGTGTTAGGGTTAAGTACGCACAGTAACATTCTATTACTAAATACTCTACGATCAGAATAGGATACTTATATGTGGATGTCATTTAGGCATCCCACTTATCTCGACTCTGCAAAATATGCACTGTATGTTATACAGGAAATCTAATGACAGCCACAACTTGACATTTAAGAGGGGAGTTGTTATGGAAATGTCTGTAGATTGGAAGGCTGTTCGGGCTTCTGCTTTGATACTGCACTATACCATGCTGGTTATTTATACTATATACTGGAGTTGTGAGGAGTACCACTGCACATGACATTGATGTGTTTCGTCTCTATCCCTTAGAAATATACTGTGGGCTGGAACCCTATCATAACTTTAGGCTAATATGAAGCGCTTTGTGTGTTACTGCTGGAGTTCTGTAGTTCTCTACTGTGCCATCGTGAGCTGCTTTTATATTTCTCTGTTTTAAGGCGCTTGGGAGGTTATGTGTTATTTTTAGGAGATTGCTAGGCACTATATATTCAAATAGAAGGGTGCTGGGTGATGATATACATTAGAGCGAGCAGATGTAGACTGTTGTTGAGGGTGCAGGGTGTTTTGAAGTTTTTTATTTTTCATCTTTCACACTGATAATGCTTCTTTTCCCTATCGTTGTCTCTTGATTGCTAGACTACTCTTAATAGGGTCTACTGCACTTGAAAGGGGTCTCTGGAGAACATTTGAAATTTTGGTTCAGGGTGTGAACATGTAATATTTTTATGCTGTTTTGGGGTTTTAGGGGAAGTTAAATATGTTGTTGTTTTATCTTATTGTTTGTTTTATTGTAGGTATTTAGAGGGGAGTAAATGTGATTCATTATTGGGGTGCACGTCTTTGGGAGTATAGTTGGGAATGCTGTCTTTTTTGTGTATGACAGTCTGATTGTTAGGTCCGTAGTTGATCGGACCTTATCCAAGCAGTGCTTTTTATTTGTTGTTTGTGTCTTTATGTTGTTCTTGTGTGTGTTTGTAGGTTGTGTGGGGCTGTCCTATCTCATATCTTCTTTATCTACTGAAGTGTAGGTCTCCTTTGTGGTTGGAGAGGACGTATGGAGATTTTGTTGGGGACAATACATTTGTCATCCGTTGCTATGTGCTCTTTGATTGCTGTTAATTCTGTTATCTCCTATATTTTAGAGGTTATGTGTGATGATGCTGAGTATGTATACATTGTGATGGGGACCTTGATAGTTGGAACCTAGAATGTGGAGGCTCTAAATTGTCCGAAGAAAAGGAGAATGGTGTTGTCCAAAATGTGGAGGGATAGAGTTGATGTTGTTTTTCTCCAAGAGACGCATTTACTACCGGGATCTGAGGGTCTATTGTCTAACTCTAAATATCCAAAAGTCCTGTTGAATTGTCATACTGCAAAGTCTAGGGGTGTAGGGATTCTTTTTAGGAGAGGTCTGACTTTTAATGTGGAACGAGTGAGTATGGATGCTGATGGACGTATCCTGTTGATTTAAAATTTGAGGGAAGAATAATTTCTATTGGCTCTATTTATGGCCCATGTGTTCATAGTGGCAAATTCTTTGAATCTTTGGAAGCAATGTTACGTGATATGAGCGGAGAAACTATTATTTTGGGGGGGACTTTAATTGTATATTGGATTATAAGAGGGATAGGTCCTCTGCGTGTAATTTTTCAGGGCAAAAGTCAAGCAAGGAATTTAATGATTTTTTTGCATGTCCATGACCTTGTGGACACTTGGAGGAACTTTCATCCAAGAGATGTTGGTTACTCTTTCTATTCCCCAGTGCACAATTCATTTTCGAGACTGGATTATATTCTAATTTCTGATGAATTAATGGAATATGTAGTGGAAGCAAGTATGGGGGAATGCCATCTATCTGATCACTCAATGGTGTATATTAAACTGCGTTTTGATAGTGAGGGGAGAGGAAATTGTAGATGGTGACTCAAGCCCTTTATCTTGAAAGAGGAGAATGCTTCAAAGGCATTGAGTGCTTCCATTATTAATTTTTTTAATGATAAGAAAGTCTCATCAGATGGTCTCATGGTTTGGGACTCCTTTAAAGCTTTTATTATGGGAGAGGTAATGTGCTGGACTGCTAGGGCAAGGAAAAAAGGGGAAATAAAGATATTGTAACTAGAGACTACTTTAGGGGATCTTCAACGGAGGTATGTCTTATCTAATAGTAATAAGGATAGGATGAAATTGAATGTAGTGAAAGATGCCCTGAAACTGGAGATGGAGTCGCAAATGGAGAAAGGATTGTTTTATATGAGGCAAAGATATTGGGAAGGAGGAGATAGAGGGGGGAAATTGTTGGCAAACAAACTGAAGGGTTTTTTAGAGAGATCACGTGTACGTAAAATTGATGAGGGCGCTAATGGTGTGGCGGTAACGAAGAAAGAAATAGGTGATTGCTTTCGTTTATTTTATACTGACTTATACACTGATGAGCTTATACCACAATTACCACAACTAGATGAATTCTTTGGGAACATTAATGTTCCATCTTTGTCTGAGGATGGCAGGAAATTTGCTTGACGCACCAATTACTGTGTCAGATGCTTTATTCGCAATTGGTGGGTTGCAGGATGGGAAATCTCCAGGTATGGATGGTATATCTACTGAATTCTATAAATGTTTTGATGAACGACTAGCACCGGAGTTGTGTGAGTTGTATAATTGATTCCTAATGGAGGGCGTTTTATGTCCTTCAATGAAGGAGGCTGTTGTAACAGTTGTTCCTAAACCAGGGAAAGATGCGGCTTTATGCTGCAAATATCGACCTATCTCATTGCTTAATGTAGATGTTAAAATCTTTTCTAAGATATTGCCAAATAGATTAGATAAACAAATTGGAGGGCTGATTGATAAAGCTCAAGTGGGGTTTATGAGAGAAAGACATGGATATGATAATATTAGAACTCTTCTGGATATTATGCACTTGCCAGAATCTAAAGTTGGTGATACATTATTGATTTTTTTAGATGCCGAAAAGGCTTTCGATAGGGTTAATTGGTCATTTCTGAATTATACTCTTCTGAAAATGGGATTTGGGCCTTTATTTATCAATGCTATTGGGGCTTTGCAATCAGATATTTCGGCTAGGGTCTGGGTGAATGGGGGATTTTCGGGACACTTTTATTTGTTTAGAGGCACAAGACAAGGCTGTCCCCATTCTCCTTTCCTTTTTAATTTGGTTCTTGAGCCCTTGTTAGCCTATATCAGACAAAATGTTGCAATTTAAGGGATTGTGTGTGTGGGGGGTGGGGAATTTAAAGTCTTGGCATATGCAGATGATGTGGTGGTAATCCTGGATAATCCGAGGGAAGGTGGACCTATTTTGAGAGATATGATTGAAGAGGTAGGGAGGTTGTCAGGTTATAAAATCAATTGGGGGAAATCAGTAGTTTTTCCTCTGATTATTACTGTTAATTGTGATAGATTGTTGGTTTGGGATTGTAAATGGGAAAGGGATTGTGTCAAATATTTAGGTATCCATCTGGTTAGGGACGTTAAAAAGTTGGTTGAGTTTAATGTGAATAAAATAATAGAGGTTCTCCAAAAAAGACATTGGAAATGGGGGTGTACTATCCTGAGTATCTGGGCGCAAGCTAATGCAATTAAAATGATGCTGCTTCCTGAGGTTTTATATATCTTACAATACATTGCTTTACGGTTCACGAAGAAAGTACTCGGTAGTATTGATAAAGTTTTTCAGGATTTTTTGTGGGGTTTGGGAAAAGAGCTAGGATTCCACATTGTATTATGACTCAAAAAGTTTGTGATGGTGGATTTGGTTATCCTGTGTTGGGGAACTATTGTAAAGGTTTCTTGCTTAAAAAATAGTTCATTTTCCTGGATGATGATCCAGACTTAATGCCCTGGTGGGTGGGAATTGAGAGGGAAATGTTGAAACCGTACAATGCAAGAAGTTTGTATTCTCTTGGGAAATTGCCTTGTCGGGCTATGAATCTGAAATCAATTGCTGTCACTAAGGACACTTTGACCTTATTGGTTGCTACTAAAGGCCAGGGGCTGCATATGTATACAGAAGCTACTCTATGGTGTAATCCCGGTTTGCAGGTTAATAATATGCTGTAGCATTGGAAGAGTTGGTATAATAGAGGTGTTCTGGAAATTGGAGATGTTTGGAATGATACTGATGAAATGATTTCCTTTGATGATCTGTGTTTAAAATTTTGACTGAGTAGGAGGGAAAAGGGAAGGTATAGAATACTGTAGGATTTGCTTTCTGAATGGCGACAGATGTTAGACTCTGGATTTGTAGAGAGGCCAGAGATATTTGGGTTGTTTACTGTAATGGAACAGAAGGTGTTGAATATTATGAACTTTCTCCCTTTGGAGAATGCTTGGTTAGTCTCATGAGAGAAACTTAGAACGAAATGGTCCGAGGAGTTGAGATGTGATATTCCAATGGAGGAGTGGGAACTAATCTGGAAGGTCCCGGTTAGGGCAAAAATTGATTTAAATTTACGATATATTCTTCAAAGGGTATTGGGAAATATTTACTGGACCCCGCTGCGTATGTGTAGTCTTGGGTTGTTGGACAATGATATTTGTTGGGGGTGTCGGAAAGAGAAGGGCACTCTGTTGCATATGTTATGGTACTGTGATAGAGTGAAGGACTAATAGAAGGATGTGTTGGATACGATTGATGCAATTTGGGCAATTGATTTCCCACTGAGCCCATTGTCTCCAAGATGTGTGTGTAATATTGCTTATGTGGTTAGGAGTTGGATTAATAAAGGATTGTTGGTAGCTGTTAAACAGGTGTTAAAAGTGCGGAAAACGAGGAAGAAACCTGTTCTGGACGATTGGCTATGTGACATGAGAATTCTTTCTAGATATGACAAGTGCTTATTTTGTAAACAGCAAAAAGGAGAAATTTATGAGGAAGTTTGGGGACCTTTTAATGAATTTTATGGAGGGGAATGATTATTTGTCGAGTGTGGGTGTTTTTTTTGTGGTGGTGTCGATATGTGTTCTCTATTTTGTCTTCGTTTTGATTTGTCTTGTTGTTTTGTTGTTCTTTATAGTTTTGTAATATTCTGTAAAATTTGAGTTTGAATGTTTTTTATTGTACTCATTTCTTCTTGATTTTAATGATCGATTGTAATTCATGTATGGAAATTATTAATAAAGTTTTCCAAAAAAAAAGAATGCTTTATTTTTTCTACAAATTCGAATTAGGCCGATACTGAACCCGTCTCACACCCCCTTTTACAAATACCACGTGTCACAATGGACCATGAACCAGGCCGGTGGGAGGTAACACAATATTCATTTATTTTAATTTCAAAGAAAATCATACCATTTTTATATTGGGCAGCAATCACCAGTGGGGTGATAATTACAATGAAAACCACTGAAATACACTTGGGTGACCTTCTACAAGAGCATATCCAAAGCACAAATGTATAGGAGCACTTTTTCAATTAGGATAGATAGCACCTGAGTTAAGGTTTCCCCCTGCAATGTTCCCTCAAACCCCAACTAATCAAATTCTGAGTGGATAGAAAGATGCAGCAGGTAGTCAGGGATATGAGGCAGCAAGCAGAATCAAAATCCAACCTTCCCTCACAAGAGGCAAAAATGGATTTTAAACCCTTTGCAATTGCATCAAATGACACTCGGATTTTGATAATTAATTATATGTGTGGTTAAATAATAAGGTACATATGTTTTATCACAATATCAGAGATGTAATATCACTATCAACTATAAAGCAATGTATCACAAAAGGCATACAGTTCAAAAGCAATTTGAAAATCAGAACCCCAGTCCAGTCAAAATCACACGTGTAAAAGTTACATTTTTCACCTTTTTTCAGTTTTAAATGTCAAAACGTTTTTTTTAAGAACGGATTAAATAAACAGAATCGGGATGTGTTTTTTTGGCTGGGGAATAGATGCACATGATAGGGACAATGTAGAAGTGAAAGAGTGACTCTAGCTAAAGATTTGGATGATATTTTCAAGGTGAAAGAAATTCGGTTTTGGGTGAAATAAAGCAGTTAAACAGAGAGAAAATCGGTTTGGAAAGAAAGGCAAGTTTTACTTAAACTAGATTATCAAGACTATATTGTTAAAGAAAGACACGGTACGCTCCAAGGTTGATTCGCAAAGTCAACCTTTTCAACCCGCGTTCAACTTTAGGTGGGAATTAATTTGATTATTCAAAATATGACTAAGGACTTATGATCTATGCAAGACAGAAATGAATAGAAAAGTGGCGGTAACGCTCTAAAATCAAGGATAAAATGCACAAAATATTCTAACAGTCTTAAACAAGTTACCAGGGTATGGATAGGATCACTTACAAAATAGGACAAAGACAAAGTGTCAAGATGGGATAGGCTATGTGTTGCTATAGGATTGGGAAATACTCACAATCCGCACTTTGGGATTTGGGACATCCAACTGGGTTCTGGACTCAAAGGGTTCTGGTCACAGCAAGGCGGGCGCCCCTTGCAGCAATCAGTTGGGCAAGTCTGGTCACTGGATGGCAAGGGTACAGCGGGCATGCAGGTAGTGGGCAAAAAGACAGTCTGGTCACAGGATACTTCCCAAAGGGTACCACAGCTTTTTCCCCTTTGTAATTGGGATTTTAGTGGGGTTTCTGGATCAATGGCCTTGCTGGGATAGGGTCAGCAATGCTTTGGCCTGGCAGTAGGGTCTGGAATCTTGCAAAGGTGGATCTGGAATGTCTGTATACGCAGGCACTGGAAATTCAGGAGAGAGTGTGTGAATTTGTGTCAGCCTCTCTTATTTATCAGATGGGTGACATCACAGAATTTATGGGTGGGCAGAACTAAGCTAGGCCTACTCCTTGAGAACCGGATAGGTCCCTGTGTTGGTCGCCTCCTCCAGGAGGGGACTCAGTTTAGGGGGTTGTGTTTTATGACGTGCAAAGCCATCCCACAGTCCTTTTTACCAAAAATCCATCTTAACATAAATCACACATTTATACAGTTGCTGTCTTTTTACAAATTACATAACCAGATTAGATTGTAGAGGAGATCCCAGATATTGCCTGCACTCCAGCCACCCATTTCGAAATACCAGGAACATACTCACCGAGATATGTGGCGTATGAGGAGCCAATTAACCAACAGAGAGCAGCATTAGGGTTCTGCCCAGTGCCCATCAAAAGAGCAATACCTGTTGAGCAATGCCTGTTGAAGTGCCAATAACCAGACAACCATGGGCAGCACGGTACCCATTGAGACAACTGTACCAGCAGCTGACACAAAATGAAGACTACTTACAAACTGTCCCCGAAGAGACCCAAAGGGCCTTAATTGAAGGCGAATGGTGACGACACAAGAGCCCGGACAGACGTTCAGATGAACGAAACGACAATTAAAAGATGACATGCAAAGACGAAATTTAAGGAATAATGATGTCATGGACTTAAAAGGAGAAACGATGCTGAACTGTAAAGAAATGTAATCCTAGGATGAAGATACGCAACTAGCTAATGCCTGTAAATAGGCTTGGAACGCAAGAAGCTAAGGAAACAGTACTGCTTTCTATGCTTAGTAGAAGTATAGAGCGGCAAGCGCCAACTAATTTATCTACCTCAATAAAGCACTTTATATAAGTGCAAAGCCACTTTATACAAAAGCAGAATTAAGCCCAGGATGCCAGGGGTCAAACAAGCCAGGAGTCGTATACCAGCACAAAATCAGACGAAAGAGCGGAATCGAAACTTGGCAAGACGAGCTCATGCCTGGGAATTCGAGGTCAACCCAAGGAAGGGAGGAGAGTGGCAACTCCGAAGAATCGAAACTTAATAGCATAGCAGCCTGCCCCGTGAAGGTCGAGATAAGGAGGCCCAGGCAGGTGGCAAGGCCGAAGGGAGAATCACATACGCAAATAGAAGGAAAATGAAGCAGATTCACGGTGTACTAACACGTGACCAGCCAGGCGCAGAGAGGTACCAACGTCTGATGTCACCCAAAACCAGAGGATGCCATAACTTTTCATGATAAGAAGCTACAGTTTCGAGGCCATCCTCCGCAAACTAATTGACACATAGCCTTAAAGTACTGATTGATGGAAGGGAGGCATGGTGAATCTTGGGGCATACCGCAGCTGGGTGACCATTCTGCAAGCTGCTAATTAAAGTGGAGATTTATGCCTAGGGGTGTAACCGACCCAATCACATTGGACCAAATAATCAAGGATCCTATAGCTAGTAGAACCAATGAGACGTCGTACTTTTAGTGACGTCTAGCACGAGTGATGTAGAGGGATGGGCTTAGACGCCCACCCGATAAGAGTTATCCAATCCTCACACTCCATTACCATATACAGATATAGTACCTATACTTAAGTTGTCTTTTTAACCAATAGAATTGCATGACAAACATTTGAGTGTTACACGTCAATGATGATGAGAATTTGCTATAACTATTGCTGTCTGAATGAAGAATTTGGAAGTTGAAGCGAGGCGATTGCATCACTGATGATTTCCTAATGTTTCCCTGCCTTTTGTACTTGTCATTAAACGGACTTCCCTTTGCCAAACCATTGAGTTGTACTTATTGATTGGTGTTGGAGTAAGAGAATCCCGCACCCCATCCACCTCAAGGTGCAATTATCTTGTCTTAAAGTACTCGAGGGTGAGCTCTGATCCCATGGGCCTGTCAGAGGTCACTCCGCCCTCCTGTAAAACATATTTCACACAGAGCATGGCAGTCCCACTTCCAAGTTTGTAGGATATTGTTTCGTCCGTCTAATAATTTTTCATCCTCTTCAGTGAGAAATGTTATACCTAAAATTCTATAATTTTATACATGTGTACATATTGTCATAAGGCATGATAATATTGAATTTCAAAGTGGCACCATATACACTTTCCTCAGAATATCCAATTCTCTGCCATTTCTGTCCCTTATATACCAGTGATGGCTACCACGTCTTAATTTAAAGCCACCAAAATTGCATCTAGATTGTGAAACTTTCGCCTTTCTGCGTTGTCCAATTGCGGAGATAAAAGTCTCAAAGTTTTATTAATAAACTAGTCTTTTGAGACAAAATGGGGTGGCCTTTGTCCTCCAACTGGGACCATTTGTTTTCTTCAGGCTACCACCAAATGTCAGTCTAGCCCAGGGCTGCACTGGAGTTTCCCCAGCTTGAGTGACTGGTGGTTGTCACTTCCAAAAGTCGCACGTAGGTGTTCCAAATCTATTGTCTCAAGCTGAAACCCAGACAGAAGTCTGACAAGTGTGTGATATTTCTTTCTCTTGGTCATTCAAAGTTTCAAAAGGTAACAGTTAACATGTAGGTGTCACAAAGATCCCTTGGGGCTCCTGTTGGGTGAAGCCCCTAACCCCCAACTGTCCCTTGAGCCATAGTAGAACCCTGTTTGGCTAATTTGCCAGTATAGCCAATGCCTTAATTTCTTTATTTTATTTTGTTCTGGATCAGCAGCAAACCTGTTGAAATAAAACATCTCATATATGTTTCCCAGCAAAACCCCCTTTACATTGCTAGGCCAAGACATGGGGCCTCATTCCGAGTACGGCGCTAACCAATGGGGCTATTAACGCCTTGGTTGACGCCGTACCCGGACCGGCAGCGCCTTGGTGGATGGCGGAATTACCGCCCCATTCCAAGGTCGGCGGGGCGGTAATTCCCCATTCACCAAGGCTCTTCCCCATTCCCAAATGAGCCCCCATAGGGCTCAATGGGAATGGGGAAGATGCAAATAACGGTGACCGTTCATTACGGTCACCGTTATTGGCTTGGAGGCCCCTTTGCGCCCTCGACTTTAACACCTGCTCAAAGCAGGCGTTAAGGGCGAGGGCGCAAAGGGAACTCGGAGTATGGCGGTAAGGGATTACCGCCACCGGTCTCGTTACCGGTGGCCACTATCCCTTACCGCCATACTCGGAATGAGGCCCATGGCCTTCTTTCAACATTACACTTTTAAAATGGGCATTTTTCCTTATTAGCAAAAAGCACATTTTAACACATAGTGAAGTCTGCTGGGCTGACCGTTTCAAAAGGTTTTCTCTTCCTTCTGACTTCCCAACATTGTTTTGCAGCCCTAGTCAGTTTCACTTGTGCAGCAATCTATTTAAGACAAAGGTCCACTGAAATTGACTTATGCCCTTAAAGCTAGTTTTTTTGTTTGTTGAAGCAGTGATTTTTGACATTTTGTAG
Source organism: Ambystoma mexicanum (assembly GCF_040938575.1). Lineage (NCBI taxonomy): Eukaryota > Metazoa > Chordata > Amphibia > Caudata > Ambystomatidae > Ambystoma > Ambystoma mexicanum. The sequence continues at coordinate 427,851,499 of NC_090934.1, read as the reverse complement.
CCCAAAAGTCAAGCGTTTTTCAGTGTGGCTGAAAGTAAATCTTCTGTTGATTTCCTGGATCTGGTCTGACAAAGCCTGTTATTCAGGAATAATGCTCTCTTCTGCTGGAGCACCATCTGAATATGGATGGGCATGGCAGGGCCTCACTGATAAAAGCAGAGTAATGTAGAACAGATGAATGGAGCATTAGAGCGGCATCATTTTAAATGTAAAATATTTCCCTTTTTCAATGGAATACTTTGGGCTAGCAGCAAAGCAGCAAAGCAACAAAGCTTTTCACTTTGCTTCTTTAGTACACACAAGAACACACCCTAACAGCCTTTCTCAGGGTGCTCCCTGGTCCAACTTGCCCATTGGTGCTTGGAAAAACAGTGCAGCCATCCTTTTTTACTTGCAAAGCGCAGTTTTGATGCGAGGCAGTGGTACTCAAAGGAGCCAGTGCAGCCATTTTGCTGTTAACTGCTGAAGTGCAGCTTGGTTATGGATGGGAATTCTGCTGGTCAATGTATCCCACAGTAGCCCGCACTGTCATAATTTACCTGGCAACATCACTGCTGGGAGGAGGAAGACGGATTTGCCGGCTACAAAACCACCCTGGGCCTGGTCTTCCCCTCTAACCCCCAGATGGCCTCTCTGTTTAGGTTCCCTCTCTGGATTTACGAATCTTTCATGCCATTAAACTTCAGAGAAATTCCTCTGCCCTAAATTCAGGGCTGGAAGGACATCTACGCATAGAGAGAGTAGCTTGAAAGACTCTATCTGTTATCCACTGGCATCTAACAGGGTAAAGCCTCACAGCTCCAAAGGATACCATGCATTGCCCCATGACATGCTATAGGTAATAAGTTATTTGATTCTGCTACACTGCTACCTTGGCTGCCTTAGAAATTGGGCTCCTGCTCAGAGTTAATTCAAAAACATGAGCCTGAATATATGTATGCCTGAATGTGCACAAAAAAAGTATTCTATGATCCAACACAACCAGAATGAACGACTGCTTAATCCAACCAAAGATTTCAGATAATACCACAATGATGATGCCTAATGAGGGTGAAGTGTGTATGTGGTAGTCTGCATGCTTGCGAGCTATCTACCTTTGGTTGTAGGCTATGCATAAAATAGTGCTCCCATATAAGACACAACGACTTTCTGCAGCAAAAGGCATGGTCTTTGTATGCTTCCAATGCATTGTTTAATAGCTCTGAACTGAAGATGAACTACCGGGGATGGCTACAGGGTGCACTGTGGCATGCGTGGCATGTTAGCTGAAATGGCTCTCACCCAACCAAGAAAACAACTCCCATTCTCTGCCTTTACAGAACCACACCACTCCTCTGCACACCCAGAAAAGAAAATCATCCAACTACTGATCCCAATTGATCTGTTGGAAAGTCATACCCACCCCATGGACAACTGAACTATCACCCAATTGGCCAGAGCAGGAAACTCTGTCATGCAGTAGCATTTATTTCCAACTTGATCTCCCCCACCATCCCAAGCATCATAACTGCAATTCACCACATGTCTGATGAGCCATTTCCCCCACCATCTCCTCACCTGTAGGTCTGCTTCCAAGCATGACAGCCACATACATGTGTACACTGATAACGCACCACATTTCACGTCGCTCCCTGAAATTTGATTCAACATCACATTGGTCCAGACCCATAATACCAAAGCCGACTTGCTTCAAGACTCTCAAAGATCATGAAAGTTAGTTAAGGAGGTGTAGTCACGATTTTCCCTAACACAATCGCTTGAATAGAGGCTATTGATCCACTTAAATAATCCTCGAAATGCATGTTCATAATTTGCATCGCAAGACCAACTATTCCAGTCACCTGTTCAATAGGCTAACATCCTTCCAAAAAAGTACATAGGTATTTCTCTATTGGCTTCTTTCAACTGGATGAACTCCTTTTGGCCCATTGAAGGGCTCCTTTCTTCTAGATGATCTGATCATATGGATTCATGAACACGAAATCCATTGTCATTGTATTGAGTATAGCATGCTAATCAGGTTATGGAGACAGACAACATAGGAAGGATTTAAAATGATAAACAGTAGGGAGTTGACATCAGCAAACTTTGATGGATCGCTCGTCAAGCTCATACGCTGAATGGGTGGTGACTAGGTCGACAACATCGGCTTTAGTGATCAAAAAGCCCTTTTTCCTATCAATTTACAAGCCCTTCTCTTGGACTGACCCTATTTTCATCAGCTTCAACATCCACAGTGACTTCAACATTTAGGGGCTGGAGAGAATGCCATATTGGGTAACATAATCTTAAACAGTTAACATGCTGCCACACTCATCCATGCCTAGTCTGGTTCACATGAATCCGCTCAGACATCCTTGCCCTAATGAGTGGGATCCTGAATGAAGTGCAGATCAAATCAGGCTAGTTTTTGAACATCTAATTTTTCACACATGAACTTACTGAAAGGTCACAATAAAATATTGAAACAGTGGATTTCAATTCCCATCAACTCTTGACTCTGTGGACCAAACATGTCCTACTCCAGTGACATCCGTGTAGGGCTGCACAGTCATTTGTGCAATTTCTCAAAATGAATTAATTACATCAAAATACAATTCTCATCCCTTAGAGGAAGAGACTGCAATCCTTCAACTTTCATTGATTACCTATTAAGTGCCCTCCACATCATAAGTAACCATCCTGTAATCCTTCATCAATGATTATGCTGGCTAGAGTTGATGGGAGTTGTAGTGCAAAACATCTTGATTGCTCCATAATGAGGAACCACCGATTGTCACATGGTGGCATCTTCTGAAGTTAATGTGGTTTTGTTTTCACCTCAGAGAATATGGAGCCCTCTCGCTAGTCCTCTGGGCTCTGACTGACATGCAAGGGTTGAGTATCAATGAGGAATAGAGACAAAAGATCACGGTCTAGACTTGCAACAGTCGAGGTCTGGCTTAACTATTTTAACTGATGAGAACCAGTCCCTAGAATTCATCAGAAACCTTGCCTGGGACTTGGCCAATATGCATGATGACCGCCCATGGTGCACATTACGACTGCTTTGTAGAGGAGCAGCTGCATGCCTCTGCAGGAAACCCTGCCTCCCACCTCCTGTATGTTGGAGACCTGAGATTGTGCCGTGTTTGACACCAGCAGTTGTGCCAATACCGCAGCGTGTTTGCAAGAAGATACCCATTGAGACAACCCTACCGAATGTATCCCCCATGTGATAGCAACCTAAGGGAGATACTCCCTGAAGGAATATGAGAACGAGCAGAGAAAAGAAGCCAGTGACATCACAAAAAGTATGCACAACGTCTCAGGATACTGACTGAAGAGAATCTATGGATCCTAAAGAAACTAATGACGAAGTAAAGAATCGAGTGAATTCTCAAATGTAAAAGATTACCCGTGCACAAAGTGCTGGAAAAAACATCAGCCGTTCAATAAATCTACAGATGCTGAAACACAAGGTAGACTAAGTTATCATAAAAGCTGGCTATACATAGTGAATAGAACGCAGGCGAAGCCACCATTGTGTAGAAGCTGGACATCGGTATCATTAATTTAGTATGCCAGGACCCATGAAGCAGGAATTGAAAGCTTTGTCGCAGTAAGAATAAGCAGAATCGTAGAGCTGCAAGATGAGGCTGTCTGGCCTGAAGCCAAGACCGAAGCAGCCAAGGTCAGTTATCTATTCTGGAAATGAGCTAACATGCAAAGGATGAAGCATCCCTTGTTAAGGTGCAAAGAAAGACCAATAGTGCCAAGTTGAAATCATTTAAAGCATTTAAAAGCTGTAAAATATACCAAATTGTGGTCTCCTGTCACGTGAGCCAAGGATGAAAATAGAGTTCAAACTTGGAGTCACAGAACACGATAGTGAGTGCCTCACTCCCATGTATTCCGAGAGACAACAATACTTTGCAAGGCCAAGTTCAAAGACAATCTTCATGGCAGAAAGCATGGGCGAGGAGAGATGCTGGGCTAATTGGGTGGGGAGGTAGCATCATGCCCCATCTCCTTGCACCTGGGTCTGGGCTTACGTGCTGCTAAGTGAACCGAATGTTCCAGACTGGCACAAGCATGCCAACCAATTGCAGTAGTCCATATAACGAAGGACGTTATAGCTTGAAAACCAATGGGAATCTGTGTATCTAATGTTTCTGAAGATTACATGTTTTAGAACTAGGCATATGTTGTCCACCTGACAGTGGGCAGCAAATCACAATCCTAGTCCTTATATAAAAATATACTTAGATGTTTCCCTTAGTCAATCCCAACCCTTGATAGGTTTTTCAGTATTGCCATGTAGTATGATGTCATCCCGGACGTATTTTTGATATAAAAGCTATGATTTGTATGAAGATCGCTGAGAGAAACTGAGTGTACGTCCATTGATGTTCATTGTATACTCCCTGTTTTAGATAATTGTTAATAAAACAGTACTTTGCCATCTTCCTGAGTTGGTTTGGTTAATTGGACTCAGAATTAACCTGTGTGATCGCATCCACTAAATATGCATGTTCCTAAAGGGCCCTAAACTCAGCTTATTTAAACCCGGTACTTGGTGCAAACCCTTCTGGATCGATTAATAAAAGGTAATGTATCACTACAACTAGGTATCTCGCCCCATGGAGGACCAGGCAACTGAAAGCTTCAATCCATAGAGGCTGAAACTTAAGTTGGCGACTTTTAGAAATACTACACCATGCACAAAATACTAGTTGCAGGGTACTGACCACCCATATAATTGGCCAACTATGCTAGATGCTGAATATTATAACCCTATGGCAAAAAGAGAAAACAATTACCCAGCCTACAAGGGCCTAAATTAGGTTAGGACCTTTGTACACGTGTTGTTTATTAACTTTTCTGTATGTACTGTACTTTTTCTTTTTCATAGAGGGTTACACATTAACCAGATATAGACATGTTCTGTTCCACTACAGGATTCGAAATTAAGATTCAATGAGCAGGATCTAAAACCAGCTCCTGGGTATAAGGCATCGCCCAGTAGGCAGGAGCTACAATTGGGGAACCAGGAGCGAGTACCACCGCAAATCTAACTTCCACATCAGTTGCACACTTTACCCTTTTGTCCATTTTGTATAATTCATTGTGTTTAATATGTACTAGATGTGTTGTAATTCTTCTTCAAAAGCATTCTCAAATACTCAGTGTCCTACATGCATGCTTGTAAGCCTCTAGCTGGTCTGGGGAGCCAGAATTAGCTCCTGGCAGCTGTTGGTTTTAAGCTAACCTGGCTCTCCTAGGCTAGACGCAGGAGCTAAATAGCTCCCAGCTCCCCTTACTTTCAAACCCTGCACCAGGGATGCTGCTGTTAATACATTAGCACTGTTCGTTTTAATAATGTGCAACAATTGTTGTGTATCGTTTCATTGTATTGCATTAATTAAAATGTGATTGCATGGTAAAGTATGGTGGTGCAAGCAATATTTAGAATTACAAACCCTGGAAACAATACTTTTTTGTTGTGAGAGTTGTGGTGCAAAACATCTTGAGCGCCCCATAATGGGTAACCACCCATTGTCATCTTCTGATGTCAAAGTGGGTCTGTTATCAACCGAGAGAATATGCAGCCCTCTCGCTAGTACCTCTGCTCTGCGACTATGACCTGAAAGAACAGGGTTTGATCACGCCAAACTGCTTCACAGGTGAGAAGGTGATTGCTCCCCGAGTGTTCTGTTCTGCACCTGCTAATGGAAGCACCCTCTGTAGACCTTGTAGCTATCAGTGGGCTTAATTTGCCGTGACAATAAATACCCTTGAAATCCTCTGTAAAGTTTATCCTAAAATTACACTGCTTGGCCATTGCCTCTGTGAAGTAAATATGTTGAGAGAAAAGTTGTAGGTCTCTTTATAAGAGAACATTAGAAACCCTTTTGGACAAGAACCCAGGAAAAGATTTTAAGAAAGCACTGCATATGAATTTAAAATCTTTTTGAAGGGAATAAAAATTGGAGGAGAATCTCAGTTGTTTCTTCATTTGAATGATATCGGGGCACTGATGAATGTGTGTGCAGCGTGCAGTGTGATTGGGTGACTTAGCAAACGCTTATGATTAGGTTGTGCATTTGTCCAGTATTCATAAGGGATGGCTTCTCAGATTGACGAAGGATAGCACTGGGGAAACGCACTGGTCTTGGAAGCAAGGCCACACAGAGCAACAGAGGTTTGAATGTCAAATCCACACTTAGAAACCGAATTCAGGTACGGTACTAGGCGCATTATAAAAAAAAAACTATTAAATAAATAAATTAAGAGCTGCCCTAGAATGTTCAAGCATCAGACATGCGAAGGAAGTCTCATTTATATTTCTTAAAAGGAAACTTCCGAGAAGTGTGTGCTTCCATTCGCCACTTTTTAATGGAAAACCTATGAAATGTGAATTATCTGTATTATTTGACAGATATTACCTTATACGCCTGATGAAAGAAACCTGTTTCCCGAAACGCGTGGAGCTACGATTGTGTTATAAGCATTTAAGAAAAACTGAAATCTCCTGAAGAATTTTGTACACATGACATTTTGTCGTTCTCTAGTGTATCTAATAATTGTTACACAATTACATTTTGACTGGTTGTTAATCACCAATATATATGACTGTGTGTTTCACCTAATTGAAACCTTTTGACTTGAGGTTTAGCATTGCTACCAGCCCTGATTTGAAAAAGACACTAGTGTGTCAAAACACGTGTCATCCGTAAAGGGCATTTTCAATTCAATATAATAAACCAACCTACCCTTCACAAATACCCAGTGTGGCGCTTTTTTGAAGTGTGGAGAAGTCCTTTCAACTATTGCTCTAAGGGGTCGGGGTCACTAGTGTCCCCTTTATTCTTGCTCCACACCACCTGCGACACCTTCTCGAATTGGAATAATAATCAGGCACACGGTAACTTTGTAAGTTGGTACCAAACACAAAAAAAACGGAGTTGTGGTACTACCATGTGAAGATACCCACTGTTTCCCAGGATGGATGCAGCTGCTACTGCAGGGGGCCTGCTTCACCTCTGTGCTCCCTTTGCATTCCAGTGGTACCTCGGCCATGGTGTAAACTGCCCCACTCACATTGAACCCCATGAATGGTGTTCTTTATTATTAGTGTAATTGTTATTACTATCATTATTATTGTCATCAGTAGTAGTACTAGAGTGTGACATTTGGTGCCAAGCCCAGGATAATGGTAGTATTAGAAAAGTTAGATTTGTCAGCAGAGCAAAAAGGTTCTCTTCACCAACCACTGGCCCCAACTCTGGCCTTCCTCTATCTGGGTTGCCTCTCTCGGCTTCTACAAGAAAACCCCCACCTAAAGTCAAAAATCAAGGTTTCTAGCTAGACGTTCAACTCGCAATAATCCTTCCAAATAAATGTGCTTGTTTTCTCCCCTTTCTTTCCCTGTGCGCACTCATTTGAGCCTCCTGGCCAGACTACAATAGTAGCACCTACCTGAGCCACCCTGCTCTACTCCAAGGAGTATGAGGACACTACAGATTGTGTCCTCTGACCTAAAAGAGCAGGTCATGCCTCTTCAGCCCTAGCCTTGCTACGGTGGCTAGCTGTTACTACAATACCCACTGTTACGGTTATTAAAAAAGACATCCTTTCAACTCATCCAAATCCCATCAATGCATTCGCTCCAGGATACCTGCACACCTCATCCAGAATCCTTCTCACCACCTCTCCTTTACCAGATTTCAATTGGGCAGTTGTGCTTTTGATGTACTTCACTTCGGGCTCTGAAACCAAATCATGCTAACTTATTAATTAATTAATATTTTACATCTTTTATAATGCACTTACCACCGGAGACTTGTCTTTAAGCGCAAGACCGGGATTTGTTGTTCTGCTTCCAAAACAAACATGTTGCCCCTGAGCTATCCTCACAGCTCTGAAATGGACAAAGAACCTTCCAAACCAGAGTTCCTACTGGTACACATACAGTAATTATTTTGGGTAATCTTAAAATCTGCTCAAACCTTTTCATGGGGACTGTGTCTTGTGTTTGCATTACTTGTTTTTGTTTTGGCAACATTTAGAACGGTTAACTCTTAAAAACATATGCCATCAACAGAATGCTCATCGCTGTAGGTTGTTCATTTTGATTTCGAGTTTTCATCTACATACTAACGAGATGTTCTTGATTTGGGCATGCATCTGTTGATGAGGTATCTCGCTTGCATGTGAATTTTAACGGTTTATAAATGGTAAGTTTTTGGGCCTGGCCGACACGAAACCTAAGTTGGTGCAATGCTCTCTAGATGCCTGCGCAGTCACCACAGCAGAGTAGAGAAAGTTCTGGAAGAGTTTGTTCAGTGTCCGCAGTGTCATACTCTTTCAGGCCTCAGAGTAGTTTGATTTCTTGGATCATTTCTAGTGAAATGTCCGAGGTAAGTTGCTGGTACGTCCGTTTCTTGACTAAAACGCCTGTAATGGGGAAACGCATATCAACTTGAATTTTTTGCACACGTTTCAACAAGTCTGTCTGTATGTAGATTGCTGCATGAACCGTTCTTGGATGGGGCAAATTATAGGTCTTTGTTCACAGCTGTTCCTTCCCCTTTTGAAAATTGATGAGCTGTTTTTGATCATTGATGTCTATCGAGTCTGTTATTTGAACTGCCTCTTCTTGGCTTTGTTTGCATGCTTCTGTTGTGTCCCCACCTTCTTTGAAAGTTCTGATGTTCGCCTCTACTTTTTTATTGGTATCTCTTAAATATGTCACTGGAATTGTGCATACATACGCTGATCAGCTTTGTCAGTGAATCGCCTTTAAAAATGGTTGTTTGAGCTGTGCCTTGGACACCTGTGACTCCTGGTCCTTTTGCACTTCTCGTTTAATGTACTTAATGTGAATGGCATCTGTCATCCTGGACTACGAACTGGAGCACACAGCAATAGCCTGGTGAAGGCAGTGGTTTGGCAAGAAGGGTGCCAACTAGGGTTGATATGAATGATTATGTTGGTTTAAGACCAAAACAAATGTTGAGGGTAAGGCAATGGATTGTACTTGCTTAAACATTAATTACATGCATTTATTATGAAACGAGAAAAAACACTTCTTTCCTCGACTTGTTCACAGCGCGCGACCCTCTAGAAAGCATTGCACCAACTGGCGCTTTTGCTACATTTTATTTTGACACAGCATAAGAGACCGTTCAATGCACATCCCATGCAGCTCAACCGATTGGTTACCAGGCAGAAGCCAGCTCACGACATGGTCGCAGCGCGGCGACCCGCCATTCCACGCTGCAATTCTTCAACAGATTGACAAGAATCTTCACTGGCGCAAAGAATGAAATGCCGAATCAGCATCTATGATTTGCACCTGTTACTTTACATTTGGTTGACAAAGCCTAGAATTTGAGCCGGTCAGGAGATGCCTAGACAATCTTTGAGATGCTCCCGTGAAAATGCGATTCACAAGCATCTGCTGTCCAGAGAGGCTTTAATCCACTCTTAGGCTTTGTGAATTTGGTGTAAATTAACAGATGCGCATCTAAAATGATGACGAGCATCTGCTCATATGATCCAGTGCAAATCTTTGTGAATCAGGCCCCATTTGGTCCCCAACCGAGTTCAGATATATTTTGTGTCTGGGAGTGAAAGTCCATTTTAGATAAGGGATTGAGCTGTCCTCATAGGTCATGGTTGTGCAAACTGTGGCTCTCCAAATGTTTTGGAATACAGCTCCCATGAGCCTAAATCAGCAATGACACTGTGAGAGATAATGGGAGTTATAGTCCAAAATATCTAGTGAGCCACATGTTGCAGATAACGGTCATAGGTGCAGATAACACATACAGGTGTTTTTTAACTCCACGCCTTTTGGCTTAATAAGTCTCTGGTTGAAAATGAACCTTCTTAACAAATTAAGATATTCTCACTTTCAGGTATGTGTGTGGGATTGCAGGGAGGGTGCGGGGTGGAGAACAGGTGTGTTCACGTGATTTCCCCATCTGGAGCTCGTGCGGGAAATACATTACCACAAAAAAAGGTAAGCACTAAAAACCGACTTCACAAGCCACTAGATATATCTTTGTGTTAGTAGAGATCAGCTCTGCTGCACTGAGCTTGTTCGTTGTTTGTGTCCGACTATGTGTGTGTACAGTAATACTTTGCAAACAAGAATGTGTGCACAGCGCAGAAGGAATATTATCTTATGCAGCCTTGCAATTCTTTTACTTTTGTATGTTGTACACATATTTAAATAGCACATACCCAACCCTCGTGGATCACTTTACAGTTGCAAGAACAAAAAAAGTGATTTTTAAAAAGGCGCTGCTGGGACTATTTACCAAGGGCGGGGCTTAACGCCAAATTATATCTGAATCTGAGGTTTATCCAACAAGAGATTCTAGCGTGACTTTACTGGACACCTGTACGAATGCGTGACTTGGGGCTGCCGGACAATGATAAATGTTGGGGTTGTGATGGCGAGAAGGGCACCTTGTTACACATGCTTTGGGACTGTTTCAGGGTTCGAGATTTCTGAGGGGGATGTGCTAGATAGGTTGGACGTGGTATTAAATACAAAGTTCCCTGGGGTGCTAAATTCAAGTTATTTTGTTGTCATACAGGGGGAGGGAGGTATGAGGTTGCTAGGAGGCATGAATTGCAGATTAATAGAGCTTTGGTGATTGTGGCAAAGCCGACATTGAAAGTTTGGAGAATTGGAAATAAACCACATGTAGAGGATTGGCTGGCTGAGCTGCAGGTCCTGTCCAGCTTTGAAAAGGGTATGCTGTTGAATCTGGACTGGGAGGCTCTTTACTTGGAGTTGTGGGCGCCCTTTAATGATTTAGATGACTAGGGCTAGGTTTCCGTATTGCACTACGCTGTACTATAGTTGGGGACCTGGGTCGGCAGGGGTGGTTTGTGGTGTTGTTTAAGTGATGGGAGTGCGTGTGTTTGTCTGCTGTGTGTTTTCATTTTTATTGAATGCTGGTGTTCTGCTTTGGGATGGTTGTTTTTTCGCTGTTGCTCAATGTGTTATGTTATTAAGAAACAGTTTGGATATGATTTAGGAAAATATTAGATGTTTTAAAAACATTATGTATTTTATTTGTTGTTGTACTATGTTCTGTTTTTCGTATTGAAAAAATGTTTAAATAAAAAATAATTTAAAAGGCTGGTGTCGTACACATAACAAAAACCAATGATTGGATTACATTTCTATACCCTAAGCAGGAAAAACTAAATTTGAGTAGATAGTTGAGATTTGGAGATTACAGCAGAGTATGGGGAACCCCGGTGAGAAGGCCCCACATTTGGTTGTTGGCAGTGGACACTTTGGCATCAAACGCAGCATTGGGCTTCTGCCATTTTTTCTCTAGTACAGGTGTGTTTTGGCATACATATAGCGTTATCATTTTTACAAAAAAATTCTAGCAGCTTTAATGTACTTAGCATAATTTAGGCCACGACTGTGGTTGCCACAAACTCGAGAAATGTGCCCAAATTCATGTATTTAGTGTAACAAAGAGGGACCTGAAGACTAAGTAAAATCTACACGGTTTTAGCAGTGAAATGGTATAGTTGATGGGCTTGATAATGCGTATGTGCTGTTAATGTCTCATTAGATTTCAACCACTTTCTTGCAAAATTTCCAGCAGATTGTGTTCATAACTGCCTCATACGCTATACATGAAGCTAGCGGTATTCAAAATGTGGGTTGCGACCCCGTGCGCACGGCCTCGTGTCCAGTGGAGCGTGCATCCACAGTCTGAAAATGTTAAAAAAAAAAAATGCGGCTACTCTTTTGCAACTAATGAGAAGCAGCCCAATCCAATATGGCCCCCTCTGCACATGCTCAATGCGACAGGGTTGGGCCTCAGTACGAGGGGTAAGAGCATGGACATTTTTGGATTAGGGACCAGGGAATAAATACACGCCAGGAAGGTTGTTCATGTTTTCTCTGCAACATGAACAGCCTTCTAAGCTAGATTTATTATCTGGTCCCGCTCTAGGACTACAGGCTTGGGTAAGTGGTTCTTTAACTTTTATTTCTGCGATCCCATTGTTAGGGATATTCGGCCGCCGCTCTAGAAACCTAACATTTAGCACATGGGTGTTGGGGGTCTGGATCGGGGGTCTTATGCCCCCAGCAGTGGGATTAGTCTCGACTTTAAAAAAAAGATAAACCCCCCACACCCGTGCTCTCTTGAGAGAAAGAGCATGAGTCTTAGGGGTCTGGCCTTTTTTAAGTCAAGTCCTCTGACCCCCCCTCGCGGCACTGCCACCCAATCCCATCATTGAGAGCCTTGCCCACTCCCCCACTAGGCCCCACCGCCAGGCCCAAACATGCTTCTGGGGGCAGGCACATTTTTGGGGGGAGGTGGTCCCCGCTGAAACCCCTTGCTCGCAATGTTTTTTAAAAAGCCCACTTTTTTGGGGCAGGCTGTCACTGCTTAAGGCTCTTTTCCGCAATGTTTTTTTGAAAAATGCACTTTTGGAGGCAGGCGGCCGCCTCTCAAAGCCCCTCCACCCATTGTTTTTAAACAAATGTCTGCACCTAAATAAAAACAAGTAATACTTGTACGGGGAGGGGGAGAAGTGCAGAGGGGGCTCAGGCATTTTTTGTTTCTCGTGGGAGTTGGGGGAGAGTGGTATGAGGTTTGACAACCACTGAACGAGAATGGTGCATCATTGCTCTGGTCATCGATGCTGGCAGCGCACTCTCTGCGGCGCTCCCGCTCAGTGTGGGAGTGCTGTTGCCAGTCCCGCCTTCAGCACCGCTCCTGACAGAGGCAGGCAGGAACTCAAGCCACCCCAGTCTGCCCCTGCTGCTACTTACCTGTCGCTCTTAGCAAACGTGACCCCAGAACCTTGACTCAGCCCCTCATTGCCACCGTGATTCTTCGTCAGGCTGCACCTGGCAGACAGACCCCTGAATGGTATTTAGGAATTGCCTCTTCTTTGCATAGTCCTCATCCCCTTCCCCTTTTTTAATTTCTAGTATAGAACATAATAGCTTTATAGACCCTGCCCTCAAGCCATACCGGGAGTTATGGCTCTGTGAGATTTGCTAAACGCCATCGAAGAGTTAGGGCCTTTTACTAAATCTTAAGGGGCCATAACTACCGGCACGGCCCTTGGACGGGGAGTCTAAGGATTCATTCGGGCGTGTTTTCTTCTCTTTAGACAATCCGAAGGTGGAGCCACCCACGTTCTATGGGTCCCCTTTGCTTTTCACGCAGCTTCCAGCTCCTTAGTCAGACAGCAAGCTTGGAATGGGGTTTCTAGCCACTTAATGAAGGCTGAGTTTCAAGCTTCCCTTTGTGATGTGCCCACTCCGGGCGCTGGTCTAGGAGACCCTGGACAAGCTGTCATATGAAGCCCAAGGAGAGCCTGACCTTTTCTCCCTGCACAAAGTACAATAGTGCTTGAGTACTTACCATTGGGCTCTGTTGTGTGCCAGGTGACCTTTGCCCTTGATAGAGACACTCTCCTGTGGCACGGGACCACATACCTGGGTGGCAGTCACCTATCACAACGATTGAGCCCGCTAGCACTGGCTTAAACACCTCATTACTTTCTTTTAAATCCTGCATCACAAACAATTTGCACTTTTCTTCTGGTTTTTGGCAATGGCACAAACTATTCAAGCTAGAATGGTTGCTTGGGGTCATATGTTTTTTTTCAACATCAAGTCATCAGTTTGTGTTATTAGCAATACATTAGCCTTTTGAAGTGGCAGGGTTGTTATGAAATAAAAAAATATCAAAAATGGAAAGATGAGAAAAAAAGTTTAGATGGTGGTAGGGGGAGTTTTCTTCTGTAAAGCAAAAAAACAGTACTTTTCTGCCCATAAAATGGCTACCCGCAGATGTAACCTTGAAATATTGACACGGATCCAAAGGGTTCTTCAGCAGGCCTATACACCCAAGTCTATGGGCCGATGTTCCATTGATCACTCACTCCCTGCTAAGCCTCCGCTATGCAGGGGAATCAGGGGAGGACTGGCAACTTTTGGCCTTGGGTGGGGAGGGCGGTACCATTTTCTGGCCCATGGTACAGTCATCCAAGCCTATAATGCAGCGGCAGAGGTCCCCACTTCTAGAGCAACTAAACTGAAAATCAACCTTTCCCCTATCCACACATTCTCTATCATTTGTAATAGACATTATTGACATTACTATCCTATTATGCAACACACGTTCATTTATGTTTGCCTTTTTCTTTAGAGAAACTGATCCTAGGGAACATCTCCCACATACCAAACATAGTAAAATGATTTCCCCAGAATAATATAGTGTGATGAAAGCTGGGATTTAAAAACAGGTTTCCATGTGTACAAGTTTGCAATTTGACAGCAGGCCACATCTCCTCCAATCCCATTCTTAGTTTTAGACCAATGTAAAGAGGTAGAGAAGCTAAATGAATTCATTAGTACAGCCGAGTCAAGGTGTCTGGCTTCGCTCTAAGAGTCAAACACATGCTGACATCGCAAAAGACTCATACCTGGCTTCCGCCTCCCCACCGCACAAAACACAATCCATACCTGGCATCCTATCTACTCCCCCTCCCCAACAGCATAAGAACCTCACTTGACATGCTGCCTCCCCGCAAGTGAGCATTATATAAATGGCTAACATTTATTTATGGAGAAACACTATAGATTAAAAACCCATATAAGTGAGATTTTCCCTACAGTTAAGAAAAACAAGGCACATAGATGAACCGTGATTTGCTCAGGATCACATAACATGTCAATTGTGGAAGGCAGGGACTTCAGCCCGTTTCATGATTTCAAATGTAGACAGAAGAGGAAACTTTATCTTCTCCTATTTCATCTTTAGTATTAAACCCAGCAAAACACTTTCTGCAAAGCTGTTATTTAAGGGCTAAACTAGTACACACAATAAATCTGACATTCAAAGAACCAAATCACATGGTTAAGCAACCTGGCACAATATGACAAAGGTCTTAGTTGAAACATGTTCATAAAGCAAGCATCACTTCATCAGATAAAAGAGCCAGCCCCACGCTCGGGTTCAGTGGCATGCAGAGTTGGCAAAGATCCAAGCAACGAACACTCAATCGACGGAACCACCTTTCCAGATTTGTACCTCTGTCTATTTTACCCTTTTATCCGTGCCGTTCACCCTCTGGTGCCCTTGCTTTGCACTACATCCTCAATGCCCCTTGACCCCCTTCCTTACAATTAACTGTCAGACTTCAGATTTCCCTCTGTGCCATCCCTAACTCTTAACTCGATCCCCTTCTCTTACCTCGTTCATACCTACTACACCTACCTACATTAGTCAGTCACCATTTCCTTGTCACTCACCCATTTCCATTGCCCTGACTCGCATGTAGATAGTAGAACACTTTGATTTGCTAGTCAGCCTCTTCCAGACATGAGAAGAAGCTGTGGTCAGGAATTTGCTGATAAATGTGCCTATGGGGCCTGGACTTGGACAATGCAGAGCACAAGATGCAGAGGGGACTTGGCTTTTATTGTGTTCCCAGGATGTACTTTCTTAAAAAGTAAGCTGCATATTTTATTTGATGGAAACAGAGGGGACTGCAATGGGAGTCTGTCATGGATCTAGTAATGGAGAAGGGCTAAAACCATGGCTCAAGCCGAAGGTACATGCGGGTGGACAGTTCCCCCACTTTTTTTACAGAGCCCACCTACTTTTTTCAGAGGGCACCTTGGTATGCTAATTTCTGGTGACGCCACATTCAATTGGTATGTTAATTAGTTTCACCACATTTTCTTTTAGGACTTGACCCATGGCTAAGACTGACCTATCATATTTATCATTGTTTTCAAGGAAGGTGGGGGGAGAGGGAGGGAGAGAGGGAGAAAAAGAGGGAAAGAGAGATGGAGGGAGCGACAGAGAGAGAGAGAGAGAGAGAGAGAGAGAGAGAGAGAATGTGTTGTGTGTGTAACTGTGGGGATGTGCTTGTGTGTGTAACTGTGGGGATGTGTTTATGTGTATTTGTGACTGGGTAAAGTATATGTGTCTCTTGTCTCACCTCAAAATACACATGTATTTATGTCTGTCTTTTGTGGGTCAGACAAGAGTGTTCTGGATAAGACAAAACAAAGAAACACTTGTGGGACATTCAGAGTTGGGTGGAAATGTAAAACCAGTGGGATTTGGCAGATACTACTGATTTTGCTGTCCACCCAATTCAGGGTTTGATCAACTGCAACCAGCAGTATTATACGTAGACTTTCAGCTAAATATCTGCCTATTTTTACCTTCACCGAGGAAGTGGGGTTAACAAAGCCAAACAGGCCCTGTTTCCTTTTAATTAACATGTGTTTTATTGTAGAAAATGGAAGTGCAGGGTCTTCCTTTCAATGTAGTGAAAACAGCCTGTACATAGGGGCAAGATAAGTGGGTGAAATGGTGCTCTTCACAGCCATACCCATTTAATGCATAAAACGGTGAGAATGGACCATTTTGTTCATAAACAAATGTACAGTAGTGGTATGAGACAGTACTGTACAACATTCATTTCCACATTCTTATTGAAGGTGGAAAAGGCCCCCAGAATATTTTTGAAATCTCCTTTTTACTTTACCACTGGTGGAGGTCGTATGTCTAAAATACCTCTGGAGGTATGCCAAAAATGCCACCTCTGCTGATGGTAAACTCTGAGTTGGGTACATTTTCATCAATATCACTGATGGAGGTGGTAACTTTCTCTATCTGTATTTCATTTTTTTTAAAACTGTCAAACTCTGGATGACCCCCCCTTCGTTTGTAGTCCACTAATAATACCTGCATTTTACATATTTCTGTGCATGTTCTTCAACTGTGCCCAAAACTGAGTACCACAAACAGCCAATTCTAGGACAAACTCTGATAAGATAAGGACCCTTACTTCCTTGGCAAGTAGGAGTTGTGATTAGCTGCTGAGGATTATAACAGGCCAATGGTGTATGGGCCACAGTGGTACCAAAATTGCCCCCCAGAATCCCATAATCTGTAATTTAAATGCATACATTGCAGCTGGGTGATATGAACTTGCCCCTGTACCTAAACTCATCTCCCTCTCACTCACCCACTGTGGAAGCCCACATGTGGGGAACACCCAGGCAAATCTGCGACATTGCTCAAATCAAGATGAGTGTCTCTCCCCATCTAAACAGATACCAAGCACTCCTTGCAGCACTCTGTTCCTTTGAGGCAGGTGAGATTCTGAATATTTTACCTTTTTCCAATAATAGTTTTACATTTTGCACCTCTGGCCCAGGCGGCAACAGCCCAGCCCTGTTATTGGGACATTGGTTGGTCCTTTGACCCGTCCTTTCCCGGGTTGATCATTATGTACGCAATACTCATTGTTTCATTGTTGGGATCTAGGTCTGCCCTGCAACTTTTATGGTCTGCAGGCCCTTCCAGGTTATGCTCCAATGCTCGCTCTGGAGGCCTGCCCTTTTCCTCATTCCATAGTCAGTCTGTGCCTGCCCTGGTTCTGTGTTGTCTTCCAAGTTGGTCCTGCTCATGGGCCAATTACTGTACTCCACGCCCGCATTGCTATGGGTTTCATCTGCAGGTCTGCTCTGCTGGTGTCTATATGGACAGCCTGCATGCTGACTGTGAGATATATGTATGGGACCACAGGTAATGTGGGGAGTACTTTCCCCCAATTAACAGCGCCACACAAATAGGCCTTGATATTCTATCTAGCCCTGTATGTGACTTATCTAGAACCAGTGAATCCCTTACGCTTCAGCAATGATCAATCAAGAACCAGGCCGGGGTATAGAAAGAATATATTTGTATTAATTATTATGAAAAATGTAATCTATGTGGCTCAAAAAAAAGATTCAATACATATAATTCACCTTTTTGGGAATAAACAGTAACAAAAGATCTGAGATTCCAATACATGTGCGTTTTTACTGTTCAGTCTCCAGTAAATATAATGCAGATCAAATTAATATTTCAACATTTGTATCACCCACAAAAATCCCTTAATGTCAAATTAGACAGTACCTTGGAACATTACCACATCATGAGCATTGGCATTCCTTGAGAAAGTTTATATTTAAATCAATGCAACATTTTAACATTTTCAAAAGCAATTTCACAGATGAGGCACTTGGTATATTTAATTTCCCTGTGCACTTGAAAATGCCAGCAGACTTTTGATAATGCTTTTTAGATTTATAGAACCCTTTGTCCTTCGCCCGTATGCAATGCAGAATCTCTTTCTATCAGGAGTCACTTCCTTACTCTCTGGACAGACAAGGCCTTTCAATTAGGGACTTCACTTTATTTCATTTAGCAAGACCCTTCTTTGCCCCAGCACTAAAAACCCACACTGTTTCATTCAGCACCACTCTGCTTAAAGGGCAGGTCTGAGGAGTGGGGACAGTTAGGATTTTTATTTTTAGACAAGGACACCCTTTCCCTTTATGGTGTTTTGGGGTTGGGAATGAAATTAGGAGTACCCACTGACGTTAAATTACTATATTTTTATTCACACTGGGAGTGGTTTTCTTAATTTTGAACTTCAACAAAATCACCCCGTGATCTTTAGCTATTGGGGAATTAATTAAATTATTATTTATAAAACTATGCTAAGGATCTACTTCCATACCCCCCACCATTAATTAAGGGGAATGTATTACATCAAACCGATCCCACACTCTTGGTTCTATTGGGCAAGCTACTTACATTGATCATCTCTGGGCTTGGCGCTCAGGAAAGACATCAGCATTTCTGGACACTCTATTTGGCTCTCCTTGCAAAGGTCCCAGCACCTGTCTCTGTTTACCTCGTTTCCTTCAGCAATCACATTATCATTTCCAACTCAGGTAGTGTCAGACTGTCTCCCAGGCAATGGTAAATCTCCATCAAGCTTTCAATAATTCCACCCAGATGACTTCAGGCAGCTGTTCCCCTCTCCCCATTGTGCAACACTTCATATACTGTTCACCACCGCCCAAAATATTAAAATTAAGAGGTGCCAGTTTATGGTCTCTCAAACTGAATTGGACAGCTATGGTCCTTCTCTCCTCCCAAGTCCCAGCCTCTCTTTGGGGATAGGCTCCCGGAGTTATGAAGTTGAAATGATGGGAGTGATGGTTCCAACCACTAGCACTGACATTTCTTTTACATGTCAGTTTTGCACTCAAAAAGTCCAAAGTGACAAAAACGTTTATTTTACAGATGTAAACCAAATAATATATATATTC
This sequence comes from Ambystoma mexicanum, assembly GCF_040938575.1. NCBI lineage: Eukaryota > Metazoa > Chordata > Amphibia > Caudata > Ambystomatidae > Ambystoma > Ambystoma mexicanum. Next base: position 427,832,319 of record NC_090934.1, on the reverse strand, counting down.
AGACTCCTCTAATCATGCCTTGTTTGTGGAACTAACTCCCATCTGGGTAGGAGGTTGCAGGTGCTTACAGCAATTTTCCACAGTTTACACAAAAATAATACAAGTGGAATCACCAACTTTTACATCCAGTTACATGATTCACTAATCTAATGTCCCCCAAGATTCAGCTTCCCCAACTTTTCTTTGGAGGTAGAAATACATTTTAGGTTGTAGCTTGAGTTCCCAAGTTCGAATTTTAATGAGAATTAAATCATCACCTTAACTTTCTGGATATGTTTTAGAATGATAGCTGAATGGTTTTCCTACCACTTATCGTCTCAGAGAAAATCCATAAAGTATGATTGGGCATACTCTCATATTGGCATTTATTAATTATATGCATATTTTTCAGTTCCTTTGTCACTAGGTTTAATTTCCCCTGAAATATGTGCGGCAGGCGTCTCTACTCTGTTGTTGATTTTGGCCTGGGGTAAATCCATTATACACTCCTGTGAAGTCAGAGTTCTGCAAAAGTGATCTTATCTTGCTGGCCAGAGGGGTCTCTGGCAAAATGTGACAATCTTGATTGCAGGCGATCCTGTCAGCCATGGGATGGTCCACAATATTTCTTGAAAATGTACTAAGTTCAGGCCATGAAAGGTAGCTTTTCTGTTGACCAAGCCACGGCAATAAATTCAGCTCTTCTCTCTGGCCCTGAAAATTAAAGGAATTGTCTTTCAGAAAGATGGCATAGCATGTGATGGGTGAAGGTCAGTGTTTTTAACTTGCAAGGGAAAGTTCTTTACATTCACACACACCTTCTGTGTCCTGAATCATAGAAATACTTGTTTTTCAATATGTTGTATTTACTTTTCATGTGAAGCCTTTTAGTATCTCTCATCATGTCATCAATGTCCACTTCACTCTATGATCTACATTTGAATGGTTAGGCCAGTGAACTTCACTGGTAAACAGTTCCTTTCCTACCAAACTGTAGAATGCCCACATTTTAAAGGCATCTTTCTATTGTCAGCAAGGCAGCCTGTGTTGAAAAGTAGGGCACAATCACATGTAATGAAAGGTACTTTCATGACTTAATTTCACATCCGAGGCCCATTTTGTACTATTACTTTTCAATATACACAGCATTTTGTTATGTGGCAGTTGCAAGTGAAATGCTACCTTTTGTCTATCAGTCAACAATGTGCCTTTCCAATTCCCTTCTGCTGTCTGCTTTCATTTTTCACATGTGCCTTGCTTCAATTTCAGAAGTATATATATTTGAATTCACTCAGCACATTGGCTGTGTTCATGTTTTGAGGAATTCATTCTGCCAGTGTGCCTTCCATGACAAGAAGGTAGTTCTGCACATTTTGGACCCAACATGGGTTTTCAGTTTATTTGATCCTGGGGCTGCTATTAAACCCCACAGACCGGGATCCTAGGTTTGTTTTTAAGTCCACACTGCTTATGGTCCTTGGTCTGTCTGTGTAGGGCTACCCTTCTGCAGGTCCTTTGGTTGGTGGGTAGGTCCACCCTGTTTCTGGGTGGGTGCCTACCTGCACTGCGCTCATTGTCCCATTGTTGTTCAGTGCCGCTACGTCTCATGGTTTTTCCCCCTGTTTCTAATTCTCCGGTCGGTTTCTATGCTTCTCAGCTCCTCCTTTAGTCTGCAAACCTCATTGCTTGTAGATTAAATTGTAGGTCACCCTCTTCATGATACTGTGAGTGGTGTGTGGGCTATACCTGCTTCTTGTCCCATGGTGCGTCTGTAGGCTGTCATGTCGCTGTATTGATCTGCAGGTCCAACCTACTAATGGTCCCTTAGTTGGTCTTTAGGCTGTTCTGCAGCTCGTTTTGGCTATACATCGAACTTACCTTTGGGCTGCAGACCCACCCTACTCCTTGCTATGGATTGTAGGATTTAGCCTGCCACACCCCTAGTTTAACAGTTGATCGCTAGGCTGTGTTTCTCATGAGTTGGTTTCTAAGTGAGCCCTGCTTATTATCTCATGGATGTTTCTGACCTTTTGTTTTTCTTTCCAGGTTAACGCATGACATCAGTCTGGAGGAGTTTGAGGATGAAGACTTCTCTGAGATCACGGAAATCACAGATGAGTGTGGGCTGAGCCTGCACTGCAAGGAGAGCCTTTCCTGTCGGGTGAGGACTCTGGGTGCAAGGGGTGCTTGGAGGCAGCATAACCGGGGAGAAACAATCATACTAGTCATATAAACTGAGTGGGGCCTGCTCACGGGGAGACCCAAATAACTGATGCCATTGCTGTGTTTGTTATAGTTCTCCTTGTGTTCATGACTCCATGGTGGTACTTTGTGGTGGGAGACTGATGCACCAGTGAGAGGCGGGGCAGGGTGCTCTGATTCATCTCTTTCTTATGTATTTATTTTAAAAACGTCTTTATTGGAATTGCCCTGCTATTCATATGTCTCAAGTATTGCCCAAACTGAGGTGAATTCCTGCCTGACCGTTATACTGCTAAACGTTATCACAGTCTTATGTCCTTGGGAGGGGTCTGATTTATCAGGGAGTCTGAGTGCAGGTGTCTCAGAGCATCTTAAGAGTCTGCTGTTCTCTGTCGTTGTTGATGATGTCCCTCGGCATTTATAGGAGAAAATCCCAAATTGTGTGGGGTCTCTGGCACTGTGTCTGCTTGCTGGGGTATGTCGTTGCTCTTCCTTGGTTGTAGATCAGGGTCCACAGGGGGATCCTTGCTTGTGTTTCGGGTTTGATTGCTCTCTCCACAGTGTCGTTGGTACCTTGCAGAAATGGGATGTGTTCCGTGTCACCACTCCTTGTCCTCGGGTGGCGGTCACCATGCTGTGATTGGAGTCCCGTACTGCCCATGGGCACGATTCGTATGTCAGTCATCTTTTTCGAAGGTGCTCTCGTTTTTACTAGTACAGTGTTGCCCGTCTGTATTTCTCTCTGTTGTGCATGGCGGGCTTGACTCTCTTTCTCATTCAGTCTTTCCTGTCTCTCTTCTATGAGCGGTATGTCTGGTTCGGGGCTCACCCAGCTTGAGTGTAGTGGTAGTTCGGCTTGGATCGGCACACCGAACATTAGTGCCGCTGGGCGTTTGTCTGTGTGTTCGGAGGAATTGATACACTGCTGGCAGCCAGGGTTGATGGTGGTCCTTTGCGATCCATATGATATTGTTTAGGGATCCCATGAATCGTTCTGCATCGCTGTTTGCCTGCGGCCAGCATGGGGTGATCTTATGGTGTTTGACGTTTAGGTTGGTGAGAAACTGTTTGAGATCATGACTGGTGAACGGTGGCCCATTGTCACTTTCCTTGGTATTCCATGTATGGCAAACACTTTCTTGAGGGCGCTTATGACTGACATGGCATCCGTGAACTTGACATGCTCCACCTCTGGGTATCTGCTGAATTTGTCAATTAGAACAATGGGTACCCTTCCCCTGCGATGGTGCAAAAATCCACACTCACCGATTCCCACCGTGTTTGGCTCCTGGGTGCGCTTGTTATGGGTTCGGGGGTTGCTAGTCTCCTTGATGACTGGCATGCTGCACAGGTTTCTACCAGTTCAGTTACACAGTTCTGTATCCTTGGCATCCACATTCTGGACTTCAGATAGGACTGTGCCTTTACGATGCCTTGATGGCCCCTGTGCGCTGACTTTAGTGCCATATCTTCTAAGGTTTCTTGGAGGACGATTTGGTGCCCTTTCAGTATAATGCCTTCTTATGATACTGTTACCTTGTGCCGGATTCTGAATGGTGCGTCTAACTTCTCTTGGGCTGCCGTGGTGCTGTGTGCCACTGCGGACAGATCATTTCTCCAATCGCCTGACTGGATGGTCTGTATTGTGCATTGCAGGCAGGCATTTGTCCTTGTTTCTTCTGCTATTTTGTGCAGCGTGAGTGCTCGTGGACGTGCACAGTCTATCACGTGGCACACATGTTCCTCTATCTCAACGGCATGTTCGTCTTGTTTGGTGGTGGGTCGGCGGTGGCGAAACAGGTAGTCGAACAGGTGTCCACCCCGGCTCTGTAGGATACGTCAATGCTGAATGGCTGCAGTTGGAGCATCAACTTTTCCAGCCGTGCTGGTGGGTGGGTGGGTGCGGTGCTGATCCCTTGAAAATCGGTATCAGTGGTTTATGGTCCATGAATACATTTGCTGGTCGTCCAAGAAGATATACTCGAAAGTGACGGCAGCCCCATAGAATCGCCAGTGTCTCCTTCTTTATGTGGGCATAGTTCTGTTCAGTTTTTGCTAATGCTCGACCGGCGAAAGCAACCGGAGACACAGTGCCCTCTCTGTCCACTTGGGTGAACACAGCTCCTAACCCCACGGGGCTGGCATCCACTAGCCATTCTGTGGTACGGTCGGTATCGAACAATGCCATTTTGGTGGTGCTTGATAACGAGTCTTTGATGCGTTGGAACGCGTGTTGGTGCTGTTCTGTCCATTCCCATTGTTTCTCTTTCTTGGTAAATTCTCTCAGTGGTGCTGTAATGGTGGCCAGGTCGGGGATGAACGTGGTGCAGTAAGTGGCCATGCCCATAAAGCTTCTTTCTTCCGATGCCGATGTGGGGGCATTTGCTCCTTTGATATCTGAGACCTTGGCCAGGTCAGACAATACACCGTCTGAGTTGAACACATATCCAAAAAAGTTCAGCTCGTGTTTGTTAAATTCGCATTTCTCTGCATTTAACGTGAGGCCGGACTCCTCTAGGCACTGTAGGACTGCAGCTAGCCGCTCATGGTGTTCTTCTGTTGTTGTTCCATACACCAAGATGTCGTCGCTGATGTTGGTGGTGCCGGCGAGGCCATTGAGCACTCTCTTGATCTCATTCTGAAAAACCTCCACCGCAGATGATATTCCAAAGTTTAGTCTTTTGTATCTTCATAGTCCCAGGTGTGATGAAATTGGTGTTATATATCTGGATTCTCGGGCAAGGCATAGATGGTGATAGCCAGAGCGTAGGTCGGGTTTGCTGAAAACCTTCGCTCTCGTTAGGTCCACGATCAGCTCATTGATCGTAGGAGTGACATGATGCTCTCGACCGATGGCTACATTTGGTAGCCGCATGTCAATGCATATCCTCACTGCATTGGGCTGCCATGGTTTTTGGGCCACGACCATGGGGGACACCCAGGGAGTTGGGCCAGATGTTTTCTTTATTATCCCTTGCTTCTCCAGCTTCTCCAACTCTTTCTCGACGGCCTCCCTCATGTGAAATGGGACTCGGCGGTGCTGCAATGCCTTGGGCTCAATCGTTGGGTCAATGTGCATTTTGATTGTTCTTCCGCAGAGACATCCTATTCCTTGGAATACTTTTTGGTGTTTTCCTAGGAGGCTGTCTATCTCTGGTGGGTTGACGCTCAATGCGAAATGCACTAGGTGCAGTTTCTCAGCTGTGTGACAGCTTAGCAGTGTTTCTAGTCTTGCGTCCACTACATATATCCTGGCCCGTCATCTGGTTTAGTTATGCGCCAGGTCAGATCAGAATGACCCTGCTACTGCTATTGGCTTCCTGCACCCATACCCGAAAAGCAGTACTCATTTGTTCTTGAGCTTCAGCTTCGGGCCTAGTTTGTTGAATGTATGAATGGGAATGATGTTTACTATCACTCCTGTGTCCATGACCACTTTGGTGGTGGTTCCATCGGACAGGATAGTGCAGGATGGCCGCCTAGGTTTCTTCGCTTTATGATTGTTCTTCATTGTTTTTATGGCGAAAATCATGTGAATTCGATGCACTCATCCTTTTTTCTTTCTTTTTCACCTTTCATGTCCATCTGAGGATGTTTCTTCATCTGAGGATTCTTCTGTTTTGCTACTGCTGGGCGATCTCTGCGTGGTGGTGACCGCTCTTACCTTTCCTCTTCCTCTTTGTTGCCGACTCGAGGTATGTTGTCCTCCTGGATGCCTCGGAGGTGTGGGGTTCAGGCATACGGTTGCAAAGTAATTAAGCCTTTTACACTTATGACAGGTCACTCCTAAAGCTGGACACGATTCTCCCCTGTGCCAGGGTCCTCCACACCATTTGCAGGCGTCGCCCCGTCTCGATGGGCGTCCTGGTACTGAGTTGGTGGGTCGCCTTTCTTCTTGTCGACTTCAGACCGCCGCTACTTCTTCCTCCTTTCGCGTGTTGTCAATGGGTAGTCACTGCATTGCTGCTTCCATGACCACCACCTGGTCATCTGTGCGCTCCCGGAATCTCCCCATGGCTAGGATGCGGTCCAGAGGGATGTTTCTATCGGACAACACCATCCTGCGTAGTTTGTCTGTTGACATAGCATTGATGATTTGTAGATGGACAGCAAAATCTTGGTCTGGGAATTCGCATCCTAACGCTAACTCCCTGAGTCACGCATGGAAGTCGTTGATGGTTTCCTATCTCTCTGAATGGTCATGCAAAATTGGAATCGCTCATAGTCTGGGTTCAACTCAGGCTTGAACTAGTTGTTTAGCGCTGCCTTTGCTGTGTTGTACTCATCTGCTGTCCCTCTGTCTGGAAGCATGTTGAATAGACGTAGCGCTGAGGCGCTAATGTTCAGCAGTAATAGGGTGCGTTTCCTTCTCCCTTCGACGATGTCCCTGGCCTGTAGGTTCAGTTCAAATTGTTGGAGCCATATTCCCCATATGAGGGCCGCCCAGTGATGTATGGGTCGAATGATCTTATGAAAATTGTCTGTGTGGTGTCATGACTATCCAGCCTCAATGTGTTGTCCCTTGGATGTATTCTGCTGCTGCCTGTTCTAGTTGGGCTGGCTTGGGGACTGGCCATGGTGGTGTGGGCCTGCTGTTCTCCTCGCGTGCACTTTTCTTTTATTGCTTACTGTGTCTCTGGGTGAGCAATCAGTGTTCTTCCTGCATTTTGTGGACTCTCCACCTGGTCACTGTGGCTGTTGCTGCATTTCTTGTGGCAAGGCTGGTTGTGTAGGCTGTCCTTCCTCTCAGCCTGTCAACTGCCGTGCGTTGTTGCCGTTATATTTTTTCTTTCTGGCATAGTTCTTCCAGTGCCTTTTTGTAACTGTTCAGTAATTATTTATTTAAATTTTTTTCAGCGGGGCACACGTGGCTTCTAAACTCCTCTTCGCCAGTGTGATGTTATCACATCCGACCTCAGGTACACTCGTACACTCGGGGAGGTCGGATTACAGTCACCCACGCTCTCATACATACACAGCGGGGAGATGCAACAAACAGGTCTTACACTTCTCCAGGATTACTCGGTTTAGCCCTTCGAAGGCGAGGCCGTCTTTTTTTCCGCCCTGATCACGTGTCGTGGGGTCTCTCCTCGCTCACATGGTCAGGGCCACCTTCAAAACACCACACTTAAGCCCCAGCATGGGATCATCTTCCCACATCTAATACCTTTGCCCTCTGTTTAATGCTCTGATGGTGCGTCAAAGCAAACGTGCAAACAATACTAAATTCAATAAAGACAGCACTATGCTTCAAGGCACTGCTTGATAAAGCAGCTGATGTGCCGTAAACCTACCTAGACAAGAATGGGGCAGCTTTGTTCTTCTTGCGAAGCAGCTCCAACATATATCCTTTCAGAGGTGGGACCCCACTTTGTGCAGTGTTTACTAGCATCCTGCTACAGGGCACGAGAGGGCACACACCACTTCACTGAGGAATAGCACCTAAGCGCACGTGATTCAAGACTGCAGCAATTTCTTTGCACGCATCATGGTTGCCTCCCTCCCCCCCATGAAGCCTTTTATACCCCCACTAACTCTAAAATTCACACTCAACAGGTGATATATTGTAAAGTGAGCAAAATGTACATGAAATTGAGGTGTGTGCATATTCTAGCTCAGGGTTGTCCAACTCCAGGCCTTGAGGGCCGGACCCATGTCAAGTTTCAAATATTAACCCTCATTAATATTTATGAGAAATGTACATACAATGATTCTAAATGTATGAACATTTTTCCTCATGAATATTAATGAGGGATATCCTGAAAATCCATCAGGATTCCGGCCCTCAAGGCCTGGAAGTAAATCTAGCTAAATAATGGCAGGTTGGTTTTAATGCCTAAAAAGTGGAGGCATTTTGCATGCCACTGTTTTTACCATTCACCTGCATTATGATTTGATGGTTTTTACCAAATACAGTATTTTGAAGACTCTGAATATTGTAAATACAGCATTACCACCACGACCCTCTTCCTCGTCTGAGTACTTACTTCATGAAGGTGTCCCGCCTTGCCAACAGCATAGCCGTTAAAAATTCTCCATTTTCTGTTTGGGCCTCACCCTGTCCTAAAAGAGACAGCCCCCATTCCACTTCCTGTTTATTTTCTGTCTTTGCAGACAGTCCTTTGATGGGCCTGTTGGGCTAGTCCATCAGATTAATGGCACTCCTGTTGCTGGACAGAAGGGATGGTGGAGAAGGCGCTGCACCTGCTGCGTGGGTGAATTGGGGGGACCAGTGAAGGCCCGTAGAGGGTGGAGCCCTCACGGCAAGTATCCAGAATGCTCTCACATTTCAAGCAGGGCAAGGTCTCGTAAGGGCTACAGGGTGGCCCCACTGCCAGGCCATATTTGGACACTGCCTTGTTGTTCTGGGCAGGGAAATCACTAATGATAAGGTGGGTGCTAACCCCCTCCCACACCGACCTCCCACCAGTAGAGACCCCGGGATCGCAACTGCTGGCGCATGGCCCTCAAAGGCAAGGGTGAGTGAGGGCACAGAGCCCGCCCACCAAAACGATTCCCCATATTTTGGGCTCGTACTGGAGTATGAACGGTGCCTGGTGACATGTGGGCTGGTCCTGCAGCACTTCCCTCTGCTCAGGGGTAAGAAGGTAGGAGCAGGGAGGAGAGAGAGAATCATGGTGAGGTGTGCGCACACAAGGACAAATTGCTTAGGGATGCCGGCTCTCATTCCCCCTATGAAGGAAGTTCCCCTCACCGACCCATCACCACTTGAGGGGGGAGTAGCTGTGATGGGCTCTGGGCTTTGATGCCTGGGTGGGTGGAGGGTGGAAGGAATTCAGTAAAGGGTTTAGAGCGACAAAGTCAGGAGCTCGGCCCCTGTTACCACCCTCCAGCAGATGGGGTGATTTAAAAAAAAATAGATTTTTAAAAGGGACTTCCCATTGTCCTTTGCTCGTCAGTGCAAACTATCCCAGTGTGTCAGGGGCTAGGTTGTGGCAGTCTTGGTATAAGCTGGTCACGGAGAAACAGAAATAAAGGCGTAAACATCTGTCTCCTTCCTTCCAGCTCCTCTTCCGACACTGACGAGTCTCCTCTTAAACGACATAAATTGACTTGTTCCATGCCAGAAAGAAGGATGTTGAAGCCAATTATGGTGGCAATGAGGGTTGAAAAAACCTCTAAGCAGAAAGGGTCTGGGGCTTAAAGGACACAGCCTCATCTTCCTCTTAACCTTTCTCATCTGATGAGGTTAACCCAAGAGGGAAGCTGCTGGATCTGAAGGTGATTAAGTCCTAAGAAGAGTAGTTGATTGCATGAAGTTAAAAGACCGGACATTTGGGACATAAGCAGAGGACTCGATGATCCAGAAATTCGAATATGGGCCTTGGAATGGGTTCCCTGTGTTAATTGCAATTGAGAAAAAAGTCCTGAGGGATTGTAATTACCCAGAAGGTTTGACTGCCCCAAGGTTTATGAAAAGACTGTATCCAGTGTTGGAGGATCCTAACTTGCAATTGAATGGTTGAGGTGGACTTCTTGCTGGCGAGTTTAAGTGGCAGACCTTCTATGCCCTCCAAGAAGGTGACTGTGAAAGATGCAAATGACCAGAAAGTTAATTTTGCTTAGAAAAGGTGCCATGCAGGTGCTCACCTAGCTTTGCTGACAGGAACTTGCAACTCAAACACTATTGATTCTCTGACTTTCAGGTTCTTTGCTAGGATGGAGGAAGGGGTTGATTGTTCAGACTCAATGAGGCCATGCAAAGGCAGGCCAACTTTATATCTGATCTGGCCTAAAACCAGGTTAGGCCCTGTGTCTTTAGTCATAGGTACTGCAATTGCGGCCAAGAGCCTGTTTATGCTCCACGTTGTAAAACTGAGAATGCAGAGAAATTGTGGCCCTTCATCTCCTCTTCCTTGGTTTAACCTTGCTTGGTGACATCTTGGAGTCGAAGGTTGATTGGAACCACAAAAAAGCTAAACATGCAGGTTCCCTCCATCGAAAGACAAGATCTCAGTCAGAGTGGGTTAGGCAGATCCCTCCCTCCTGGTCTTATTACAGGGTTGGGTCAGAGGAGAAGGAAGTCCAGTGTGCAATGGCAGTTGTGGGGGGTCCTCTATCCTCTTAGAGTAAATCTAAAGCTCCAGTGGTCAAGACCCAGTCTTCCTGAATCTGCCGTAGTCCTTCAGGTGGGGGTCAGACCATTACATTTTCCCAGCTATATGAAACCAACTTTTCAGGATATTGCAGATTGTTTCCCAGGGTTACAAGATAGAATTTAGATAGACTTCAGAAGGGACTAGGACAATTCCCACCCCTGCACTAGGGGATCCCAGGAAGAGAATGGCTCCTGTTTGGTAACGCCAGTCTCTTTGTGTCAAAGGAGCTATTATGAAGGTTCCTCTTGAGGAGAAAGGATTGGGCTGTTCAATCGTTTTCCTGGTGCCCAAGTCTTCAGAAGGATTTTGCCTGTTCATCCTTTTGATGTGAGGGGGGGTCAATCAAGGGTTTATAAGACAGAAGATTACCTTCAAGATGGAGACCTTGCAGCATATTATTCCACTCCTCTCGAAGGGACGTTGGTTATCCTCACTGGATCGCCTTGAGACCCATCTTCACATTCCCATGCATCCCTCCTGCTGGTAGTTTCTGAGGTTTGCAGGAAGCCAGGCTAATTTTCAGTTCATGTATCTTCACTTTTGGCTCTGCTCCTCATGTCTAAACCAAAGTGTTGGCCCCATTGGTGGGGAAGCTGCATGAGGAAGCGGTAAATCTCTATCCTTACCTGGACGACTGGTTAATTCAAAGGACTTCCAGTGCATACCCAGACAGCGGTGTCCTTTAGCCTTGCGAAATTCTGAGAACTCACTGCCACCTCATCAACCTGAAGAAGAATTTGTTAACTCAGACAATGCAGCTCATCTGTGTGGTCTTCCACAGATAATCTGGCTTGGTCCATCCTCCAGGGGGCAGGCCCTCTCCTTCCAGGAGTGGGTCTGGAGAACTCCCTCAGGTCCATGCCTGCTTTTGGCTGTGGATCAAGGGTCTAATGGTGGCTACAAACTTTGTAACGCCATGGGTACCGTTATATCTTCAGCCCCGTCTTCATGGGCACAGTTATATCTTCAGCCCCTTCTTTCCCACATGCACAGACTTTGCTTCCCTGTCCAGGAATTTTGAAGCAATGGTCTCTGTCTCCTTCCCGGTGACTCAACTAGTATGCTGGCTTCTGAAGGAAAACCTCATGCAAGGTTTCTTTTGGACCCTCCCCCCAAATGGATTCTCACCACAGAAGCCAGTGCTAGGGTTCTGCGGCACTGTTGAACCAGAAAACAGCTCATGGACACTGGACCTGATGGAGGCTCTCTCTCTCTCTCATTGAACTGCAGGGAATTGAAGGTAGTGAGACGGGCCATCCTGTTCTTCAAGACAGAAGTCCGGGGCTGCAGAGTTATGATCAGGATAGACAATGCCTGGGCTCTGGCCTATATCAGTCATCAGGGTGGATCAAGGTCCAGCTCACTGAACAGAATTGTCTGTTCCTGGGTGCTTGGGCAGAAGACAATCTCCTCTCCATTAGGTCAGTGCATGTGTGAGGAATTCGACCATCTGCACAGTGGGTGTGCGCTTACCAGGGCCAGGGTTTTTATTTTATTTTAAATTAAATTGCATGATGATAAATCAACCTCCAGAAAAAGTTGGGGCTAATCTGCACACATTTTCCTATGCTCACCGTACGACGTACGCATTGACCTGTGTACTCTGAGTGGACACAGCCTACAGGCGCCATCCCCATGTCATATTTAGTTGGCATATGACAGCCAAGAGTACATCAAGGCATCTCAGAAGGGGGAAGGCAAAACGTTCCTCCTGCCATGGCCAGCCTAATTAACTAACAAAGGCTCCATGGACCTGCCCTATTCTTTGTCAGCTTTGCATTCTAATCAAAGTTAATTCAAGCAGGCCCATGAGATGCCTGGTCGCAGGACTAACAAAAGACAGGAAAACCCCAACAACCTTTGCTATGTCTGTGTCAACCTGAAATCAGCTCCCGCTTCTCAGTATCAAGGGCAGTGACCTGTCATGTCTCGGACTATGTGTTTACAGTTGGCAGCCCCTGCAGGGGGACCCCATTCAGAAGGTACAAGTATGTGGATTGATGGAGACAGAAAGTCTGTTTTCACCACAACGTTCGAGGGAGACCTGCCGCTTTAATCAAAAACAACAGAGTTTCATTAACGAGACACCCTTTGATCTACAACAGACAGGAAGATGAGTGGGGCTTGGTATAGCATTCTTTCACCCCTTTACCTTTTCTGTTGCAAAGCACTATGGTTATGACCTCATGCATACAGGAGATTGTTGGTGACGATCCAGGATTGGTTCATTAAGGTAGGCTCAGCCTACACCAATCACTGGGGCCCATTTGGCTTTAAAAGAGGGCCGAGCCCCTCTTTTGGCAGATCATCTAAAGACTTTGCAAGGAGTAACGAGAAGAACTCATTTGGACCATGGCTGAAGGTACAGTCTTCCTTACAGCTTCTGCCATGGAAGGAAGGCCAGGATTTCCAAAGAGGGAAGCAAGATCCCTCCCCTAAACATCTCCCTGGGAACAGAGGGAAATACTGAATCCAGAGGACCCTCCAGCAGCTCCAGAACCAGTACCCAGCCAGCACAAAGCATGCCCTGCATGGTTCTGCAAGCAAGCTTCCCAGGTGGGAAGTGCCAGAATGTCTCTGAACCAAACCGAGAACAAGGCCATTGCCTGCAACACTCTCCTCAGCTTTAGGCCGTCTGCCTTAAAGGACGACACAAGCCCAGGGAAGAAGTTAGAAGGTGTACATCGATAAGGATCAACCAGCGTCCGAGACGCCTCAACCAGTGCTTCAGTCCCCCCGACCAGCACTGAGACGATTCCTGACCCAGAGCTGCATGTAGGCCAGGCTGCAGCCGTCCATCCAGCCTCTCTCGCCGAACTGCCTGCCACCTGATACCCACAGCTGGCACCCGTCTTGAACTCTGTCGCAGGAGCTGCAAAGCACCCTGAAACCGACTTCACCCTGTTGAGCACCAAGAACTTCTACAGGGTACATTATGGTTCTCTCCCCCCAAAGGCCCCTAGTGACATTTTACAACCCATTGCTCCCCTTGTGTTGAAACCAAGTATACTTGAACTATCGAGATTAATTACTTTGCTGACTACCCTCCTGTCAGAATCCAGAGTGCATCCCTTTTTCTTCTTGAAACTGTCTGTCCTCTGCATTCCTGTACAAGGTGGGTTGTATTTTGTAGTGTGCTAGAACTTTCTGTTGTGATAATAATATCATCCCTGGGGGTGGGGGCGGCTTCTGGCCATGCCTGGGCCGGTTTGGAAAAAAAAAAGAAAAAAAAAACATCTTTTTTTTTCTTTTCTAAAAGCCTTCTTAGGTCGTTAAATGAGTACCAACACAGGTTGGGTGTTATTGTATGCATATTTGTTCTATAAAAAAAGCTTAAGTGTAAGTGCTATACAATAACATATTATCCTTTGGCCTTGGACGTCTGCTTGGATTCACAGTAATTTAGTGTACTTAGGACCAATGCTATTTGATGACATTTCCTGTTTTGTCAAGGGGTGAAAGGTCGTGTTTCATCGCTTCCTGGGATGTCACTTTGGGGTGGGGTCAAATGACATCACTTCCGGTGATGTCATCATAGGTCAAGGGTCGTGAGGCGAGGGGTGGACCACTTTTTTGAGGCGAGGGGTGGGCCACTTTTTTTTGGGTGACCGGGCCTATTTCTTGTGACAGTCCGACCCTGTGCATTCTAATGAGTTTTTTGGTTGTTCGGCCTTAGGTATAGGCTCTCTCTCTCTCTCTCATGGGATCTCCCTCTGGTGTCCGGGCCCTTCAAGATCCCTCGTTCAAGCGCCTTAGTTCTACTCACTTGAAGTGGTTTCTTACACAATGGATATTATCAGTCAAGGGCATTGGGGAGCTTTTTTTGTATTATGTTTTTTATTGTGTTTTACACGTTTTCACTGCATGAATACATTCATTCATTACATTAAATCCAATTTCATTTGTTTCTAAGTAAAACCATCCATATAAAAATAAACATTCCAACACTTATAAAAACACTATACACTTAGTAGAATCCTTTCCTCGTTATTTAACTTCATTCACAGTTTCCAATAGAGTATATATTCTAAGACATACTTTATATAGTGCCATGTTTTGTCTATGATCAGTCCCTATCCAGCTTATTTTCACCAGAAATGGCAGCTCTTTATATCTTCCAGCCAGTGCACATACTCGTGCAAATAGAACATATACAAATGCCCTAACTTCCTACAACTGGTCAGAAGATGTGGTGCAGTTTCTAGTAAATGTGCTATTCAGCAAATCCTGCAACCTCTGTCTTGATATGATATGATGCGTCATCTATAACGTGTCTGTACACAAGTGTTTCTGGGGAAGTGTTTCCCGTTGTACACCCACCCATGCGCCCCTTATCCCAAGCATTGGCAGCCGATTCAGCCTCAGGGCACTGATAATCTTCTAAGAGAAGGTGTCAGAGACTTTATCAAATACTTTTTGCTGGATGAGATAGGTGGTCTCAATCTCCACAAATCATTTATCATTTTTCAGACCCACCAGATGACTGATACAAACCCCAATTCCCACCATTTTATTTTCCTGGTACATTCTTTAATCAGGATCCCTGGCTCCTGCTGCCAATCTGGTGACCATCCAATAGTGGCAAAAGGTTTCTCACACAGGCAGCTAAGACCTTCTAAATCTGTTACCCCACATTCAGCAAAGCCGTCCCCATCATAGCCATCAGCGGTCCAATTGGCTCTTTTCTCATATTGATAAATAGGATACCCTGCCTGTTTAGGACTGCTGCCTGTATGGAACTAATGGCAAGCTCTAATCTTAATGCTTGCACCGGCACACTCTGTGCTAGCCCCAGTATGCCTCGCCAGATTTTAGATTCCAGTACACTGAGCCAGCCCATTTTTTCTTGCAATTGTGTTTCCAGACCATAAGAGACCGCTGGTGCAATACATTGTTTATGTACTGTTATAATCCCAGTGAGGCTGAAACCTGTGCTTGATTCGCTGACTTTTTTGTCATAACGGTAAGGGCCCACGCTTTTGTGCACTTTTCTTGTCACAAGGTGTTACAATTAATTTTTTCGTCCAGGATTACCCCCAAATACTTATATTGTTTTACCCTCAAAATGCGGATACCGTTCACGTAATATTGGGCACTGTTTCCTTTTTTATTGGGGCCAAATATCATGTTTGGTCTTATCGAAATTTTGTTTCAGCTCGTTTTTTGTAGCAAAACTGTGCAAATGATCTGCCGAGCAAGTCAAACCCACAGTTTTATGGTCCAATATAACCAGATCGTTTGCACATGAGACCAAACCGATTCCCGGTGTTCCTATTCCAGGTGGAAAAATGTTCACCTCCCTTCGACACGCTGGGAAGCCCTCCATATACAGGTAGGATAGCATGAACACCAGCACACAGCCCTGTTTTAAACCCTTCCTTATTTTAAAGTCCGTGGTGCAGGCATCCATGCCATTCAACCTAACCTGTACCGTGTTGTCCACGTGAAATTCTTTTATTACTTGAAGCAAATTGACCGGTATCCCCCAACATTGCAGTTTTTGCCATAATCTGTCACAATTCATGGTGTCGAATGCTGATTTGAAGTCCACAAACAGCGTGTGCATAGGGGTACGCACTGGGAATCTTACTTAATTGATAAGGACATTAAGCACTGCAGACCATGCGCAGTCCCGGTACCAGCTCTGGAACCAATCTGAAACAGGCTGAGGATTTGGCATTCAGATGCCCACGTTTTTAACCTATCCAGGATTAAATTCCCAAACAGCTTTGCCGACGCATCGAGCATAGACAAGGGTCTATAATTCATAGGGTCATTTTAGTGCAATTTCTTGTAGACTGGGATTAGTATAGCCTTTTTCCAGCTATTTGCTAACTTCCCCTCTCTACATAGCAACCTGAATAGTTCACATAGTAGCTGACCCCATAGGTCAGAATTTTGTTTCAATACTTAATTTGGTATCCTGTCTGGACCCAGGGCCCGTGAACCCTTCAATTTTCTGATCTTCTCATTAATCTCCTCTTTATGCATCCTTTTATTGGGCAGCTGTGGGAACTCCTCTGTTCACCCCCTTACCCAGTGGTCTCCCCTGAGTCCATCCCCTTATTCTGTGAACCCACCTTCTGCCTGAAGGTGGTCACTCCCTTTCTACTGTCTGAAGAAACTGGGATTCCTTCCTGCGCTCGGAATTTGCCAGAGGATAAGGCCAATGTCTTGGTACATCTGGATGTCAGGAGTGTCTTGCTTGCATACTTGGAGAGGATCGCTGAGACGTTCCTCACCCAGTTTATCTTTTATGTTTGGGAGCTCAGGTAAAGGCAGGAAGGCGTCCTCCCTTACAATCAGCCATTGCCTTAGGGTAACAATCATCTTTGCTTAGATTGTGAAAGGATCTCGGTGTCCCCTCCCCCTAGGGTCATGCAGAAGTTCACTGATGGGGATGGTGGGCTCTTGGGCAGAGGCTCGTGGAGCTTCCATTATGACATCTAGGGCAGCGTCTTGGACCGCCCATCGCACATTTTTGAGGCACTATGGTCTGCTCTTACCAGCACAGGAGGATCACCCATTTGTCTGTTCATTTTTGAGTGATGTTTCTTGTTGATCTGCTCGCGATAGTAAAGATTTTGGTGTGTTCTCAATTGCACAGTCCTTGGAATCTTTGTGCACCTCAGTGTGATGGAAGTTGGGATGCTTCATGAAGTAAGTACTAGGATGAGGAAGAGAGGCATGGAGGTTATGCCTTGATTTACTTACCGGTAATCCTCATTACTCCGAATTGCATCCTAAATCTAGGGGTCCAGAAAGTGGGATGGAAGACTGCCAGCTTTAGAGACAGGGAGGTTTAAGGGGTGGTGCCTAAAACATTTGTCAGTAGCTAGGCTGTCAGGAAGGTGGGGTGCCTTAATGAAATAAGTACAGGGATGAGGAGAAGTAGGAATAGGAGTAATGAAGATTACAATTAAAGGTAATTCAGGCACGAGTATGGGTTGGGAAATTCCTGCAAAATTAGTTGTATTACACTATACATTTGTCTCCACTCAAAAGGAGTATGCAACATTTGTATTTGAACCAAATACTATGGGTGCGTGCTACAAAACGTTGGTTTCTGTCACAAGTGAGTGAAAAGATGTGCTAGCGTTTCCCTTTCAAATTTGTGAAGAAACAGTGGTAGCCCATGTCATCAGAATGTGCTCCGCTACACAGATCCAAGACTTGGAGCAGCATGTTTAGGAATTGTTACGCTTGCTCCGCTTTTCCAAATGGGATGCTCATTATATTACTCGCAACTTTGCATTGCGTAGCTAGGAGCAGGGGCGCCGAGTATGCGGGTGCTCCCGGGCCCGAGCACCCGCCGGCAGAATGAAGTCGGGGCTGAGCCTCCCCCCCCCCGGCCAGAAAGAAGAGACGCAGTATGGATGAGGTAAAAAACGTTGTTTAAAAATTGAGGGACGAATGCAAAGCAAGAGGCTCTTGTTATGCATCTGTCCCTCAATTTTTAAAAATCATTTTGGTTGGGGTATACTTCTACATCTGTGCACCCGGGTGCATGGATGTATAGATACACCCAACCCAAAACGATTTTTAGAAATGGAGGCGCAGATGAAAAGCAAGTCTGTCCCTAAATTTCTAAAACTCTTTTTGGGTTGGGTGTATTTGTACATCTGTGCACCCCTCTTGCCAAGGAGGGGTGCACAGATGTACAAATACACCCAACCCAAAACGATTTTTAGAAATGGAGTCACAGATGCAAAGCAAGTCTGTCCCTCAAATTCTGAAAGCACCCCTCTTGCATTGCATCTGTGGAGGGAGGTGGCAGAGAGAGGGCAAATGAGACTGTTTGCATGTCTCCGAGTGTGTACATGGTGAGGGTGAATGCTATGCTATGGGCAGGGAACTGAGGCGTTGAGGGAGGTAACTCCCCTGAATTCTAAGGAAGGTAACACCGTGGGAGAGAGTGGGAGTGTGGGGTGAGGTGGGATCACCTTCTTGGGGGGGGGGTTAGCGGGGTAGGGGCCGTAGAATGTGATAATTCGGCCATTTGAAGACCACACAAATCGGCCGAAATAAATCAGTCTTTTTTGTATTTGTTCTTCAAAATGCCGAATTATCAGATAGAACTCAGTATGGACCTTGCCATTCTGTTGACCTTGTTCGGTGTAATAGCATTCAATGGGACAGTACTTGCAGGGCCTAATGGTGCAGAGCTAATGGGCTTCTATATTTTTAAAGAGACAGCAACAGCACTTATCAGCAGGGCTGTGTAATCTATTTTCTACTAGAGCTGCCATATTTGAAATGGGGCAATGCTGGTACTCCTCAGTTAGCTCGCTAAACAGGGCTTCTATAATTGTTGATGCAATGCTAGTTCATCTTAGTGGGGCTGCTATACTTTTGATTGACAACATCAGCACTTCTCAGTTGAGCTGCTACACTCTTACTGACAAGGCCCCAGCACCTCTCAGCAGATTTATTTATTTTTATTTTTATTGGTTATTTATAATGCGCGTAATACCCAGAGGTTTCTAAGCACAGCCTGCGGGATCGAACCTGTGTTGCGCGGACCGAGGGATTGAACCTGTGTTGCTCCATGTCGTCTTGCTTCCAAGGCGAGCACATTGCCCCTGAACTATCCTCCCGAGACTCTGAAGATCTGAGGTACGTTTAATGATACAGAACCAGAACTATTGAGCAAGTCTAACATCATCTTCATCATCATCAGAATAACTCAACACTGTTGTGGTTATACAAGAGCTAATATATTTAAAGCGATGGAATTACTCAGAATGTAGCAGCACTATTCAATAACCCAAAGTGCTTAAGCATAGTTAATGTGAAAATACTACACGTCTCACCATTGGGACAGTACTGCCACTTCTCACAGAGGCTTCTACACCTTTTATGGGGCAGCACTGATCCAGCCTACTAGAGAGCTTCACTTGTAATGGCACTTCTCAATAGGACTGCTACACTTCAATAGGAAATGACCAACACTACCCCGCAGGGAATTGCATACCCACCACAGCTGCTTTATTTTTAATGGCACAGTGCGTGTACTTCTCAGCCACTCTGCTTTACATTTAAAAATACCGAATTGTCATTTCTCAGCAGGACTGCAACACTATACCATTGTGTTCTGTATGTTGAGTGCTTCTTCACCACCAATGTGGGTTCATGGCACTCTCCCAGTGTCTAAATAGTAGATCTGGCTACATTCAATTGGCAACAGGCATGTCCCGAGCTACCTGCTGTACATAAGCTGCCGCTCAGAGTTTTGGAAGCCGTGATGGGGCAAGGGATAGAAGGCTCGAGCCTGTAGGATAGCAGAATCAGCAGGGTCTTAAAACCTGCTCACTCAATCTGGAGTGAGGGGCCGTGGGGCAAAATGAGCCTGATCCATACACACATACATGGGTTGTTACCCCTTTATCTCTCCTGAATGAAAGAATGAGCTCTCTCAGACACAAGTTATCACCCCTGCACACACAATGAATGAATAGGATATGGATCTATATATCAAGAAAACTGGAGTGAGAATTCAGAGTGTTTTAACAGAAATATAATTGTCTTCCCTGATGGGAGACTGACTCCATTAATACACATGGGGTCACTGAGATGACCAAAAGTGAAACTGTATGTTCAGTTGTGTGATTACCAGCAACAGGTATACTATGCTTTAAGGAGTGAGGTGCCCACTCAATATATCACACTGTTTAAAGGTGTGAAACCCATCCTAAAGAGCTTTGGCCAGAGTTTCACACTGAAGAAGTGAGCATGTTATCCGGGGTCATCAGCCCACACACACGCATGGGATTCCCATGCACACACTTGTGAGATTTGTACCAAATTAGTGAGATTGTGCTCCAAGGTAGGAGGCACACGCAGTGTCTTTGCTCTGAGGTTTGACACACATAGGATAGGGTGGCATTTCGTTCTCCCATTCTAGTTGTGTTGCTCTGCCTTTTGAGGGCAACTACAACCTGGATGATTATAGAGGGGTGGAGTAGGGGCAGTGTTGGCCTACTGGAATGAACTGGAAGGCGTCCACCGCCTTCTTACTTGACTTTAGTATATGCAGTACATGCTAGCCAATGTTTCCACTGTTCTAGGCCCCCCAACCCCCTCGCACCATGTTGGCGACTACGTGCAAATGCGGTCATATAACTGCTGGTGATGTCACTTCCTATATTTGGGCACCCCCCCGGGAAATTCATAAGTCGGCTCCCCTGGCTAGTAGCCTGCGAGGCATGCGGTTCAAGGGGGAGGGTGGGTGTAAAATGCAGAAGGGTCATCAGTGGCGCTTCTGTTCGTTTCTATTCCACAGGGCACCAGAATTGTAAGCCACTGCTGTCCCGCATGAATTTCCACTTCTCTCACAGGGAGGCAAATGCATTTTTGAATTTAAAAAAGTCGGTATTTAGAGATAGCTTAATTACATGTAATATTTTTATTACATGTGGTATTTCAGTTTTACTGCTAATTCAGGACTCGTACAGGGAAGTCTTTTCTCCAAATGCCAGCGGAAGCAGAAGTAATGTCACATGCCCCTTGACCTCTGATGACATCACAGGGAGTGATGTCATTTGACCCCACCCCGAAGTGGCATCACATGAAGCAATGGAACACAACCTTTCACCCCTTCCACCCAAAAAACAGGAACTGGCATCACATAGCATTGGTCCTAAGTACGCTACGAAAATTATGTTTACGATATCACTGTAATGTGATATACATTTCATACAAGAATGGATCACCATATGTAGCGCATATTACAGTGTGTATAGGCCCATATTACCAAATTACTGTGAATGCAACCAGACGTCCAAGGCAAACGATAATGATATGTTATTATATAGCACTTATGTTGAAGCGCTTTATATAGTTCAAAAGTACATACAATATCACCCAACCTCTGTTGGTACTCGTGTATCGATCTCAGATGAATGAAAGGCTGAGTTGGCCTTGCTGGGATTCAAACCTGCAACCTGCAGATCAGACACACATAGCAGCAGTGAGCGCTCAACTCACTGAACTATTTTACTAGCTTAGTAAAATCAGCAATTACATGCCTGAATGTTTTCAAAGTCAGAAATCAAATTACAATCTGTAGTGGATGCCAATAAACTGGTAACTGAGATTTAACAGCAGGCCAGTTCACCTGCGGGTCTGGTGCAAATGTGGCCATATGTCAAGCTGGTGTGGATCTACTTTTCAGGCTTCAGAGGTTGGCAACATATATACAATTGGAGGGTTCATAGCTGTGTATTAAAGAATTTAAAGTAGCGCAAGGAAATCAGTGCACTCACACGGCATCCCGTACTCTGGGCACTCATTACCGCATACATGCAAACAAACATCCTGAACAGCATGCCAGGGAGGTAGTAAAGATAGACTTTACAATTAAGCATTAATTGTGGCATAATGAAATCGGGGGTCACTATGTGCTATGGTCAAACATTTCCACACTATACACAAGCTTTTAGGCACAAGGATTTTGTCAAGTGACCAAGGACACCGAGATGGGATGGCTTGTGATGATCGTAACAGCGACAACGGCAGAAAATAAATGCTATAGCTGAAACTTGTGAAAAGGAAAATACATAGTCTGAAATGGAGGTTTATTCTACTCTAAATGCTTTTTAGACGTTTTTGTCTGCATTGTGTATTTGAGGTGATTAAGAACAGACTAAATCAGTGACTCAACCCATATAATACTCCTAAAATAAACCTTTAATGAGTCTAGCAATTATTCTTAAGAATGACAGAAAGACAAATTATTTACTATTCCTAATCTTTCTTATTTAGGATCACTCCAGAACAAAAAGCCACATGGTCCGGGCCTCAGAACCAGGAGCTTTGGTTTCTAAAAAAGAAAAAAAAAACATTTTCTTTTTTTTTAGCGGTGCAAGGAGACCACAGGGGTAGCAAGCGAGACCATACGGGTAGCAATGGTGACCACAGCTGGTGATCCCCAAATGACGTCCCTGGACCCATAATGGCCTTGGAAACAAGAATGACTTCATGTGGTAATGGGAGTCTAAAAGAAAATCGCAAACTTTCTAGTGATATAAACAAAGAGGTGCACTCTCCACCAATGCTGAAACATGAAATCCAAGGACAATGCGGAGACCGGCCATTCTGTGCTTTCACCAAATTAGCAATGTGATTAACGGGAACACACACCCGTTGGTCAATGTAAGACATTGGGCCTCAAAACGAGTTTGGCGGTAGCCGTGACCTTAGTAAGGGCACGGCTACCGCCAAACTCGCCACCGGCATCCGCAAATGGCCGTTACTGGCCCATTACGAGTTGAATGGGCCGGTAATTGCCCATTCGCGGGTGCCGGTATGGCAGGGCTACCGATCTCCATTCTGCCCCATAGGGTGGGGAGCATGGTTGCACCGTTTATAATGGTGCCAGTGCAATCACGAGTTCTGCTCGCAGGTGCCGCTCTGCACGCCTGGTCTGACCTCATAATGTGGCAGTAGGGTAACAACGGCGCCAGAGCACTACCGGTGCCATTGTTGCCTTACCGCCACATTTGCAATGAGGCCCATTCACTTTTAGGGCAGTGAGAGAATCTGACATGTCCCCCAGTATTGCCCCTACTGCCTCGGAGATCATTGACTACATAGACATGTGTATTGTTGACAAGAAGCAAAGGCATCGGGTTAGCCATATGCAGACTCCACGGTGGCCTTTAAGAGTGGGTCTTCTCCCTTTGGCAGGGGGGAGTTAGGTATTGCTAGGACTGTGACCTAGTGCACTAATGCATCAACTCGAGGGATCTGATCACAGGTTAGAATCCTAACATGCCTACTCAACCCTTCATCCTTACAAAGGACCATCAAATAAGTCCTCCTGTTCACAGAACCCAGATGCCAATGGCGGAGCAAAGTGTCCTCCACAAATACATTTGTTATGTAATGGTATTCAACATTGTTAGGGTGATGGAAACTGGAGGAGCCTCGAGTCCTGGTCTGCGATGCAAACTGTACTCTTCGGCTTCTGGGGAAGAGATACAACACCCAAAGACATAAGCAACTTGGTTCGCAGCGAAGCAGTAGATGGGTGAGAAAAAGAGGTCTACAGAAAAAGGGTAGACACAAAGGAGGACAACTTTCAAGATGGAGGACTATAAAACCCCACACCTTAAGATCTTGGAGAGGCAGAGGATGATACATATGTCAAATGTTCATCCCTCGGCCTGGCTCAGTGGCCTATTCAGAGAGGAAAGGGTAGACAGGTGACTCTCTAGGTGATGGGCTGGTATTAGCCAATAAACTTATGGAAGATGCAAAGGGAAGACATTTCTCTCTGGCTCATCTTAACAGGTGGAGAAAGGTGGGCTAGTCGGAATGCTGCTGCATACGGCCAGCTTCTCAGAGGGAGCAGCTGATGGGGGTCTACTCTTGCACAAGATGTCCAGCACGTTCCTTCCTAGAATCCTTGCAGGTTACCTCATTCCTCCCTAGTGAGGTCAGCGCTATCAGCTTTAGTCCCCCACATCCCCACACCCTCCTTCTGACAGGCTATGTGTGTGGTGGAGAAAGGGTCACTAGGCTTATCTGTGGCTGGACATCTACTATGACTTATCCTCCAATAGGGCGTCCTTGCCTGGCGTCCATTTCAAGGGCGCCGTATAAGCGCAAGAAGAAAGACCTGTTTAGAGCCTGTTTGGGAACTTTCATACTATTGTTAAGCTCAAATCATGCAAAAAACAGGCCATATGCCGTGCAAACAATAATTACATAAACCTGGCTATAGCTTCTACCCGTGCTTTACAAAGTGGAATGATCAAATGTAATCCTTCTATGGAGAACCCTATGATGATGCCTTTAGAAGAGCTTGAAAATACGCCTTGTATCCTTCTCCTGTAGCCTTGCTTAATGACAGATCTAAAATAAAGACAAAAGTCTTGACATCTACATCATTTACTGTAATCCATGTTTCTACCTTTTGGCTAACGGTGAGGCTTGGCGTCTATCCGATGGTCATACCCTAATAAATAGCATTGCCTTGTGCTGCGAGGGGAGAGGGTTGAGCAGTGAATGGCTCAACCTGTTGTGTAACATGGGATAGGCTACTAAGACCACAAGGCATCCCCTGAGTACTGGGAGCAGCCTGAAAGGACTGTTGGATGCAATTTACATATATTCAATATTTGACCTGATTGCTGATGTATCTACGTCTGGAGTGTTGCTGCAACTCCAAAATCTCCCCCTGCCAAGTAATCAAGGTTAGAACATCAATAATGTCCCTTCAGCAAGACACTGTATAGGTGCATAGATGGTCCCTCTAAAACAAAACGTCATAAGCATGGTTCCTTTTTACCAAAATAAGTGTATTTAAAAGTTGTTGAAAACTTGAGCAGTAACAGACAGTAGGAGCTGGCAGGGCGTGAGAATACAGTGATCATGCACAGCCTTCCTACATATTTAGTCCCTTTATATCAGAGACTAGGTTACTGTATCCGATAATCTAAACTATACCAACTCTTCTTCCCCACAAGTGCAACCGTGACTAACGAATCAGCGGAGATGAGGTGCAGGCTAAGAATCTGCATCTTTGAGCCTTGGTATTAAAAAACTGTCATTTGACTGCTGCAGCCTGCCTTAAAAATTCAGCACCAGGGCCAGAGAGATATTGGTTGGCTTACTGCTGCACTCCTGTCAGTTTACCTTTCCTGATTAATATTATTATTATTATTATTATTATTATTTATTTCTACTTATGCACCACATGCCCACAGGCCTTAGGGCGCACAAAAAACAGACAACACATAGAAACATACGAATAAGGACCGGAAGAGGCTACCAGGAGTTCTAGACGGTTTAACCTGGCTTGAGGTTAAATGGATAGGTTTTAACTGCCCCCTTAAATAAATACAGGCAGTTGGACATTCTCATTGCCAGTGGGAGGGCATTCCATTCTCTAGGAGCCAGCACAGAAAAGCTGGCACCTCCAAATTAAGCTAATCTTAACCGTGGTTGTTTGAATTTCTGTTTGTCACTGGAGCGGAGATGTCTAGAGGGGTGATCAACAACCAGTCACTCTCAGAGATATACAGGGGCCATAGAGGTCAATCACTTGTAGAATAATGCTAGAAGTTTGTGAATAATCCTTTGCCTAACAGGCAGCCAGTGCAGTGTCCTATGAGAGTCTGAGATGTGCTCCTGTTTATGAAGACCAAACACTACTCTCACAGTGCTATTCTGGGAGATCTGCAATGACTGAAGATTCCCCTGTGTTGTCCGAATTGAAAGACTGTTACAGTAGTCAAGTCTCGAGTTCACTAGGGCCGAAGCCAGGATGGACCGGTTAGTGACTGAGATAAATGGCCTAATTTGGTTGATAAGTCTGACGACGTAACCACAGGATGATCAAGTGTGTGACACATGGGACTTCATACTCAGTTCAGCGTCCAAATGGACTCCCAGAGTTTTCACACAGTCCATAACCATGATTTGGTTGTCCGCTATGTCAAAGCTTTTGTATGCAATGTCCCGTTTCTTGAGCCCTTGCCCAGTGGCCACTATGAGGCGCTCTGTCTTGTCATTAAGCACCAAAGAGTTTGCGGACATCCAGGACTGGATTGCAGCATGCACCCGATTAGTGGTTACAGAGTCCTGTGCATAGTTTCCTGAAAGCTCAATCACCACCTGGATGTCTTCTGCATAAATGGTGTACCGGACACCCAGGTGGTCAAGTAAATCCAGCAATGCTCTAATACAGACATTGAAGTGGGAAGGTGATATACAAGTTCCCTGCGGGACACCAGCATTGATTGTATCACGGAGAGACTGAGCTTCTTCAAATGCTGCTCTAGAGATCCGGGGGCCAAGAAAAGAGGTGATCCAGTCAGAGACCAGATTGAAGCAGCCCACAAAGTCCTTCAACCTGTTGATAAGAATGATATGGTCGACCAGGTTGAAGGCAGCGGAAAGATCAAGTAGTATCAGCAATGTTCCTTTTCTACTATATCTGTCAGGGTTTTTTTTTAGATCCAGTAAGGCTGTTTCTGTCCCATGCTGTGCTCTAAATCTGGATTGGTGAGTGCCCAAGATCCTTGAACCGAAGATAGGCTACTTTATCCAGGTTCTTGAGCAGGAACGGGATGTAAGTTATTGGACGATAGTTTTTAGATAGAGAAGGATCAAGGGAGCTTTTTTCAGAAGGGGAGTCACCCAAACCTCTTTGAGGGAAGTGGGTACCATACCCTCGCCAAAGGAAAAATTCACCATTATGGTGATCCATGGTAGCAGTAAAGCAAGAGATTCTTGAATGATATTTTCTGGACAAATATCCCCCTTATATGATGTAGGTTTGAGACTGGTAATTATCTTCAAGATCTCTGCTTCAATGCTTGGTTTAAAATTGAATTCAGGTGTTAAAGGATCAGCGTCAGTAGCAATGCGAGTGGGCTTTTTTCCCAGTAGGCCGTTTGAGCCATGTCGCTGTGTACGAATAACTTCCTGGTGACCATGCATTTTGTTAGAAAATTCCTCCTGAATTCTTTGGCACCAGGCAAAATCTCACTTAATACTGGTGTTATCAATACTCTTGCCCTCAACCTCTTTAAAGATTCTAAACAATTACCCCAAACTAGATTTTACATTACTGATTCTAGTATTAAAGTGTTTTGATGTAGTCTCGATAATGGTATTCTTAAAGATTTTGACTGATGTTTTTATACTTAGTTAGTGTCAAGGGCAAGGGATTTCTACGCCATTCTCTCTCCAGAGCCCTTTTCTCCAATCTAAACTGAAGAACATCATCATTAAACCAGTTGTTTTTTTATGTCTCTGGTTTGATGAGTCTTTTTCTTTTTCAGGAGCGAACACCTCTATAACCGAGGAGATAGTGGATGACAAATGCGATACTAGGGTTGTGACATTACCAAATGAATCTGGAGGGAGCAGCTGGGGTTCCAGAAGCGAGGATACATTTGACTGGGTGACATTTTTAAAATTGCCTCACTTTTTCCAAATTCTTGGCAGTTTGACTAGGAGAGCTGGTTATTCTGGGAGACATACCATGAAGTTAACCATAAAATGGTCCGACTTGTTGAGCTGACTCTGTCCAGGGCTGTCAATAGTGAATTAGCTAGTGTGTCTCACTTATCCTCTGCCCAATAGTTAAAGTCCCCTAGGAGGGCAACTTTGTTTTAGTTAGACTATTGAGGAGAGCCAGAAGTTGCTCTTCGGATAATGGCATGCCCCTAGGTGGTCTGTAGAAGATATGAATCCTAATTGAAAAATGTGGATTTGTTTTAACCTTGATAAGCAGACTTTCATAGCCTGCTAATCCTGTATGTTCCACTACATGGCAAACCCAAAGTTCTTTAATCAGGATTGCCACTCCTCCACCCCTCGGATCGATATGATCAGCTTGCAGGATTTTATAGTCCTGTGGTAGTGCAAGAGAGGCGGCCAGGTTGGTTGAGTCCCTCAACCAGGTTTCTGTGACACCCAGTATATCGAGGTTAGAAGTAGTGAGGTAATCTTCTACCTCTACTCCATGTTGTACTAAGGACAATGTATTAAGGAGTGCCATTCTCAGAAATGCAGGTGGCAAGTTAGAGTCCTCTATATCAGATTGCAGGGCACCAGTAGCTATATGGGAGGAGTTGTGTACACTGTTAGTGCAAGATTGATTTTCTGTGATGGAACTCTTGCCAGGAGAGGGCATTGCCACCTCTATGGTACTGGTAGCATCTGCCACCAAATGTGGTGGTATAGTGGCGGCTACTTCCAAACTATCAGTACTAATTAGGATATTAGGTGCAGGCAACGTTCCATGACTTTCCATGGATAAGTAGCGGTCAAGCATACTCTTGTGAATACAGCGTTCGTCATCATGTACAACAGCACTCTTGACACTACGTAAATTACTAAACGAGTCATTGAGATAAGCCATTTTAGGAGTGACGATTGCTGTCCTCTTTCCCCATCCCAGGATTAGTTTGCTTGTTAGTCACCCAGATGATGTCAGGCAGGTCTTTAGACATATCAGAGTCCTCGCTACTGATGTATTGGCTAGTGAGCTTTGACCTTGAGGGTGGAGTATGCATTCTTACTCTTTCTCTAAGGGCCTCATTACACGGATGGCGGTAAGGATTTACCGGTACCGGTAAAATACCGGTACCGGTAAATCCTTACCGCCTTACTACGAGGTCCCTTTGCGGGTTGGGGGATTTAACGCCTGCTTTTTGCAGGCGTTAAAATCCAACCCGCTAAGGGACCTCGGAGCTAATTACGGCACCGCGAAATTGCGGTGCCGTAATTAGCGCCTTCCCCATTCCCATAGAGCCCTATGGGGCAGAAATGGGAATGGGGAAGGGCAATGGTGGAAGGGGGATTTACCGCCCCTCCAACCTTGGAATGGGGCGGTAAATCCCCTTTCCGCCAAGGCGGTGCCGGTATTTTACCGGCATGAGCCATGGCGCTAATAGCGCCATGGCTCACCGCCTACCGTGTAATGAGGCCCTAAGTATCAACTGAAAATGTGGTGTTTTAGCCCTGGCTGAGTGGATTAGAGGATGAAGTTAGCCCCCTCCTACCAAGGGGAGACACTAAGAACACAGATGGTCCTTTCTGATGGAAGTGAACCCTCACTGGCATTTGAGGACATTTACAGGTTGACAGTGTAAAGACTGGAGGGGGGTGTCTGTACTTCTGCTCTCTATATGGTAGAGGAGAGGCACAGAGGACCCCAGCCAAGATTCTCCATTATTGGTACGTGGTCGAGCAATCAAGGCCTAGCTTCTCAGTAGGTGATGCAGGCTGGTTCTTAAGTACAGTGTAGTCCCCAAGCCCCCGCAAAGGAATGCCCACACACTGTATTAGTTAAAAAATAGTCTTTATATAATTAATGTTAAGGTTATGTACAATATCATGATAACCCACTTTGTACTCGGTTATCTATAATGGCAAATATACAGTTCTACGTGGTACCACATTACTATTAGATCTCTTTAAAGTGCATCAACTGGACGGTTAAATGTCACACAAATTAGTTCATAAAGGAAACCAACAATAGATATAAGAGGAAAGCAGTTGGTTAGAACAATTGGCAGAATACTGGCCCTGCTACTTAGACACAGTTCTGTGTGGAGAACCCCACCTGGGCAACTTGTATAATAAAGATATATCACAAGCCCAGTCCATATATTGTTCACCAGAATCTTTCCAATAGTTCTCCCTTTGAGGCAGGAGTCACGGGTCGTTGAATGTCTGACGGAGAACAGGGTGAACTATGGCGGTGAACGGGCAGCTTCTTTCCTGATGGGGAAGCGTAAATGTCCTGCAAGGAAGAGGCATGCGAGGCACCTCTGTGTCGATAGTTCAGGACCACAAAGAGTTTGAAGAACTGTGGCCCAGCAAGGATGTCGAGTCGTCGGCGTCTCTGTTGTCTTTGGGTGGCAGGAAACCCACCGGCGGATGCTCCTTGCCGCGTTGACGGCCTGGCCTTCTCCAGCGGGACAAGGTGGGCTGCGTTGCGGACGAGCGCATCCATGAATCGAAGGTTGTTAGGCAAAGGGAGCAAGGCGGCTCCAGTCGACGGTGGTGGACAACAGTGTCGGGCACTTCTCCTTGTGATTCCGTGGTGGTCCCCGTCTCCGGTCGGCAGCCTGTCGTAGGTCTGTCTACCAGGGAGCTTTGGCAAAGATCAGCTGGTGAACGATGGTCCCTCATAGCTCGGGAAGAGGGCGCCTTACCAGGTCCTCTCTGGGTCAGTCCTTGGAGACACAGCAGCTTTCAGATTGATGAAGAAGGGCCACAGCAATTCTTATCTTCCAGCAGGGCTTCAAGGTTAAGCTTCAGTTTCAACTCCAGTTTCTCTTCAGCTTCTGAACAGTGAGAGGCCCCCAGATCTACTAGTTGGTCTCCCATTCATTCTGCTGGGTCACACTCAGGCAACCAATCGATCAGAAGAGCATTCATGCAGGCAGGCAGCCAATCAGGTGCATAGTGCATTCAGACCGTTCACTTCTCTCCAGACACTCACAACAGGTTATGTGTATTAAGACAAGTACCCAACCATTCAACACTCCATACTGCATTCATACCAGTTTCGGGCAGGGCTGTCTCAGTCATTGTATCAAACAACAGAAACCAGACATCCATAACAAGAAATGCATATTGGTCACACACTCCGTTCACCCAGGTCCCACCCACAGGGTGTACCCACAACATAGTCACTGTGAAGACTCCAGCCAGTCTTGCCTGGACCTCACAACAACACCATATATGGAACTTCCACCCAGCCGTCAGACAGGCAGGGGGAAGGGACAGAGTCAGGGCTTCCCAGGACTTTGGGAAAACAAGGTAACAAGCAATAGAAAGCAAGAGGCCACAGGGGCCGTCTTGTTTCCTATTAGGAATCAACTGATTCCAATGGCAGGGCCGGGGTATCCCAAAATGGAGGATACTCAGGGCACCTGTCAAATTCAGCATGGAGCTACCACCAGCCCATACACTGCTCTGTGGGCCACAAGAAGGTGCCCACAAACATACACTAGGGGCAGAGGGTTGTACCCCCACCCATGGGTGCCATAAGGGTATCGCATGGCCCTGTAAACCAAACCAAAGGAGAGAGCTGCACCGCCAGGAGTCCCACATGAACTCCTGTGCAGAAAACACGACAGAACAGACGATAAAAACAGTAAAGGACAAGGATACGGAGGTCCTGTCCCTCCGATGCATTTCCAGCATCACAGAGAGTGGCTGTGGCATCATCACACACTGCGTCTTCCAGCTCAGGCCAGAGCAGAGAAACTGTCAAGATCAACTGTGTCAACTAATCACAGAACAGATGATATTTGGGAGCGGTGGATGGATCCGCTAGACTTGTCTCCCTTTTTTACACCCTCCTAAACTGGCTGACCACTTGTTCCCATCTTTATGCTATTGTACAGACACCCATCGTGGGAGTGTCTCCACCGTCTGTAAATGTTAGTTTAAATCCTTTCTGTTCGAAATTGACATTCCGGTTCTTCAAATAAATACAAATACAAATTCAAAAACGTGCGTCCCACAAGCCCTTCAGATTAAACATTCTCCCCTTTCTGATCAAATGCCTGTATTCTACTCCCCATGGGAAGTTGTAAAGTCCCGATTTTAGGGGAGGAACACAGAGAACAGTTCATGTTGGACAATGGAGTCATTCGTAAGGAAATTAGCACATGAATACAGCTCTGAAAACAAATAAAGTGACACTTCTGTTAAACAGTGCAACGATTCCATAAAATTCCTTTAACTATTACAGCATAGACAGAAATGTTCTAGCATATACTACTCTTAGGAAATAGCTGTAGGATCTTACCATTTCCAGATACAATCTGGCAAAATACTGCACTTCGGCTTGACTACTTCATCTTCTTTGTAATGTTTTTGCAGAAGATGTCTATCCTGCAATTAAACCTCTCAGTTGCCTGTGCTGTGCTGCACAACACCACCCCCCTACAGAAGAACTCTTGTCATCAAAAGTACAGGCTCTTGCAGACCCAGCCTCAGGGGCGTCACACTCAGCTCAGGGTGGGGTGAAGCTAACTTTCATTCGCTCTCTTAGCTCTGTTTCTTCTCACAGGGATTTGATGTGGTTAATTCGTTTACTTGTACAATTAGCATACAGGGCCTCTCTCCCCTAGGCACCTGAAACTAAACTGCAGGGGGGTTTAACTGTGCTTTTAAACGGCCCTCCCCCTGTGCATGTCTGGGGGAGAACAGGTAATTGTAGGGCCTGTTTGTGGTCCACCAAGTGATCCGTCGGTTGGTCTTACTCCTCAACTTCAGGCATAGTAAGAAGGATTTCATTTCCTGGGGCTTCAGTGCTCACAAATAATCCTTCCGGTGGTGTGGCCCACAAAAGCACTCAGGAGCATAAAGTTCATCTGGGAATTCAGCTTCATCTGGTTATTCCTCTGACTCTGATGTGAGTCCATTAGACTGGCAGTGTAGCTGAACATGTAGTGATGCATTCTGCCAACCTTCTTCCTAGATCACCAGAGTTCTACCATGTCCGTGTCTTGGTAATGTCTCAGTTGCTGCTCCACTATGTATGACTGAAACTCTCATCTGTTTCGCAATTTGTTACCCCCTCTCTGTCCCAGATGTCTGAGGAACACTGTTACTGGGCTGCAAGGTGTGGAATCCTACTTTCAGATCATAACACCATTTGTTGGCCATGGCATTCTTATCTGCAGCGGTCTTTGAAATCTAATGAGCCTGATCCAGTTCTTGTTGCAAATGGTTCACCCAGCACCGTCTGGGCTAACTCTGAAGCAGAGATCAATTGGCAGTTGAACTTCTCGACCAAACATCACATAATAGAGATGTCAATGCAGATACAATTGTAGGCATGTTCCAAAGTAGCCACTTGTTGGCTCTGGTGTTTGTTTATTGTGTATCTGGTCTTCTATCGGCTCAGCATGTCCAACAGTGTCTGGTTGAACCCTTCAGCGTGTGCACCTCCCTGAGGATGGTGCTGGGATGTGGACCTTTTCTTCACAGAAATATGACTCCTCATTTCACAAATTAGACTTGTTTCAAAATGGTGGCCTAAATTAGTATGAGGTTGGGTGGGCCAACCATAGTGCACAAAGAACATCTCCCACAATACTTGGGCAACTGTTGTAGCTTTTTGGTCCTAAGTCGGGTAGGCATAGCACATGAAATGATCTGTGATCACTAGGATAGGCTGCACTGTGTTATTGTCCATTGCCACACTTAATAGGTCATTAACTGAACTGTGCCTATAGGGGGTAGCGTTATCCAATGCAGCCATGCTTTTTATGGTGCTTCAGCAGTCACTGTTCTTGGTGCTGAATTTATCCTTCTGTGTTAGTCTATAAAGAGAGTTTGCTAGACCTCAAGGTATATGTTTTGTTGGAGCTGGGTCCTAGAGGATACGTTTTACTTGCTGTATTGTATCTTGAAACACAGAACTCTTAATTGGGGAAATAAAGTGAAGGGGAGGCACTATAATGCATTATCTTTTGAGCTGAACTTTGCTGTAGGGGGTTTCCTTTGGTAAACGGAGGATCCACCCCTCACAGCTGGATTTTCATTGTTCCCTTCTCTATCTTGAGGAACGCTACTGTTGGTTGCATTTGTTCGGTGTCACATGCATTCATATTTAACTAAGACTTGTAGGTCGCTAAAAACAGTCTGGGCGCAGTGATGTATCATAGTACTGGATCTCCGCAGCTATCACAAACTGAGATCTCCCAGTCAAGTGGTGACGGGGCACCTTTGGCGCTTTGGGGCAGATGCACCATGTTGAGGGCAACCCTTGCATGGAACTGCAGCCAGATGGCCCTCTTTGTGGATGCCGGGGGTGGTGCTTCCAGGCACCAAAGCGTGACCTTATGATTGCTTCGATTAGAGGGAGAAAGTACACCAAAGTGTGTGGGTAGAGTATGGAGGGTGCAACCCTTTATATCGCGGTGGGGAAGCAGTGTACTATGATCTCATCAAGTGAAAGTGACATATTAATTAGTTCCTGGCGTACTTCATCCAAACCCAGGTACTCGAGTTTGAATGCATAGTTACACGTGAGATATATCTTTCATCTGGGCAAGGGATGTAACATAACATGCTTTGAAGCCAGCCTTACAAACTAGCAAGAGGGATTACAAGCACTCACCATGGTTCTAGCATGCAAGCAATCTGCAGTTCCATTGTGCTAACGTGGCAGAATATAACACGTGCAGAAATGTATGTTTTCTCTCTCATCTCAACGTGTGTCAATTCAAGATGGCTTCCAACTCTTTCGGGATTTCTTTTTTACAAAAAGGTCATAAGAACTCACTTTTGAACCTTATAAAGTGCTTTGTGACCCTCTGTGTAGGGTCAGCGCTGAACAAAAGTTGAAATAATAATAACTTGCAGGCAGACCCATACGACCTGGAAGGGTTTATCCATAAAGTATTTGTAATTCGTAGTATGTGGGCCAGGTGTGTGGGTCAGCACATCTCCTTCACCACCACTCTCCCTCCTTCCCATCACTCTCTACTCTGTGGTACTTGTGTTTTTATTGTGACACACTTTATAATTAAAACCTTTCACAAAACATTCCATATATAGTTATATATTTTACAATTTAAATACATGAATTCATACGAAAATACAGACATTACCCACATGCTCATTAAAATGGAAACTCAGTAGGTTACACACACAACATCTAGACCTAGTATATTGGAAACTTAAAGTGCCAAGTGCAGCTTTTACCAACACATTGGGCCAGCGCAAGTGGTAGAGTTACAGCATAAGTCTCTAACGTTTTAAACCAAGTGCCAAATGCAGTGTTTTGATAGTCACCTAGGTCCTTACCGCCTATGACCCTGATATGTTAAATAAACTGCAAGTGCAGTTTTAATAAACATAGGAACAGCTTGGGGGTTAAAGTTACATCTTCTATATTTTTCATTTTATATCCAGAAACATTGCTCTTATAAAATTAATTTAGGCCAGTATCAAATGGATGTTTGCCTGCCAAAATATTGTATTTTCTTTTTTGGGGGATTTGTAGAATGCACTACAGCCCACAGGCATCGAGGCGCTATAAGGATATGTATGAGATCTTGCTTGAGGGTTACAGGTTTGCGGCCCATGGACAGAGGCTTGGTATACATGGTTTGGTTACATGATCAGAAATTACATTACATATAAAGTGGCTGTAAGGCTGGAGAGATACATGTATAGGAAAGCAGAACAAGATGCTAGGCAGGGCCAAATCAGACAAATAGCAATGTTTTCATGGCCTTCTGGAAAGCTGAATGAGACTCAATCGGCCTGATCTGGGCTGGGATGTTGTTCCAGTGTGTTGCAGCCAAGGTTGGGAAGCTGGAGCCCCCAGCCCGCATTCTGCGTGAAGGAGGAACCATAATGCGATTGGCATACGCAGACCTAGAAGGTCTAGAAGATGTCTGTTTGTGATCCTTTGTGCTAAGTACAGGGGCGCCAGATATATGAAGCCAAAAAGCCTTTTCGATTCAATCTCATCTAATTATATCCGAATTTCATGAACCAATAGGTTTTTAATGTTTCCAATGGTGAACTTCCATAAACAAATGAAACAGTGTCTCAATGTCATTACTTTGTCAAAGGTGACAAGAATTCAAAATATAATTGTTCTTGAATCTATTTGAGATTTCTCGTGTTGGGAGTAAGTTCATTCTTAGTCTTAAAAATAAGTTCCTAGAGATACTACAGGAAAATGTCATCAAATAGCGAGGTAAAACATTCCACTTTTTTCCCTCCACCGTTATATCTTTAAATAATGGATATTGGCCGAGAACATCTTTAATTCTGAACCAGGCACTCGCCCAAAGTCTTGTTGTTGCAGTTCTTTGAACACTGTTGAACATGTTTTGACTCATACATGTTCCTTTAAAATGGATTCACAAGCATTTACACATTCAGGAAGGGAAAATGCCATTAGCTTAGTCACCGTTAGTACAAGTGCCTCATACCAGGAGTCCTCTGTGTGGGTTCAACAATTTAATATGCAGCTGTCGTACTTCACTACCAATACTGGATAACCCTCAACCCAATCTCCACACCACTCCTCCTTCACTGCCGTTCCTCATTCCTCTGAATCCTGTAACAGATTTAACGGCACGGCACACCCCATCCAGGGACCTCTTCCACTGACACTAAGGTTGGCGCACAATAAAACGCGCCTTTTTATTTTTATTATTTGAACCCTTGGTTCTTTTTGGAAGAGGCACCCAACCCATCCCATCTCACACCCACCTTAACAAACACCCCGTGTCACCATGAACCAGGCCAGTGTGTAACAAAGAATTATTTATTTATTTTTTAAAATTCAAATGAAAAATCAGAGAAGAACACATTTTAGGGCAGCAATCACCAGTGTGTTGACAATATGATGCAAAATGTTGTAATACAATGAATTCAACTTTCTGACATCAGCTACATAATCTTTAAATAAAAACGGAAGCAAAATTACTTTTTTCACAATCATTGGTGGCACTCCCTCTGCAACTCTCCCCCCAACCACCTGCTAACTAAATTCTGTGTGGATGGAAAGCAGTGGCAAGAAGTCATAAAGAAGAGGGAAAAATCAGTTCTTAAATCCGACCCACCACCCCAAAATGGGAGGCCAAAAGAAATAATGAAAACCTTCAAAATGAGCAAAATGGCACACTTAAATTTCACTGGTTACTTAGAGGTCAGTTTACATTTGTGGTAGGATAGATAGGACAGAATTTCATGTGGATGCGCTAACGAGACAAATAAGCTTGCAGGCTACTGATCAGAGCACTAAAGCAACGTGGACACAGGTGAGAAGATCGATTTTGGGAGGAAAACAATGCAACAAAAATCACACGTGGCAAACTTGAAATGTCTTATTTCACACAGGCTTTACACTGGCAAACAGCTAAGGAAATGGGCTTAGCAATCAAAATCAGAAATCGGTTTTTGGGATGGGAAACAAAGACACAGAACAGATAGGATACAAACGGGAAGGGATGACTCTTACGGGATGAGGATAAAGATTTTTTTGTGGGAAAAGCAAATCGGATTTTAAAAGGAAAGCAAATTCACGAGCAAAATCGGTTTTGTTAACACAATGATTAGTTCCACTGAGACTATATTTTAAAGACTATAATTGTTAAAGAAAGTCACTTGTCATGAAGAGGTTTGAGTTCGAATTACAACCAAACCACCACAGGCTTTGCTAGGGGGTGGCGTAGGGGGCTATAGCTCTGGGTCTTTTGGTTGTCGCCCAGGATAGAATCTCAGGGGCTACACCGAAAAGGCTATCTAGCCCCGAGGCCCAACTGTCCTGACATTAGCATGGCCCCAGATCTTTTCCGGACCTAGCAACACCCCTGCAAATCACTGTGAATCTCTTTATAGGGGAATTAATTTGGTTATTCCAAATGATACTTAGGACTTACACAGGTACTGAAAGAAATAAAGAACAAATATGCTTACAGATATGGACATACATGGATTCTTCTAAGGAAAACGGTGAACAGAGGATACTGTCAATTTGGAAAATGACTAGTGTTCTTATGAGATTTTAATGTTTAATGGGATTTGAACAGGATGCAAGGTAAAATAGCGGGATATGCAGTCTTTTGGGTACTGTGTGATGGGATACTTACAAGGCAAACCTGGGTTTGGTAATTTGGACAGCCAGTAGTGTCTCTAGATGGTGGAGCCACAGATCTGGTCACGGGCAGCAGGGTCAAGAGATCTGGTGACTAGGTCTGCTGGGCTCTCCTTGTTGGGAACAGCTGGGCAAAGTCTGGTCACTGCGGACAGCGGGATGGGTCAGCTGGGCAAAAAGATGTGGTCACTGGATTCTCCTAAGGGGATCAGCAGCCTTTGCTCCTTTCTCCCTGAATTATTGGGATGAAAGTGGGTCTGGATAGGTGTTTCTGTCTGGATCTGGGTCAACTGCCTCTGGACCTGGTCTAGAGTCTTGGAATCTTGCAGGGTGAATTTTGAATGTTGAATCTCCCTGTGCCTCCCTGTCTACCGCTTATATAGGCAGAGTGACATCATAGAATTTTACAATATGGGCGGAAGCATCCTTCACTTACCCCCTGAATGGGATAGGCCAGGCTATTGGGGTCGCCTCCTCACTCCGGGCTGATTGGTCCAAGGAAGTGACATCAATTTAAGTGTGTGCATTTTATGACTTGCTTTGTCTCACCAGTTACTTTTTACCAATATAAGTTATGGAACAAAAACCTCATATTTATACCAGTCACCATCATAAAATTCAAATAGGCAGATCCCATATTTTACAAGGAATTTTCTGGTTGGAACGCCAATTCTGTGCGATGTTGCATCGCCCTTGGGCACAATTTCGCTGTTTTCAGGAAAAACATATTACCTAAAATTCTGCAAATGGCTACAAATAAGCATAATATAATTTGGCATATTTTCCCCAACTTTAATACCTGTGCCATTTATGCTTCCACCAGAAATGCATTTTCCCTGCCATTTCTTTTCCCCATGTGCCAGAGAGATGCACATAGTCTTATTATGCTTGTCCAAAAATCACATTAAAACTGTTGTGATATCACATTACTGCTTATTCAGATTGCTAAGAGAAATGTCTTAATATAAAAAGGTCTTTAAATCAAATGGGCTGAATTTGTCTCCAAATGTGGGTGGTTATTCCAACCGCCCAGCCAAAATGTCTTCCCTGGGTCAGCTGGCACAAGGGTTGCCATGACTCCTCCTTTGAAGTCCTCCAGTGGATACTTGGAATGAAAGCAGAGGAAATCACACCTACGAGACAAAGCTCAGGGCTTCCCCCTATCCTTTGTCCTTGGGAGCATTTCTGCCTGGCAGTCTGGGAGAACCTGTAATTATCATGCAGCCAGTGTCATGAGAACAGGGCACATGCCCGGGCAGCCTTAGTCACTAGTAGGTGCGAAATTAGCCTTTAAACCAAACGGGTTTGAGAGGAATGCCCGGGCCCCAGCCAGGCTGTTGAAGTCCTTGTTGGGGGGGGGAGCACAATATACATATCTTGACAGCCCCTCTCCACAATGTACAATTGTGTTTCTGTGCGAGCTAAAATATTATTTCACATTTGGCTTTGCCAAGGTCATCTTCTGCTTTACAACAACAGATTTACACGTGTCCATTTTTTTCTCTCATGTTCATTTCACAAAATGCGTTTTTTCACGCATGCAGCTTTGCTTTGCATTTACTTTCTAAAAGGCCTTTTATAGATCTGGTCATTTTCTAGAAACAGAGATATGTTTGAAAATGGTTCCTTGGTAATTGACACAAACAAAGAGCGAGCATCTTTCTTTTGAAGTACTTTGCGTGTGTTCGTTTATTTCAACAAGGTAAATCCAAGCCGTGCGAACTTGAAGCAGAATTATTTTGCTTTTCATGGACTTCACTGATGCAACAATGCTGTTCTGAAAGGGATGGCCTTATTTAATGGTGTTCAAAATGAAATGCACAGACAGGGCTGTGTTTTAATAGAAGAAAACTGTGTGATGTTTGAAATGAAAGTAGGCACCAGTGTGATGCCGTCTTAAATGTCCATTTTCCTGTGCAGCCTTGAATGTTTAAATGCCATAACAGCAATGCACAGCGATTCTGAATTTGATTTGTTTCCTCTGGATTCACATGAATGAAAACAAAATGCATCTATCCTTGGGGTGGCTGTGTTCAACACTCGCCCCATATGCGCTCAGCAGACCAAAAGCATAGCAATTTTTTTGTAACTGCTAAAATGCAGTTTTTATTGTAGGGAATTTCTGTGGGGCTGATAAATGTACCCCACAATCCAAAAGCCCCCTTGTTGCATTCCTAGCTTTCAACGCACCCCCATCAGTACCCCTTCTTCCCACACCGCCCTTACTTCCTATGCCCCTAAAGCCCTTGCCTACCATGACTTGTTAACCCTTCCTCCCCTCAACCTGAAACCTACTTGATTACCGCTCCTTTTCTTAGCCTCAGCCCACTTCCCTACTGCACGCTGTCCTTGATTTTTGTTCAAGCTCTGCTGACCTTTCCCTCACTACTGTGCCCTCTCCTTCCACTCAATCCCAATGCTTCCAGACTATCATTCCCCATCCTGTCTCTCGTTCCCGTTTCCTCACCACCTTTCCTTCCTCACTAACACTTCATCCCCAGTATATCATATCCCACCCACCCCAATCTCCTCACTGCTGCCTCCCCTACTTTCCCCACCCTTCACTCCCCCTTCATCCCCAACGTATCAGATCCCACCACCCCATCTCCTCACTTCTGCCTCCCCTACTTTCCCCAACCTTCACTCCCCCTTCATCCCCAACATATCAGATCCCACCCGCCCCCATCTCCTCCCTTCTGTATCCCTTACTTTCCCCAACCTGCACTCCCCCTTCCCACCACTGTCACTCCCAACGTCCTACTCGCCATTCCATACCTCATCCCACTCACTGACATGCCCCATTTTTCTGTACCTGTTAACGGTTGTGGTGTATGTAATTGCAGAAAGCAAACCCTGGCTATTTCTCCCATCCACCGTTCTTCCACCGCACCCCTCCCTGCCCTACGCTGACCAAACCCTCGTCTCTTTCACCTCAGCTACGTCCCCTCCTTCTCCGCCCATGTAATTGTTTCTGGTAAAGCCAATCCTTCCGGCAGATCGTCCCGTGGGCTCTCTTCTGTCAGAGCGAATGTGTGCAGTGCGCGGACACAAGCCAGACTTCCAAAAGCGCCAGATGACAGCCGATGGGGGGGGGTCTCTGCGCGCTATGAAAGACCAGTGCCCCGTCTCACTCTGTTCACAGCTGATGTTATACTTACTGTGTGCCTTCCACACCCCTGCAGCAATTATGCCATGTAGTCTACCCCCCACTCCCACGCCCTATGTACCGCTGTGTGAGCCCCCGTCTTTTTCGGACTGCTATTATCGAGTACCCCTTTCCCCCGCCCCTCCCAGCCGATCGGTCTGATGTAATGCTGTGTGAATCTGCCCCCCTCCCCCTGCCTGATGTCATGTTCGGTGACTCGGGCCCTCCTCTCCTCCCCTCCCCTGCCATGTGATTCTCCGGCCACCCCACTGATGACCGCTCCTCTCTAATCCCCAGGCCCACGTGATGACGGAGCCTCACGGCCCCCGTCCGCCGACGGGGGGAGCGGCGGGACGGATCCAGGCTGAGATGCTGGAACTGGACCTCATCGATGCGGGGGACGACATCCCGGAGGAGGCACCCGAGCCACGCACCGAGCCGCTCATCATGGACCAGTACCGGCCGAAGCGACCCACCACCCTGAACCTCTTCCCGCAGGTGCCTCGGACGCAGGTGAGCTGCTGATGGGCGGGGGAGGCCATCGCTTTGCTAGGTGCGAACACTCGCATTCAGTACCAAGTGAGAGTACTTGATCAGTTGGAAGTGTGCGCTTCTCTTCCCAGTGTGTGTGTGCGTGCGCGCGCCTGTGTGTGGTGCTTTTCCTAGGGTGCACATTAATTCGTACTTTGTTTGAGTTAGAGTTCGTCGGAGAGCATAGTGGGTTCACAAAATATGAGTTCGCGTATAACTGAGTGCGTAGTGTTAATGGGTTCATGCTGTATGACTGAGTGCACAGTTTGAGTTAGCAGGGTGTGGTTGTTTTTGTAGGACCAGAGTGCAATTGAGTTCGTATAGTGGTCGTTTGCTATCGAGCCGGGCGCTACCTGCTTTGTACACCCCCTCCCCACCCCCTCACCCCCGCCACTTCTCAAACAGTTGATAGCACTGTAAAGACTGGGGGCGAACAAAAAGCTCCCAGTACTAGCAAAAGAGGCAGGGAGATGCGCGTGGTTTGAAAGGGGCCTTCGATAGTCTGGCAATGGTTTAGGAAGTTGAGCGCATGGTGCGAGATACAGGTCACCTGCAGATTACCGGTTAAAGTCCTAGTAA
Organism: Ambystoma mexicanum; assembly: GCF_040938575.1. Classification (NCBI taxonomy): domain Eukaryota; kingdom Metazoa; phylum Chordata; class Amphibia; order Caudata; family Ambystomatidae; genus Ambystoma; species Ambystoma mexicanum. The sequence goes on along the minus strand of NC_090934.1, from coordinate 427,790,654 downwards.
AATAGCTCAGCGCGTTAGCATACCTGTTGCAGACATCTGTCTGTAGCAAGTAGTTTTATATGTTCAATTCCAGTGAAATATCCTCAGGGATATCCGCAGGGCTTTAAGTGGGCTAAGAATTTGAGGGGGGAGGGGCCTTATTTGGTGGCGTGGCTTGCATGATGGCCTTGGCCTGAAAAGTACACACATCATAGTAAAGTATGCAGACACATATATGCATGTGTATACGCATTTCTATATGTGTAGGCGTATGTAGGCGTACCTTACTATGGTTTCTGTACTTTTCTAAATATAGAAATATGCTGCGTATGTCTCTATTCATAAAAGATGGCTTGCATATTACGCAAACCATTGTAAGGTGCGTACATACATATGTAAATGCTTAGATTTGTTTGCGGGCCTTACTATGGTCTGTGCACTTTACAAGCCTTCTTTTTAAAACAGAAATATGTAACATATTTCGAGGTTTATAAAAGATGGCTTGTAAATTATGCCCGTGGGCTGTAGCACGCTTTACAAATACAAAAAAAAAAAAAAGTACACAATTGAATCCATCTTTTATAAAGCTTTGACTACAGACAAAGGCGTCTTTCTCCATCGGCAAAGCTTTATATTGTGTACTTTTCAAGCCATCTTTTATAAACACTCGAAATATGTCATGCAGTCCCCAGTTTCGGATGCCTTGGTGACCTGGGGGGTGGAAACAAAAGGACAGGAATTTCTTCCAGTGACCCCTCATCACTGTGGCTGGTTGGCACTTCTGTCAGCTTGCCTGACTCAATGGCGGGCGACCTCCCGTCGCCGCTCCAGCCATGGCAGGATAATGTGTCCTGCTGTGATGTGGCAGGACAGGGGCCCTGGCAGGGCTGTGGCCCGGCCCGCCACCCTTAAAGCACTGGGTGTCAGTGTCCGGTGCAGGGATTCATGTGTCTTAAATGCTTGGTTGGATAGCTCAGGGAGTAAAGTACTGGCGTCAGACATGGGGCCAGCCTGCACTTCATAGGTTCAATTGCTACGCAGGATCGACTCAGCCCTTTATTTTGTCCAGGTAAATTAAGTACTGTATATGATACAGTTAATAGCATTTGACTGAATTGATAGCATACGTTTAGTGTCGCTGGGTTTGTTGTGGTGATTTCTTTTGCAGTGTGATTTCATTCAGAGTTGAGTTTTCAGCATTCACGAATGCAGAGTGCACAATAGGGATCGTAATGTACAACTGAGTTCATAGATACCAGCGTGTGAGTGTGTAGTGTGCACTATTGAGTTTGTAGTGTGTGCGACTCAGCGGTGTACAATTCTGCCTCTATGAAATGGTTGAAGTTGCTGCTAACAGTTGAGTTCACAGTGCACACTACAGCACGTGTCTAATGGAACCCTCTGGCCTGATTCGAGCAACATCATCTCTTCTACAATAGAGCTGCTCACAATAGCGAGCCCAACCCGGGGCAGAGGCCGCCATGAACATCAGAGGGTGTGCAATTCATGTACATGGTTTCCTTAACACTTCGATTTGTGAGGAGGTACACAGGTGCCCCTGGGAAAGTCCTGTGAATATTTTCAGGCATCTCTGTGGGCCCCAGTGTGAGATTTATAATGATGTGTGCACTCTTCTGTGGCCCCCAGGGCTGATGCAGGAGACTGGCCCAGGTGACAGCAGGTCCCCACAGGAGACATTTGATGATGTCCAGGCCTGCCTATGGACCACAATCGTGATGTATAAATCATTGGCCCCTGTGGTCGCTGATTAGTCTACTGCAGTGCTTAAAGTGGGCCAGGGCCCCCCGGTCCCACCACAATTTTGGCGGGACGCATTATCCATGCGCCCGCCATTAAGTGAGGCGAGCTGATTGAAGTGCCAGCCGGCCACAGCGTTGCTGTAGCTGGCTGGCACTTCTGTCAGTCACTGTAAATTCCTCTGGTCACCCCTGCTGCAAGGGGTCACCAGAGAAAGTTACTGTCCCTTTGTTTACCCAGGTCGCCGAGGCGTCTTTAACCCTCGGTGAACCTGGGGATTCCATTAAATATTTCGAGGTTTATAAAAGATGACTTGAAAAGTACTCAATTCAAGCCATCTTTTATAAAGCTTTGCCAACGGACAAAGACGCCTGGGGCTTTGTTCGTCCTCAAAGCTTTATAAAAGATGGCTTGAATTGTGCACTTTTCAAGCCATCTTTTATAAACATAGAAATGTTTAAAAAAGATGCAAACCATAAGGTATGCACACACATATATGCGTACCTTACTATGGCTTGTGTACTTTTCTAGCCATCTTTTATACAAAGATATTTATAAAAGATGGCTTGCATAGTACACAAACCATAGTAAGGTATGCATACACATATATAAATGCTTACATGCATTTATATATTTGTTTGCTTACCTTACTATGGTTTGTGCACTTTTTAGGCCACGCCCACCCCATAAGTCACGCCGTCTGCCCCCCTCGATTTCTTAACCCACTTAAAGCCCTGGTCTACTGGTTGTGGTCATGGATGTTGGAAGCTATATTTAAAGGTACGGGAGAGTGTAGTGTTCATAGAGGGCCGGCCGCTTCTTGGCCTCGTGGCGGGCTCCAGGCACCTGAGGGGAATTAAGGGCTTTAGTGCTAAGAGGATTAACTGAAAATAGAAGGGTGTGGGGAGGAGTGCGGGTGCGGGGTATCCCTCGCCTCTCCGTCAGGGGGCACTGGTGCAAAGCCTTCAGAAATCAGCTGTTGATGTCTGCAAGGTAAGGACGAGGCCCTCGAAGGCAGGGAGGGAGAGGCAGTGGGTGTGCTGGCCACAGACGCACCAGGTTTCCCACTCCTCCCCCCTGCCTCCTCATGGCCTTTCTCTTCTTTCCATCCGCTCCCACCCCTCCCCGAATACCAAACCTCCTTCCTGTAGGTGTCTACTCTGCCGTTACCTGTCACCCACCTTAAACATAACACCGTGGGCGACGCATTATTGACCTTTTAGCTCCATCATTTCATTTCTCACTGTGTCTCAGTGTCCAAGTTTCGTGGCCTTCTCTCTTCAGCGCCACACGATATTTAGCGTGCCTTCATTTCGAGCCGAGTGCCGCTCCCACATTTCTCTTCGTTCCGAGCTTCGCCTCCTTGTACTGCTCAGATTTCTTGCTGGTTCCTTTCCTCCTGCTTCAACTTACTTTTTCAGTGCTTGGAGTTTGGAAAGTGCCACTGCATGCAGTGAAAGTCACCCCAGAACTCTCAGTGCTCATTACATTTTAATTTATAATTATAACAATAATTATAATTTTTTTTTATAAGTGGTGGAAATGGAAATCATTTTAAGGGGGATCCCACAATGGCCGCGGTGGGGGTGGAGTTTGGGGGTAGGGGTGGAGTGCCGAGGGGGAGGAGTTCCGAGGCAGCAGAGCTGGCAGTTTGACTCCAGTCAAAGGACATGTTCTAAATAATATTGAAAAAATGGTGCAATTTCTTTCATGCTGCTTCTTTCCAAACTCCACACATTTCCATGGCAGTGGTGAAACCGAAATACTGTTGGTAATGCAGTGCTTTTTAGTACATTAAGGGATCCATAGACATGCTCTACAGTAGAAGGCTACCAAGGTAGCTCAGCAGGTTGAGAGACCGTTGCTGAGATGTTAAATATTCAAAACTGGTTGTTAATCGTATAACTTTTTGCAATTCCTTATAAGCAAGAAAAACAAGTGCTATAAAATGTGTTTGGTTACTTGACAAGCATATAACATCTTCATAAATATAACCTGTGATAAAACACAAAGGGGTACACAAATTACAGAATATATGTGGTAGTCGGAAAAAAAAAACATGTCAACGAAAAGTAGTGAATGCAAGCAGCATTTTTCAGCTTGGAAATGACTTTAGTTTTTCTATGGAAGTGGGAAATGCACATTTGGAAAACAATAGTGTGCCCAGCATGTAGGTAGTCTGCTTTCAACAGCGATGCCCCCTCCCAGTTATATTCATGGGCAATTGATTCTCATGGTGTCCCTTTCAGGCCAGAAGAAGATAACTGGATAAGCGAAGGATACCTGCAGATGCGCAAATGACAGCTTGTGAAAGGCGCACAGAGCAGATTAGATCACCAAGCCCCCAGCTCCCCTAGAGCTGGGGGCTCGGTAAATCCTGGTCAAGGCTGAGGCTGGGCAGTCCCGAAATTCAGCCAGACATCTGATGCTGGATCTCGGACCCGGCCAGAGCCCGCCCATTGGCCAGCTCTGTTTAAAACGCGCATAATACCCAGTTGCCATAACATTATCTGCCCTGTTCCTCTCGGGTTCAAGTGGCTCTTAGGATCCTGTGCATCCTCCTGTGTTTAAGTGTCTCTTGGAATTCTCACACCCTCTTGGGCTCAACTATTTCTCAGCACCACCTTGGTTCAAGTGTCTCTTAGGTTTCTCAATGCTTCTTAGGTTCATGTGCTTCTGGAGCTTCTAAGCACTTC